>NC_133381.1:8240047-8278241 GCF_049309525.1 Garra rufa
ATATATATATATATATATATATATATATATATATATATATATATATATATATATATATATATATATATATATATATATATTATATATATATATATATATATATATATATATATATATATATATATATATATATATATATATATATAATCAGTTAATTAAAGATGGTTTTGATTTTTAAAAGTGGTGTAAGTTTCATGTTTCCAATTAATTAGACATACTTTTTGATTACTATTTTTAAATTTAACCATTAAAACAGAAGACAGAAAAATTAAAACGTAATTTGGAAAAAATAAAACTGATTTCATAGGCCCCTTCTTAATAAATGGATAGTTCAGCCAAAAATGAAAATTCTGTCATTAATTACAAACTCTCATGTTGTTCCAAACCCGTAAGACCTTCGTTTTAAGAAGAAATAGTTGAATAAAATTATTATTTAAAATTTTATTATTATTTTTGTTTTCTTTGCACACAAAAAGTATTCTCGCAGCTTAATAAAGTTATGGTTGAACCACTGAAGTCACATGGACTATTTTGCCAATCTCCCTACTACCTTTCTGGGCCTTGAAAGTGTCAGTTGCGTTGCTGTCTGTGCAGGGTCAGAAAGCTCTTGGATTTCATCAAAAATATCTTAATTTGTGTTCTGAAGATGAACAAAGGTCTTACAGGTTTGAAACAGCATTAGGGTGAGTAATTAATGACAGAATTTTCATTTTTGGCTTAAAGGATAACTATTGCCAAAATGCAACCTGGGCTGTTTTTTTACTGTAAACGAGACAAACTTATATCTAAAAGCATAATTACGACAAACGGGCTGTTTTTTTACTGTAAATGAGACAAACTTATATCTAAAAGCATAATTACGACAAACGAGCCGTTTTTGAGATTGATCGTGATTTCGTTTCGTGGTCAATGGCCGGTGAATGGGAGTACTAGGGGCATAACTTTTGAGAGCATCAAAATCAATATTTTTACAACACTAAGAAGGCTCGACACACCATGACACTTTGCTCGAAGTATCGCCTGGGTCTCTACACATGAACTCTACACATTGAGAACATTGTTTGTGTACACACAGTTTACTAAAAAGAAAGTTTTTGAACAACTCACTTTTACTGTTTGGGTTTCCGCTCGCGGGCGTCTTGCCAGTCAAGAGGTGTCGATCTCCGAATGTGAGGATGGATAGCTCCTAAAGCATATTTCCATATAAATGCATGGCTAATTTGTTGTTTTGTCGCAAGTGAAAACAATATTAACCTTCTAGTTGTAAAAAGAGCCTCATATAAGTCTAATATTTCGTCCTATGGAGTCCATTCATTCGCATTCGGAGAGCGACACTTCTTGACTGGCAAGACGGCTGCGAGCGGAAACCCAAACAGTGAAAGTGAGTTGTTCAAAAACTTTCTTTTTATTAAACTCTGTGTACACAAACAATGTTCTCAATGCTCGAGTTCATGTGTAGAGACCCAGGCGATACTTTGAGCAAAGTTTCATGGTGTGTCGAGCCTTCTTAGTGTTGTAAAAATATCGATTTTGATGCGCTCAAAGTTATGCCCTTAGTACTCCGGCCATTGACCACAAAACGAAATCACGGTCAATCTCAAAAACGGCTCGTTTGTCGTAATTATGCTTTTAGATATAAGTTTGTCTCGTTTACAGTAAAAAAAAAACAGCCCAGGTTGCATTTTGGCAACAGTTATCCTTAAACTATACATTTAAGTACCAATAATAGTTTATGATAATTGAGCACAATGTTAATAATATTTCACATTAGTACTGTTTTAAATATTTTTGCTCACTTAAATGCTGCCTTGGTGAGCATAAGAGACTTCTATATAATGTTATTTATTTTATTTATCCATATTTTTGCAATTGCATTTTGTGACACTAGTGGCACAGGACAGATAAGCGTGAAGGTTGCCTAAGCTCAGCGTAGTAGCAGATCATCCCTACGGTGCATAATCCTCTGCCATCTGAAAGCGTGCTGACTGCTGGGCCCAGACGCACAGGATTAGGCCGTCCTGGTCACCATCTGTCTGCAGCAGAGGAGCAAACAGGCCGGGATCAATGGGGAGGTCGTGCTAATAGCCAGACTTACGGCTGGGCTTGGTCTTGGAAAGCAATACTCCTGGAAGTCTTTGATTGTGGTGGGGTGTTATGCTGCGTGTGTGTGTGTGCCTCACCACCTGTCTGTGTTTTATCCCACTAACCAGATGGAGGAAGACTACAACTGTCCTTATTTACTGGCCACAACATTTGATCTGTACACACACACACATACACACGGAGACGCACGCAAAACTGTCTACACCCAGAACAGTTGTGAAACTTGAGAGACCATAACACAAGCTGTTTGAGATCGGGTTATCTTTAGCCTCTGCCATACAACAGCTTTGAGCTCGTTTTAAGTCCTTGCTAAAATGAATGGACAGTTTCTTACTGATTTGTATCACATTTGATGCTGTTCGTAGTGTTGCTGACTCAAATGTGACCCTGGACCACAAAACCAGTCATAAGGTTAAATTTTACAAAACTGAGATGTGTATATATATATAATATCAAAGCTCAGTAAATAAGCTTTCTATTGATGTATGGTTTGTTAGGATAGGACAATATTTGGCCGAGATACATCTATTTGAAAATCTGGAATCTGAGGGTGCAAAAAAATCAAAATACTGAGAAAATCACCTTTAAAGTTGCCCAAATTAGGTTCTTAACAATGCATATTACTAATCAAAAATTACATTTTGATACATTTACAGTAGGAATTTTACAAAAAAATCTTCATGGAACATGATGTTTACTTAATTTCCTAATGATTTTTGGCATAAAAGAAAAATCAATAATTTTGACCCATGCAATGTATTTTTGGCTATTGCTACAAACATACCCCAGCGACTTAAGACTGGTTTTGTGGTCCAGGGTCACAAATGTTTAATCAGCACACAAGCACCTGCTGCATCTGTCTAACCATTGGTAGCAGTCCACTTTAAATTGGAAAGCTAGTTACTAATGCAGACTAATTACTGTTACTCTTACTTAGGATTAGGAGTTTGTTAAAAAGTCAAAAATTAAAGGGCTATTTCATCCAAAAATGAAAATTCTGTCATTACTCACCCTCATTTTGTTCCAAAGCCGTAAGACCTTTGTTGATATTCGGAACACAAGTTAAGATATTTTTGATGAAATCCAAGAGCTTTCGGACCCTGCATAGACAGCAACACAACTGACATGTTCAAGGCCTAGAAAGGTAGTAAAGACAATTAAAATAGTCCATGTGACATCAGTGGTTCAGCATTAATTTTACGAAGCTACAAGAATACAACAATATCTTTATTCAACAATTTCTTCTCTTCCTTTGACACACATTCACAAGAATACTACGACAGTGTCGAATACTAACACAGAAGAGAATAAATTGTTGAAAAAGGTTGTTATTTTTGTTTTCTCTGTGCACAAAAAGTATTCTCAAAGCTTCATAACATTACGGTTGAATCACTGATGTCACATGGACTATTTTAACAGTGTCCTTACTACCTTTCTGGGCTTTGAATGTGGTAGTTATGTTGCTGTCTATGCAGGGTCAGAAAGCTCTCAGATTTCAACAAAATAGTTTGTTTGTTCTGAAGATGAACAAAGGTGTTAGGTTTGGATTAACAGGAGGGTGAGTAATTAATGACAATTTTCATTTTTGGGTGAACTAACATTTTAAGGTTCGACATTTTAACAAACTCCTAATCTTAAGTATGAGTAACAGTAAATAGTATGCATTAGTAACTAGCTTTCCAATTAAAAGTGCACTGCTACTAATGATTAGACAGATGCAACAGGTTCTTGTGTGCTCAGGGTCAGAAAGCTCTCAGATTTCATCAAAAACATTCATTTGTGTTCTGAAGATGACCGAAGGTCTTACGAGTTTGTAACGACATAAGAGTGACAATAACAGAATTGAAAAATACCATTTTGCAAGTAAGAGAAGGGCCTCTAGTCATATCTAGAGACTAACTGCTATTTTATTTTTATTTTCTAACTTAAGAATTAAAGTAAGAATATTTTGTATTCTTAAAAACAATTCTTAAAGCAGTAGTTATGCCAAAAAAAAAATTTGCCCTCAGGACATTCAAGATGTAGATGAAATTGTTTCTTCTTTAGAACAGATTTGTTGAAATGTCGCATTACATTACTTGCAGTGAATGGATGCCGTCCAAATGAGAGTCCAAACACCTGATACAAACATCTAGGGCTGCAACAACGAATCGATAAAATCGATAAAAATCGATTACTAAAAGCGTTGGCAACGAATTTCATAATCGATTCGTTGTGTCGCGCGACGCAGAGACATTTGGTTGTTATTATATATATTTAAAAAAAATTGAGCGCAGAGCGGAGTGGACACATTCGGTCTCTCTCCCGCACTGATGCCAGCAGAGTTCGGCACCTCATAAGCTGTGTTTCCATCCAAAAATGCGAATTTAACTTATGCGCAAAACTGGAACATTTGAGCATAAAGCACCGTTTCTACATTATATATATATGCTGCCCCGATTTATATCAAACATGTTTGATATTTAAGCCTACTTTGGCTAGCGTACTTTCACAGCAGCCAATGCTCGATCGCAAAACAGCTGCTGTACGGGTCGTTGGATAGTGGAGATGGAGAAAACTACTTCTATAGTTTTTGTAACACTGTCTGTCTGTATAATGTGTCGAAAACATACCACAACCGTAAGGAGAAAGAGGAGCTCTGCTGAGGTGAAATCGTCTCAGTTTTGAATAGGGCTGTGACGGTGGCCCGTTGTTTTTTTATATATAGCCTACACTTCAGTCAGCTAACAAGCAGCCTAAAAACGCTAAAATAAATCAAAGAAATAATATATTTAATTAAGAAAGTAGCCTAAGAATATTATATAGGTTATTAAACAAACATTCCTTGTAAAAATGTCCGACAGCTCATCAATTTTTGGCCGACTGAATTTCCAGTCCGACTGTCTTTTTTTCTCTTTCTCTTCCTCATTACACAGCTGCTGATTTTAATAGCAAAGTGATTACATTTATTTTCGTTCCTTTAGTTTATAAAGTTAATTTAGAGATATATTTGGAACACTTTTTGTTTGTTAAATTCAAGTTTTTGTTTTTTAAAGTTATACCTAGCAAACAGCGGCAGACAGATCAAAAGCTTAATTCATCGCGATTTAAATTAAAATCCATTGATATAAAAAACTTAAAACATATCACAATATTAGTTTAATCATTCAATCAATATAAATCCAAAGTTTGTGCGGAGAGAAGCGCGCTTTGCAGGACATGGAGACGCCAGTGCAATGTGGAATTTCTTTTTTGCTCATAAAGGTAAGAGTAATTTACCACCCGGGCCGGAACTGTAAAGGGTCTACCTTAGTTTGTGTGTACTAACAGTATCAACAAAATGTGCTCTTAAAGAAAACAAACAGAATACGCTTGATATCTTTGGTTTAAACAGGAGCGCTTCACAATAATTAACCGAAACCCAGGTAATTGCCTCACAAACACAATATCTATAGAAAGCTTTAAATTATTATTTTACTATAAAACGAAATAATTAAAATCGAAAACAAAACTCTTTCATTAGCTAATCCATAAAGATGCATTAGGCATTAATGAGCAGATGGCAGGATCGTCAATTTCATCTTTGCAACACTGAATCAGAAAATACTAGTTTATTAATAAGTAATTCGAATATTTTCTTAATTTTTGCCTTGACACATTCATGGTAATTACTTTTGCTGGGGCTTTGAGGCCAGTTTTGCGTGCATTTGAATGCGGAACTCTTCCAGCTGGTCGCTGCTGATGGCAGGACACTAAACACCGCCATGGCAGAATGAATGTAGCAGAAAGTTAGTCAAGTTATCCCGTGTTTTTTTTTTTATCCGATTCATCGATTAATCGAAAAAATAATCGACAGATTAATCGATTATTAAAATAATCGTTAGTTGCAGCCCTACAAACATCCCAATAAACCACAAGTACTCCACATGTCTACAGTCCTTCAATTAAGGTCTTGTGAAGTAAAAAGCTGCACACCATAAGCAAATTTAATTATTTGCATGTGTAGATTGCATAAAAAGTCAATGCAAAGAAGTTGAAATGATGCGATTTCATGCTGGGAGATGTGAAATGATCTCAATTGGGTGACGCGATTGTGCGACTGTGCGATATTCATGTTAATAGCATCTACCGCACAAGTTGAAAAAATCTACGAGAGTATTCGCTTTGCTTTTAGTATGACTTTTGTTCATTAGAATTTTAACTTCAAATTGTTTCTTCAGGCTAAAGAAAAATAAAGAGATACATTGGAGAAAAATCTTTAAAATTTTTAAGCAGGAAGGTTGCCTAAGCACAACATAGGAGCAGGAGCAAAAAATTAAAATTTGCCCTCAGGACATTCATGTAGATGAATTTGTTACTTCATTAGATCAGATTTGTTGAAATTTAGCACCAATGGATCCTCTGCAGTGAATGGGTGCCGTCAGAATGAGAGCCCAAACAGCTGATAAAAACGTTTAAAAAAACAAGTACTCCACATGACTACAGTCCTTCAATTAAGGTCTTGTAAAGTGAAAAGCTGCATGTTTGTAATGGTGTGTGCACACCAAAAGTAAATGTAATTATTTGCATGAGTAGATTACATCAAAAGTCAATGCAAAGACATGAAATCATACAATTTTGTTCTGGGAGATGTGAAATGATGTAAATTGGGCGATATATTCACGTCAGTACCATCTTCCACACAAGTTGAAAATGTTATTATGCAAGAAATCTACGTAAGTATTCGCTTTGCTTTTAGTATGCACACACCATAAGACATTTTTCATTTCAGGCTAAAGAAAAAGAGAAACATTGGAGAAACATCTTATTTCTTATACAACTTGACAGCAAACTATTGTGTAACTGTTTTGGATGTCTATATGTAGTAACAAGCTGCTATCAAAATGTTATTCTACTGTATCTGTTTATAATAGTTTGGTTATAGAGAATACAACTGTGTTACAAAGGGTTTTCGTGGCCTAAAATCATTAGAGCATGTAGGCATTTGTTCGATCGGTGCAATTACCACACTTCACTTGGCTTATTCGATGCCCTGCTAGGTGAGATAATTAGCTGGATCAGCTTTTTCCGGGCTGCAAGAAGCACATGATGGCACAGCAGAGTTTCACAACAATAGCCAATACAAATACATTCACACGCAAGAGCGATGGTCATTACTTGGTAACTTGTTCTACACAGAATCTCATGGTTCCTAAAAACTTCCTCATTACAGAGCTTTTCCCATGTTTGAAACGATACAGGTACATTCATATGATATGAGTCAAAACATATCAGGAATTCTTTTAAAAAACAACAGATTTTCATAGAGATTTAAGCTTTGCTCTGGGGTGAAACTGTATAGTGAAGAATCTACCGCAAATAACTGAAGGGTTCATGTTGTGCGTAGAGTAACATGAATCTTCTCGTTGGCTCTGGGCGGTCAATCTTTAGTCATACTCGAGTAGGTCTGTGAGAGTTTGGGCATTCTGCCCTCATTTCTCCTCTAGCTCTGTTCAACGGAGAGAAACCGTATTATTATCCTAGTTCAACCCTACAGTGATCTTCCCAAAGAAGAGATTTGTCTTCCATACTGAGAAAACAGGCTCCCGGGAGGAGATCTGGAGGAGAGTCTGTGTTGAAATGCCGGAGGGAACATGCATCTTTCATTAGAACAAAAAAATATTGAGTAACACAAACAGTTTTTATTTTAGTTTAGTTGTTGGAAAGCTTATCTAGAGGTATAAAATGTGAATCCTCTCAAAGATCTGCACTGATCTTTTTCAGGTTAAGGTACAAGGTTAAACAGTTTTGTCTGATTGAGTGAACAAATGATTCAGTGATTTTATTGTTAACATGAAACACTATTTTGAACAAGTTGAAAAAATGACTAACAAATTACTAAAACTGAAAAAAATGACTAAAGCACATTACATTTACTTAACTTGTCACCTGAAAATCTAAAAAACTAATTCATACTATTAATAAATACTGTAAATAACACTGAAATTGTTTAACGAAAGCTTTCATTTCTATCAGCTCAAACAATAATGTTTATCCTACATCATCTCATAACATAAGCACTGAATTATTTTTAGAGTTTCCCTTCTGATTTCTGTGAAACAGACTGCTTTGGGTGCTTTTATGGTTTATTTTTGAAAACAGAATCACGTCTTAAATTCAATGTTCTTGTTAGGGTTTATTTGCTGGCTCGACTTTGTGTAACCTTGTTTTCCAAGACAAGTGTTGAGGGGAAAAAAAACATGCTGCTCACTCTGTTGAAGAGAGAATACGAAGAACTGGTGCAGTTGGCATATTTATGTGACATTTAAGGCAGCTAAATATAAAATTGACCTCAATATAACAATAATTGATCAGCAAAAAATAAAGTCTGAATTTGCAATATTTAGAGTTGAAGTCAAAAGTTTACATACAACTTGCAGAATCTGCAAAATGTTCAATATTTAAATTTAATTAAAATAAGAGGGATCATACCAAATGCATGTTATTTTTTATTTAGTACTGACCTGTATCTTTCAGGTAAAAGATATTTACATATAGTCCACAAGAGAAAATAATAGTTACATTTATAAAACTGACACTGTTCAAAAGTTTACATACACTTGATTCTTAATACTGTGTTGTTGCCTAAATGATCCACAGCTTATCCTGAACAGTTAAACTGCCCGCTGTTCTTCAGAAAAATCCTTCAGCTCCCACAAATTCTTTGGTTTTTCAGCATTTTTGTGAATTTTTGAACCCTTTCCAACAATGACTGTATTTTGAGATACATTTTTACACTGAGGACAACCGAGGAATCTTCTGAGTATCTTCTGTAGCTTCTGAAGGGTAGTACTAAATGAAAAGAATATGATATTTAGGCAAAATAAGAAAAATATACACATTTTCATTGTGTTCAAAAGTTTTCACCCTCCTTCTCTTAATGCATCATGGTTCCTTCTGAAGCATCAGTGAGCGTTTGAACCTTCTGAGTCCCTCAGTTGTCCTCAGTGTGAAAAGATGGATCTCAAAATCATACAGTCATTGTTAGGAAGGGTTCAAATACACACAAAAAAAAATTAAATTAAATAAAATTGTGGCAAAGAATTGTCAATATAAGGTCTAATTGTGGTTCATGAGTGAATGGTGGGCGCTCACATGTGTAAACACAAGGTCAAGCATATTTGCTGACTGTGCACTGATTCATGCAGCTTATCTTTGTAATGGGATGAGCTGTAGACGCTCTTACAAAAGCCTTGCATAGTCATTGATCCGAGGTCTGTCAATCCCATCAGCAGCTCGGCTTATATATAGTGCAGGAGATCCATTAATGGTATTACTCGCCAACAGTGAAGGTCCACTCCTCCCCTGGTTTCCCTGTCTTTGGCATCAGTGGTTTATGGAGACATGAGTAATGTGCTATTGAAGCACGAGGTCATCTGTTCTGTCCGTCTCTTGGTAGACCTGCTCGTAAAGCACAGAGCTGGATGACAGGGAGGCTTTGAGTTGAGGGATTCCAAACAGGCCTCTTCCTGTGGTTGGGGGAGACCGAGCGCTCGTGTGGCTTTGTCTCGCTCTTCTCTGCTACTGACACCAGAAGAAAGAGTAGCAGTGCACTCAGTTCTCTTTGTGTGTGCGTTGTGTCTAAACTGACCTATAGAGCTGGACCTCAGCCAGTGGAAGAGACCTTTACTCTGAAGATGTAGTTTCCCCGTGGCAGATGTTTGATTATCTGTATAAAGCCTGGTACACTTTGCGCATTAGTTGTTTTTGTCTAATATTCCCCCACAAGAAGAGGCTTCCTGACCGTCATGTGAAACTGTCAGCTGTTTTTGTTTTGTTTTTATTTATGTGGAATTTCTCTTTGTAAGATTTTTTGTTGTATGACTTGTGATTTGAGAATGTGTATATACAAAGAGCAGCAAAACATGGACTCTGAACTCAAAGAAGTTGCATAGCGGGGAGCCTGAGCCTTATACTTATTCATATGCACAAATCTGCAAAGAGCTTTATAGAAAGTACAAGTATTTATTTATTTATTACTATTATGCTTTATATATCTCCATCAATCAGTCTTTCTATGTATATCTTTATTTATGTATTTATGTATTTATCTACTTATTTATTTATTTATTCCCTGCCATTCAACAGTTTGGGATCAGTAAGATTTTTTTTTTTTAAGAAGTCTCTTATGCTCATCAAAGGTTCATTTGTTTGATCAAAAATACAATAAAAAAATTGAATATTATAAAATATTATTGCAATTTAAAATAACAGTTTTCTATTTCAATCTACTTTAAAATATAATTTATTTCTGTTATCCAAAGCAGAATTTTCTGCATTATTACTCCAGTATTCAGTGTCACATGATCCTTCAGAAATCATATTTTATTTATTATCAATGTTGGAAACAATTGTGCTCCTTAATATATATTTTTTTTTTTTGGAACCTGGATTCTTTGCTGAATAAAAAGTTAAAACAGAAGAGCATTTATTTCAAATAGAAATCTTTTCTAATAATATAAGTCTTTGCTATCACATTTTATCAATTTACCACATCCTTGCTGAATAAAATGATTGATTTCTTTCAAAGAAAGAAAGAAGAAAAAATTTACTGACCCCAAACTTTGAATGGTTGTGTATATTTTTAGAAAAGATTTTTTTCACTTTTTCATCAGGTTTATTCATCAAAGAATCCTAAAAAATGATCTCAGGTTCGAAAAAACATTAAGCAGCAGAACTGTTTCCAACATTGATAATAAATCAGCATGTTAGAATGATTTCTGAAGGATCATGTGACACTGAAGACTAGATTAATGATGCTGAAAATTCAGCTTTGCATCACAGGAATAAATTATATTTTAAAGTATATTAAAGTAGAAATACCTCTATTTTAAATTGCAATAATATTTCACAATATGACATGTTTTTCTGCTTTAATCAAATAAACAAAGCCTTGATGAGCAGAAAAGACTTCTTTAAAAAAAACATTAAAAATCTTACTGATCCCATAATCTTACTGATCTATCCATTTATTCATCCAAATGTCTGATTATCCTTCACCATGTTTATATCTCTAGCTTAGTTTAATTGCAATTAGTGTATCAGATAGTCTTGCTGTACTGAGCTAAAGGGCGGTTGACTCATCTCCTTTGGGTGGCTGTGGAAATGCATGGCAGGGTGTTTTTGTTTTTCTTAAAACTGGTTTAAGCACTAACTGTCTCTGTATCAGCATTTTACTTTTAGTAGGGACTTCAGCATTTTATTTATTTATTTATTTGTGGAAAAAAAGCAGTTTTTTTTGTAGTCATCATTTTTCTGAGTGTACTACAGAGCAATTAAGTGTACCAAATATGAAGGACTCTGCAGTATGTACGTATGTACATTGACGTATTTCCTCTGTGTTTTGCTTGTCTGACTGCCTTCCTTTTCTGTCTGCAGTCTAGCAGGTCATTTCCCCCACCTGACATTGTCTCAGGCGGTCTTTACAGGACCAACTCTACAGTACTTGCAATATAAAAGGCTGTAAAGGGCTTGTGTTTGTTTTTCAGTCTTTGAAAAGGATTGAGATTGTTCCTGTATTTGGGAGATGAAAGACGCACTCTACTAGTACAACACAAAACCCTCCAAAAGTCAAATGGCAATACCATGGTACTAAATGTTCAACAGAAACATAAACCATGATATTTACAGTACATAGCACTCCAAGGCACTTTAAAGAATACTATGGTACTTTTCATGGTAACTGCTCTGACTGATAAGTTATCAGACATGACATACGAATGATATATTGTTAAATATTGGCCTGCAGAATCCGGGAAAATCTGTGTAGTTGTTTTGTTTCTCTTTTTTGTCTAATTTCGGAAGTAGGAAATACTACTCCATGATTTAGGTAGTGAAATTGTGCTTGTGGATTAGTGGTCAAAGATCTGGGCTGCTAACCCAAAGGTTGTCATTGAGTAAGACTCTGCGGGGGCTGTCACCATGGTAAAATGTCTGCTTAATAGCATTTTAATGACCCATTTCTTTTGTCATTTTATAGGTGTGTGGTGGTGCTACTGAACCCTAAGAAAAACAAACAGCATCATATCCTCAATAGCTCCAGGTAAGACTTTCATACTTTTGTAACCAAGCGTAACATGGATAAATGTCACTTCCTATGGCTCATTAGCTGCAGAAATGTACTACACTCTTAAAAATAAAGGTGCTTTATTGGCATCTATGGTTCAATGAAAAACCTCTAACATCCATGAAACCTTTCTAATCCACAAAAGGTTCTTTATAGGGCTGGTTTTGACACAACAATAAAAATAAAGCTACAATTATATATAATTATACTTCTACTCCAATTCATTTTTTGAAATATAAGCATTTGAATGGTGCCTGTCATAAAAACTTGACAAATTTATTTAAACATAAATTAAACTTTGAAGAACAGTAAAAATTATAATGAATATGTTATATGGTGCATATATTTATCAAAATGCTAAATCCTCCATTTTTTTAAGCTGACTAACAAGTTTATGGTCACCGAATATGTTTTCTCTGAGGTAAATGTGACATTGTTTACCAGCTGTTATATTGACGTCTTTGCACGAATAAAACACAGATTGAGGGATTACATAAATTAGGACATGGATTTAACGAAATTGTACACTTTCTTTTAACATACCTTTGGATTTTTAATCCTGTTTATTTCTTGTTAAAACTGGTTGAAGCAGAGAACACAAACAGTTCAAGTGCGGTTTGAGCTGCCGCTTGAACTGAGGCGCTACACCGATTTGTTACTCCATATTAAACTTCAAAATGGCATTTATTGTTTAAATCTGTAATAAGGACAGAATTTGAGACTTTGTTTCATATCAAAAGTAACAAAGCACAAAGCTTATTGCGATTTATTGGATGGGAACTGAAAACAGGCGAGGCTATCGACTCTTGGGATTAAAGAAACAATATTGTTTCGTAAAATTGAGAATGGTTCAAAATCAAGAAATATTTATATTTTTACTTAGCCCTTAGTTATTTATATATTCTTAAAAAAAGTAATTTTTTGGCATCTGTGGTTCCATGAAAAGCCTTCAACATCTATGGAGTTCCAGAAAAAAATGTTTTTTTTTATTTAAAATTAAAAATGTCCTCCACACTAAAAGGGTTCCTTTAAGAACTCTTTGCAGAAAAGTTTATTATGGAACCCAAAATGGTTAATCACTGAAGAAAAAGTGCAAAAAGTGTAGTGCAAAAAGGTTCTTCAGATTATTAAAATGTTCTTCACACAACTGTTCACTAAAATGTTCTTCTGAGAACCCAAAATGGTTCTTCTATTACATAACTTCAGATGTTTATCATGTTTATTTCTTGCTAAAACTGGTTAAACGTAGGAGACGATCAGTTCAAGTGCGCTTTGCGCAGCCGCTTGAACTTAGGCGGTACAGCAATCTGTCACTCCACATTAAACAGCGCCAAAACGGCATTAATTGTTTGAATACTGTAATAAAAGGAACAGAATGTGAAATCTGAGACTGTATAGCAAAAGTAACAAAGCACAAAGCTTATTGCGATTTATTGGATGGGAGGCGTGCTACAATGTTACGTTTATTAACTGAAGACGGGCTTGACTAATTGATTCTTGGGATTTAAGAATCAATATTGATTTATAAAATTGAGAATCGTTTAAAATCGAGAAATATTGATATTTTTACTTAGCCCTAGTTCTTTATATGTGATCCTGGACCACAAAACCAGTCTTAAGTGGCACGGGTATATTTGTAGTAATAGCCAAAAACACATTTTATTGGTCAAAATTATTGCTTTTTCTTTTATGCCAAAAATCATTAGGATATTAAGTAAAGATCATGTTCCATAAAGATATTTTGTAAATTTCCTACTCTAACTATATCAAAACTTAACAAAACTTTGATTAGTAATATGCATTGCTAAGAAGTTCATTTGGACAACTTCTCAATATTTGAATTTTTCTTTCACCCTCAGTTTCCAGATTTTATAGTTGAAATGGTTGAACGTTATAGTTATGTCGGCCAAATATTGTCCTATCCTAACAAACAATACATCAATAGAAAGCTTATTTATCATTTGACTGGTTTTGTGGCCCGGAGTCACATATATTCTTAAAAAAAGTTCTTTAGTGGCATCTGTAGTTCCATGAAGGACCTTCAACATCTGTGGAATTCCACAAAAGGTTCTTTACATTTACATTTGAAATTCTTTAAGTTCTTTAAATTTAAAATGTCCTCCACACTAAAATGGTTCATTTAACAACTCTTCAATGTAAGGTTCTTTATGGAACCCAAAATGGTCCATCACTGATGAAAAAACCCTTTTGAAAGCTTTATTTCTAAGAGTGTAGTGCAAAAAGGTTCTTCAGATGATTAAAATGTTCTTTACACAAAAACTCTTTACTGAAAAGTTCTTCTGAGAACCCAAAATGGTTCTTCTATGGCACTGCTGTGAAAATCTAAACCTAAATCTAAACATTTTTATACTTAACGACTGTTTTACCAAACTGGTTTACCAAAAACAATCCCGTCTGTCACTGGTTGACCAAACAGATAGTCCTGTCCCAAACTCATGCCGTTGTTTAAGCAAATATTGTAGTGTTGGGATGCCCAAACATATAATCATCATAAGCAATGGTTGACCAGACGGAGAGGAAGTCTCTCAAACAGCAGGATGCATACACTTCAGCATTGTCTTAAATACTTCCGTCCACTCTCTCACAGGAAAACCATCACTACGGTCTCCTTCTCTCCTGATGGCAAATACGTGGTCACGGGCGAGGTGAGTACTCAATTCCTCAGTATATCTGTGCTTTGTGGTTACATCATATAATGCAGTAGGAAGTCAGGAGCTCTGGAGCACTATCTCGTAGTAGATAAAGCTGATGTATTAAAATAAAGTTCTCTATCTTGCACCTTCAGGCCTGAAATCCCTGTGGGCAGTGACTAACCATCTGTGTAATTTGTCTTTTGTCACAGTGGAGTCAAGTACAGAAAAATGTCATGACTATCGCTTTCCTTCCGCAATTCTGCAGCACTAACGTTTGGATTTTTTGGATTTATTGCTGCGAGTGGAATATAGAAATCACAGTTACATCCAGCTTGAAATAAAACCAGACACAAAGTGTTACAACCTTTAAAATAAAAACAAAATGGTTGAAACAAAAAATAACTGATATAACAGCACATACTTCTGTAATCTGACTTTATCTAAATTATTAACATTGCAGAACAGAAGCTGATTTTGTCTATTAGGATTTAAATTGAATCACTTGGTCAGCTGGATTGATAAAACCGGTTGTTGTTGTTGTTGTTATTATTTTTCCCTTTATGTGCATTAAAAATGAAAAGTGTAATTTGCTTTGCTTTTAAACGTTTATTTAATCAAATCATGAAAATCAATATAGTCAATGTACTTTGTTGTACTTCGGCTCAGTTCTGAAGCATTTTGTCAGCTAAAAATCTCTTTGTGATTTTTTTGTTTGTTTGTTTGTTTCTTAAAGGGACAAGTTGAAATTAATTTTGTTATTATTTTCAGTTCTGTTTATTTAATTTTATTTTTATTTTATTTTATTATTTTATTTTTTGCCAAACTATCTCTTTAAGAATAAAGTGCATTAATGAAGTGTCCATACTTTTGGTCAACTATCATAGACACTAATTAATCAAATCAGGCTAGACTAATCAATTCTTTGGATTTTAGAATCAATATAGTTTCATATTTCGCCTTTCAAGTTGTCCAAATTTAGTTCTTAGCAATGCATATTACTAATCAAAAATTAATTTTTGATATATTTACGGTAGGAGATTTATAAAATATCTTAATGGGACATGATCTTTACTTAGTATCCTTTTAATAAATAAAAAGTAATATAACAGCATATACAACTTCTGTAATCTGATATTTTCTGAAATAGTAACATTGCAGAACGTAAAATGATTTTGTCTATCAGGATTTGATTGGATAATTTTGTCAGCTGGATTGATAATACCAGTTGTTGTTGTTGTTGTTATTATTTTTCCCATATGTGCATTATGAAAAGTGTAATTTATTTTAACTTTCATAGACACTAATGAATGGAAACAGTAGTGTGCACAGTGATCAAAGCAGTTTGGATTTTGTTTGCGAGACTGAGACAGATCCTGTCCGCCTATCTAATCCACCAAATCGTGTGTGTGTGTGTGTGTGTGTGTGTGTGTGTGTGTGTGTGTGTGTGTGTGTGTGTGTGTGTGTGTGTACCTGGTATTCATCACGTTGTGGGGACCAAATGTCCCCACAAGGATAGGAATACCAGTAAATTTTGACCTTGTGGGGACATTTCTCAGGTCCCCATGAGGAAACAGGCTTATAAATCATGCACAATGAGTTTTTTTGAGGAAGTAAATGTTTGCACAATCTCCTGTGAGGGCTAGGTTTAGGTGTAGGGTAGGGTTAGGGCGATAGAAAATACGGTTTGTACAGTATAAAAACCATTACGCCTATGGAATGTCCCTATAAAACATGTAAACCTGTGTGTGTGTGTGTGTGTGTGTGTGTGTGTGTGTGTGTGTGTGTGTGTGTGTAAAAAATAATCCTTTCCGTTTGAGAGGAATTTCTTACTCCAGCATGTGAAAGTGATGTGAGTTTATGCTTACTGGCTGCCATGGCAACAAGCGGCATCATGCCAGCGTGCACACAGACTGTGTCTGCTGTCATAAAAAGGTGAAAGCGAGAGCGCCAGGAAAGGGCAAGGAAGAGAGCATGTAGGGAGCAAGAAAAAAAAGAAACTGTGCCTGAAGGAAGAGACAGAACCAGCCTGGAATCGGCATATGTCTGCTCACTGTGGTTTAATCTCTGACCCCAGCAGATTCTCACTGTGAAGTCCCAGTAGTGCTGAATGCTGATCAGATGTTGGCGTCACAGTGCTGTATTAAAGCAGGATGTTGTGCAAGATTTAATCAGAATGAATCTTCAGTAATTCCTTTTTGTTTGTGTGCATGATCTGTCTTGATCTGAGTTGCATAAATGGGATTGATCTGACCTGTCTCAACATCTAAGTTTAAGTGTTGCACAAGAAAAGAAAGGTGCTTTTGAATGCATGCTTGCAAAACATCAAAATAAAAAATCCAAGGTTACCACAGTCAGAGAAAACATGAGGGGAAAAAATATCAGGGGATATTTAAAGTGATGTTTTCAGGCCAGGGAAAGTTAGGGACATTTCTTTTATATATATGTGACCTTGGACCACAAAACCAAAAAAAAAAAAAAAAAAAAAAGGGTCATAAGGGTCAATTTTTAAAAAATAAATTGAGATTTAAACATTATCTGAAAACGGAATAAATAAGCTTTCCTTTGATGTAGATTTGTTAAGATAGGATAGTATTTGGCCGAGATACAACTATTTGAATCCGAGGGTGCAAAAATATCTTTTCTATATTTTGAGAAAATCGCCTTTAAAGTTGTCCAAATGAAGTTATTAGCAATGCATATTACTAATCAAAAATTAACTTTTGATATATTTACGGTAGGATGTTTACAAAAAAAAAAAAAAAAACATGATCTTCATTTAATATCCTAATAATTTTAGGCATAAAAGAAAAATCTATAATTTTGACCCATACAATGTATTGTTGGCTATTGCCAGAAATATACTTAAGACTAAGACTGGTTTTGTGGTCCACATATAATATTTACACATTTTTTATTTATCTTATGTCTTATGCTCACCAAGGCTGCATTTATTTGATCAAAAAAATACAGTCAAAAATTTTTATTTAATATTGAAAAGTATCATTGCACTTTGAAATAACTGTTTTAGTTTCAGTGTATTTTAAAACTTAATTTCTTCCTGTAAATTGTCAGCATCACTACTCCAATCTTCAATGTCACATGATCCTTCAGAAATTTTTCTAATATGATTTGATGCTCAAGAAACATTTTTCTTTCAAGAACAGTTTTGCAAACCTTTTTTTTGTGAAAACCATGTTACGTTTTTCTCTGGATTCTTTGATGAAAAGGAAGTTTAAAAGAACAGCATGTATGTTAATTAATAGAAGTCTTTTGTAAAATTATCAATGCCTTTATTGTCAACCACTTTTGATTAATGCATACTTGATTAATAAATGAAAAATGTTAGTACGTATATATTTATATTAAGGTTCTATGTTTCTAAATATATAATTTTTGTTATATAATCTGGTAGATATTGCTCTTTTGTTCAGATTGTCTGGAGTAAAACATGTTGACAGCCCACATCATCTCTTTCTCTCTAGAGCGGTCATATGCCAGCGGTTCGTGTCTGGGATATGGCGGAGAGGACGCAGGTGGCAGAGTTACAGGAGCATAAATACGGCGTGGCATGTGTGGCTTTCTCCCCCAACAGTAAATACATCGTCAGCGTGGGTTACCAACATGACATGATTGTCAACGTCTGGGCCTGGAAGGTGACTAGCAATATCCGTACAGTCATGAAAGATGGCTTTCATTTAGTTTATTGTTTTATTTACGCTGTTTGGATAATTCGATTTTGCTTTTCCTGAAGGAAATAGCGATGTTTGCAATGCATCAAAAAAATGTTGTTAACACAAGGCAACAGTATATTTGTAGTATAGAATATACATTATATTTTATGGAGTATATTCGTATAGCTGAAAAATGAAGAGAAGAAGAATTTTAAGCAATAGTTCATCCAGAAATTAAAACTACTCACCATTAGGCCATCCGAGATGTTTCTTCATCTGAACGGATTTGGAGAAATTTAGCATTACATCACTTGCTGACCAATGGATCCTCTGCAGTGAATGGGTGCCGTCAGAACGGAAGTTTAAATAGCTGATGAAAACATCACAATAATCCACACAGCCCCACCAGTTAACTTCTAGTAAAGCGAAAAGCTCTGCATTTGTAAACAAGTCCATTAAATCGTCCTCTATCTATAATGATGTTTTTTTAAGTAAGAAAAAGTCATTTGGTCTGCATCAGGAGAGAAATATGCACAGATCAAGGATTGTTTACAAGCAAAAACAGTTCTAAAGAAAATGTTGGTGGATTTTAATGTGATAGTACAGCAGGGGATGGAATTTTTCACTGCAGGAAGCGTTATTATGGTTTATGGCCAGAAGTGACAGTTTAAAGTTAAAATGCCTTGATGTTTCTTATAAACAAGCAGGTTTTTGCTTCACAGTATGTTAAGTGATTGACTTGTGTGGATTACTTTTGGAGTGTAATGCTCTGTGTTAACCATGTTTTTTCTCTTATGATTGTTGCTCTTTAATTAATTTAACCAATAACTTAAAAAAAACATATTGTCAAAAGTTTACATACATTGCAGAATCTGCTAAATGTTAATTATTTTACCAAAATAAGAAGGATCATATAAAATGCATGATATTTTTAAAATTTAGCAGTGACCTGAATACGACATTTCACATAAAATATGTTTACATATAGTCCACAAGAGAAAATATTAGTTGAATTTATAAAAATGACCCCGTTCAAAAGTTTAGTGTTGTTACCTGAATGATCCACAGCTGTTTTGTTTTTTTGTCATTGATAGTTGTTCGTGAGTCCATTGTTGTCCTGAACAGTTTAACTGCCCCATTTTTCAGGTCCCACAAATTCTTTGGTTTTTCAGCATTTTTGCGTATTTGAACCATTTTCAACAATAATTGTATGGTTTTGAGATCCATTATTTCACACTGAGAACAACTAAGAGACTCATATGCAACTATTACGAAAGATTTAAATGCTCACTGATGCTTCAGAATGAGAAACAATGCATTAAGAGCCAGGGGTGTAAACTTTTGAACAGGATAAAGATGTGTACATTTTTCTTATTTTCCCTAAATATCAAACTATTTTCATTTAGTACTGCCCTTCAGAAGCTACAGAAAATACTTATATGTTTCCCAGAAGACAAAATAAGTAAAATTTACCCTGATCTTCAAATTCAGAAAGTTTTCACCCCTGACTCTTAATCCATCATGTTTCCTTCTGAAGCATCAGTGAGTGTTTGAACCTCCTGTAATAGTTGCATATGAGCTCTGCTATATGTAAACATTTTATGTGAAATATCTTATTCAGGTCAGTACTAATTAAAAAATAACATGCAGTTTGTACAATCCCTCTTATTTTGATAAAATAGTTAACATTTTGCAGATTCTTCAAGGTGAATGTAAACGTTTGACCTCAACTGTATTTGTCTTTTTGTCCTTTCAGAAAAATGTTGTGGTTGCCGCCAACAAGGTGTCCAGTAAAGTGATGGCTGTGTCTTTCTCAGATGACAGCTCATACTTTGTTACAGCTGGGAATAGACACGTGAAGTTCTGGTATCTAGACCACACCAAGTCGTCCAAGGTACATGTTGCAAACGACAGCTAGCTTTATCTCTACAAAATACAGCTCTTTTTAATCTTTCTGTCTGGCTTTCCGTCTCTTACTCTCACTTCCCATCACCACAGACATCAGTCCTGTCCACAGTTGAAAATGTCATGTCACGGGAACTCCCAGTCTTTTCATACAACACTAAAGGTCTCAGATGAAAGTCTCATAAATGTCATCTCTCACAGGTGAACGCTACAGTACCATTATTGGGCCGCTCTGGTCTTCTTGGAGAGCTGCGGAATAACTTCTTTAGCGATGTGGCCTGTGGAAAGGGACGGAAGGCGAAGAGCACCTTCTGCATCACTACCTCTGGGCTGCTCTGTGAGTTCAACGACAAAAGAATGCTGGACAAGTGGGTGGAGCTTAGGGTGAGTGATGAGGATGCTGATTGGCTGATTGTGCAGTCTGTCACGAATATGCATGAATGACTGCAATATAGAGCTCAATAGTTTGGTTCAAAACATAAAAATGCCATTCAGGATTGATTTATGATTAGATGATTTTAGTTTCTATTTTAATTAAAATAAAACCTTAAATCATTTTTCTAGTACTCTAGTAATTTTAGTTTTCTTTACAACTTTGGAACAGACTTTTATCAGTTTAGCTAACTATGTACTTTTTGATAATATAGTAAGTTGTATCCATTAGTGTATAAAAAACAGAATTTATATGAAAATAAAATTTTTGCAGACTAGTTCAGAACTCTGGACTATTTTCTAAAATCTTTATGGAAAATTAATTGGGAAAATTGCGTTAAATTTGACTGGAACGCTGAAGACGAGACACCAGAGAATAGGGTAAAAAAAAAAACCTAATAGTTATCACCTTACTTACCTAGTTAATTGATTACAGTGATAATTGCAAACATTTTTTGTATTACAAGTTTTCTAAAATGTTAGGTTTAAATATGCAAATGAGGCATTATTTAATTAAATATGCGCTAATTTGCATACATTTCTAGTACAAAAATCTAAATCCTGGATGAAGTCAGTTTCAAAATTCTTGTTTAATTTTTTTTGACATATTAGAGTCAAATGTTGTCACTCCATAATTCAGAAAAAAAAAAAACGTGTGAAAAGAGTGTATTTTTACCATTTTAGGGGGAATCAAATGTATAAAATCAAGCAAATTATATATGAACTCTGTAAAATCCCTCTGTAAAAACCTTCAGAATATAGACAGGAATAAAAATTTAAAGTTTGGTTTGTGTAAGCGTTACTGAAGTGGAGATTTATGGCTCAGTGTAGAAGAAAAAACTCAATTCGAGAAAATGGCCTTTAAAAATATAGATTGTAATTGAAATCTATTGAAACAAATATAAAGTGCTATAAAACGGTATCTTTTGGGTGTTTTCTTTCCACTAGCCTGAAAAAACATTTTACGAAACACCAAAAAGCCCAAAATCTCAAACTTAACATGTGCATGAAAAACAGTGTTTTTGCCTGCAGTGTATCCCCTTAAATAACATGCATGAAATTAAAGCTGTTTTAGGCTTGGAATTTAACTTAAAAAGTTCAGTTGTTACATTTTTAACCCCTAATTTGTAACTGAACTTTGTTTCGGCTTTCTTGCCTCTGTGTTTTGTGTTTTATCCATGTTAAGCTGTTTTTTCCTTTTCTGATATGAAAGTGTCTGTAACAGAGGGTGTTTCTAAGCTCTCTGCAGTGTTAAGTGAGAGTCTAATGCTGCTGCTGCTGCTGTCTAATCTTAGTCTGTTCTGCTTCTCCTCTCACACTGTCCAGAAAAATGACAGTTTCGCAGTAAGTTTCACATCAGGGCTGCGGATTCAGCTGTCACGCCTCATTGTAAAACTCATTAAACGACATGTCACAGTGCTGCTGTCAGTCATACATTGGATGTTTGACCTCATTACCTTCACTTGCCAGTTATCACTCTTATCTCAGACTTAGCATTTCACATTATGTATGATACAGGACACAGGAATCGTCACACACAAAACTCATTCGATTTTTAAATACCCATCATTTTCTGTATTTGCTGCATACGCCACCCCTTTTGTGTGTGTTTTAATTAGTATAATTATTATTGTTGCTATACATTTTGTACATTTATATGCATTGTTTTTATTGTTTAAATTATGCATTTAAATGTTTTAATTGTTTAATTGCATACGTCATCATTTTCTGTTAAAAAAATATTATTATTATTATTAAATTTTACTTTTTAAAAAATATTTGTAAATGTCATTATTTTAATTATTTAATTGCATTTTAAAAAGGTATTTAATAATATTTTAATTATGTATTTAATCATTTAATTACTAGTATTCAGTAATTAATTCTTCATACTGTGGACTACCAGTAAAATTTATAAAAAATTTGGGACCAAAAATTATTCAGACACTTTGACCTGACCGTGTTTTGCTTAAGTGTTTTTTCTTTAATTGCTAATGCAACCTTTTTACACCACAGACTGAACAAAATTAAGCATTGCTTGGTAATTGGTCAACAGCGTATTGATAGTTGTGTAAATATTGTCTTACTAACAGTTTATTGAATTTTTGATTGGTTATAATCCATTACATACCTTTCTATCAAAGTTATCTGACATTATTAAGATGGATTTATTCTCTGAATCCTTGTCATATTTTATTACCATTTTCTAAACTATAGCGAATAAACTGATAATATCAGAAATGTTGAAGGTGTCTGAAGAAATTCTGGTTTGAATGTAGTAGCATCTGTTGAAAGACAAGTGTGTTGTATCCTACAAAAGAGGAAGATGAAGCAAATTTGTATTTAGAAGACCTTTAGAAAACCGTGAGAACTAGTTAGCCGTGTTGTGAACTTGAACACATGATGTAGAGCCGATATGAGATCTCGATTTGACTCCTCACAAACTGTCAATGTGGGTCATGGTCAGTGCAGGTGGGTGCCGCACAATTCTGCTTTTGTGGGACCCTTGAGCCCACTGCACTGAGAAAACAAGAAAGAGTCAGAAGAGTGCCAAAAAGAAAGAGATACAGAGCATGGTTGAGAATACAAAAGCCTCTCTGTCTAACAGTTTATCAACTAAATGATGCCCAGGATCACTGTACAACCTGATTATCTAAAAATGAACTTTAGTCTTTGACATTAAGCTTATTTAGCAAATGGTCCCCTGTGTCCTTATCTTAGTACATTAATTTAGATATTTCAGTAAAGGAGGCTGTTATATTTCCCTTTTAGATTCGATTTTTTCTTATTGGGAACATCTAACAGCCCATGGAAAAATACACAAATGAGCACATATCTTCTCTCTTTTAACCTGCTCAGGCATTAAATAAATTTCACATTTTTCACGTTTCGTCTCTTTATTGCCACCTGTTTTGTATTATTTTCATGTGTTAGATCTCATCAGCTTTTATTTGTGGTTTGTGCATTGTGCATTTCCCATGCAATTATCGGTGAAGTTTAATAAGACATCTTGATTGAATGCACAGAGCTCTCATTTTGTCTCATTTTACGACTTACCCGACAAAATAACTTGGCCCACATGGTAAATACAATTTTGGGTGGTTGCTTAAAGCTCTGCAGATTTAAAGAGAATTTAAATGCCCATTGTTCACAAAATATTACATTTCCTCCTCCCATTGCATACTTGATTATTTGTTTTTAGTACTTTTAGTACTATTTATAATAAAACTAAAATATTTAGTTAGTACTTTAATAATGAACAGTTGAAGTCAGAAGTTTACATACACCGTGCAGAATCTTCAAAATGTAAATTATTTTACCAAAATAAGAGGGATCATACAAAATGTATGTTATTTTTTCAGTACTGACCTGAATAAGATATTTACCATAAAAGACGTTTACATATAGTCCACAAGAGAAAATAAGTTGAATTTATAAAAATGTAAAATTTTACATACACTTAATACTGTGTTGTTACCCGAATTACTTTTTTTTTCTTTAGTTTTGTTTAGTGATAGTTGTTCATGAGTCCCTTGTTTGTCCAATTAAACTGCATGCTGTTCTTCAGAAAAATCCTTTAGGTCCCACAAATTCTTTGGTTTTTCAGCATTTTTGTGTATTTGAAGTGAACCAACAATGACTGTATGATTTTGAGAGGACTGAGGGACTCATATGCAACTATTACAGAAGGTTCAAATGCTCAATGATGCTTCAGAAGGAAAAACGATGCATTAAAAGCCAGGGGTGAAAACTTTTGAACAGAATGAAGATGTGTACATTTTTTCTTATTTTGCATAAATATCATATTTTTTACATTTAGTACTGCCCTTCAGAAGCTACAGAATGTACTTGACATATTCCCAGAAGACAAAATAAGTTAAATTTACCCTGTTTCTGTAAAGGAATCAACATTTTGCAGATTCTGCAAGGTGTATGTAAACTTTTGACTTCAACTGTATTTTTAAACTTTTTCTCTTCCAGAATTTCTATTTTATCCTCCATAATCAAAGATAAGATAAAATAAAATGTATAAATTTGTGCAGATTTTGTGTGGGCCCAGTAATGACTTGCTTCAGTATCAATCCAAAACTTTGGTCTTGAATAAGTCATCTCAATTTCTCCATTCTCTCTCTCTCAGACCAGTATGGCCACATCTCTGTCTGTTACTGAGGATCTGATCTTCTGTGGTTGTGCTGATGGCACCGTGAGAGCGTTCAGCCCCACTGACCTGCACTTTATCTGTACGCTGCCTCACCCTCACAGTCTGGGCACAGACATCTCCACTGTTACTGAGGCCAGGTAAGATCACCCACATTAGTGAGTCTCAGTACAAAAAACTTGAGATTTATACATCATAAAAAGCTAAATAAATAAGCTTAGGATAAGACAATATTTGTTTGAGATGCAACTTTTTGAAAATCTGAAATCTGAGAGTGCAAAAAAATCTGAATATTGAGAAAATTGCCTTTAAAATTGTCCAAATAAAGTTCTTTGCAATGCATATTACTAATCAAAAATTAAGTTTAGAAATATTTATGGTAGGACATTTACAAAATATCTTCATGGAACATGATCTTTACTTAATATCCTAATGATTTTTGGCATAAAAGTAAAATTGATCATTTTGACCCATACAGTGTATTTTTGGCTATTGCTGCAAATATACCCATGCTACTTAAGGTGCTACGTATGGTACTATGGTACCACCATGATACTTAATGTGATTGCTCAAAATCAGTGTGAAATATATCAATGTAAAATCCCTTTGTCAAAAGTCAGAACAGTAGGATAAATGTTTTCACTAGAAAAATCTCCAGAGATTTTCCTACTGGATGAGCTGCTGTCTGGTGTCCAGCATTATGCATATGCAAATACCCAGAAACGGTTGTGAAATCTCTGACTGTTTTAAGATTCAGAGTGGATTCATGTAGTCTCGATGAAACAGCTTAGCCACTGACATCTGCTTAGCATTCCCTGCTTTTTTTCCAAACTGTCAAACACATGAGACCTCTTAGTCCACCACTCATAAATATGCAGAGACACTGCTGCAAGGCTGAGACAAAGCTGTTGACCTCTATTATATATTATACTGTTCAGGAAGACTGTTTTTAAGATGCTGAGATGCGTCTGTGTCTTTTTGAGGCTACTGTACATTTTTAGACAATAAACAGTAACAATTCTGTTCACTTTTGTTATTTTACTAAGCAGAAATTCTTTGGTTTTTCAGCATTTGTTTATTTGAACCCTTTGCAACAATGACTGTTTGATTTTAAGATCCACCTTTTTACTTTGAGGACAACTGAGAGACTAATATGCAACAATTACAGAAGGTTCAAACGCTCACAGATGCTTCAAAAGGAAACATGATGAACAGGAAACATCTTCTGTAGCTTCTGAAGGGCAGTACTAAATGGAAAAAAAGAAAATTAGGCAAAATAAGAAAAATGTACACATCTTCATTCTGTTCAAAAGTTTTCACCCCCGGCTCTTATTCCTTTTTTCCCTTCTGGAGCATCAGTGAGCATTTGAACCTTCTGTAATAGTTGCATATGAGTCCCTCAGTTGTCCTCAGTGTGAAAAGATGGATCTCAAAATCACAGAGTCATTGTTGGAAAGGGTTCAAAAACACCGAAATGCTAAAAAAAAACCCAAGAACTTATGGGACCTGAATTATTTTTCTGAAAAACAGCGGGCAGTTTAGTTCAGGACAAACAAGGGACTCATGAACAACTATCACTAAACAAAAAACACAGCTGTAGATCATTCAGGTACCAAATCAGTATTAAGAATCAAGGGTATGTAAACTTTTGAACGGTATATGCGTTCATGTAGCTAGTAACTAATGTAAATGGAAGCCATTTCATAGAGAAACAAATATGCATCATGAACAAATGTACCATCAAAAAAACTAACCCAAGCATGCCAGCAGACACTGCTCCCAGCATGCTGTCATTCTGTCTGTCTCTTTATAATTGGCTGTAAATAGCTGTGGTCTAAGTGTGGGTTCTGCTTGGAAACATTTTCTCGTGACACTTCCAGAAGACCTTTTTTGACCTCGCAGTACAACTGTTTTTACTGTCCCTGTAATCTGTCATGATCTCTCCACAGCCACCTCTTCGCCTACAAGGAAAACGTCCGCTATCCTGACGCTGTGGCCGTGACCTATGACCCCACGAACCGCTGGCTGTCCTGCGTCTACAACGATCACAGTCTGTACGTTTGGGATGTACGTGATCTTCGTAAAGTGGGCAAGGTTTACTCGGCTCTCTACCATTCGTCCTGTGTATGGAGCGTGGAGGTGAGAAACAAGACATGTATTTTAAACTTTAACTGAAATAAAGTAAAATAAATAAGACAGACTTTATTTGAGCTGTTTGCCAAGGCAACATGTCAAATAAGACAAACATTTCATGCAAACATATATGTGACCCTGGACCACAAAACCAGTCTTAAGTAGCACGGGTATATTTGTAGCAATAGCCAAAAATACATTGTATGGGTCAAAATGATCGATTTTTCTTTTATGCCAAAAATCATTAGCATATTAAGTAAAGATCATGTTCCATGAAGATATTTTGTAAATTTTCTACCATAAAAATATAAAAACTTTTTGATTAGTATTATGCATTGGTAAGAACTTCATTTGGACAACTTTTAAGGCGATTTTCTCAATATTTAGATTTTTTTGCACTCTCAGATTCCAGGTTTTCAAATAGTTGTATCTCAGACAAACATTGTCCTATTTTAACAAACCATATATCAATGAAAATCGTATTTACTTGGCTTTCAGATGACCTAAGAATCTCAATTTTGACAAATTTACACTTATGGCTGGTTTTGTGGTCCAGGGTCACATATATAAAATAAAATACAAAACCTAAAATTTTCAGTTTTTTAACAACAGCTCATACATGGGTCTTCCTTTTTACCTGCAAAACTAATTAAATACATTTCAAGCAGAACAAAGGTTTTTAGGATTATGAGAAAATTCAGCCAAGTGTATTCAGACTTCAATGGCAATATGTTTTGTCTGTGTTTTTTTTTTTTTTTTGTCCCTCCATTGTGTTGCGTGTTGACATTTTGCCTGCTGAAATAATGTGAGGCAGGTCTTTTGTATTTGAGCCTCATGTTTTTGTATTATTTTTGTATGGCCAGATGTGAACTCATACAAGGTTAGTGTATTAATGAGAGCCCACCCGCTGTAGGTTTCAGTCTTGCTTGTAGCTTTTCTACCTTGTTTTATATCTGCTATCCAATCAGGAATGTGATGAGTTTGCTGTTTTTGCACCATTCAAATGGAGTTTACTGTGTTTTTCTTCATTGTGACAGGATGCATATGTTTTAAAAACCTGTACGATTTATCAACATGCAGGATATACTATATTTTCAGCTTGTGTTGTGGACTGCATGTTCGTATTGGAACACATGATTCATGACTGTGACTTCCCTTTTGGGTTGTTGCGTCTTTAGTTGTCTGGCATTTTGTGACCTCATCAAAGTTCCTGAAATATGTCCATAATTACAGCCCACGATTTTTATAACTAACTAAAACTAAAACAATAAAAAACTTTAATGCAAATACAATAAAATAAAATAAAACATTTATCTTGTTTTTGTTTAGTTTACATTAAATACCAGATCAGCTAAAACTACAGACATGTTCAAAAAACTATTAAAATAGCAAAAACTAAAACTTAAGTGTAAAATATAAATGAAAGGTAATTCAAAAAATTGTTAAATAACACCGTAAATGATTAAAACATAATAAAGTAAAATTATTCAATAATAAAGACATTTTCATTAAAATGCTATCCTATGCTAGAATGTACTGTATAGTCTCTGTGTGTCACTTAGATGGATATTTACTCTAAATATAAAGAGTAAAGAGATTAGAGATTAATGCCTAGTGTGTAAGACTGCTCCTTTGTTTTTAAAATGATAATGACCTAATAGAGTTTAAATGCCACATTAGAGTAAATGCGCCTTTATTTATTTGTATGTATGAGTTTGTGCGATGTAATTCAGTGTATTTTGTCAGGTTGAGTCACTTCTCATTTCTTTGTCCTGCAGGTGTACCCAGAGTCGAGGGATGGAGAGCAGCCACGTTTGTCTCCAGGATTGTTCCTCAGTTGTTCTTCAGACAATACTATCCGTTTATGGAACACAGATGTTCAAAACACCACCCTCAGCCGAAACGTCATCAGCAATGTGAGTTTTGAAAGCTCAGAATAATTTGCAGATGGCACTTGTTTTGATATTTTCTCAAACATAATAATTTTTTAAAGCATTTTAAGTGACTTACGTAATGTATCTGTTTACAGTTTAGGTCAAAAGTTTACATACACCTTGCAGAATCTGCAAAATGTTAATTATTTTACTAAAATAAAAGAGATCATACAAAATGCATGTTATTTTTTATTCAGTACTGACCTGAGTAAGATATTTCACATAAAAGACATTTACACATAGACCACAAGAGAAAATAATAGTTGCATTTATAAAAATGACCCTGTTCAAAAGTTTACATACACTTCATTTTTAATACTGCGCTGTTACCTGAATGATCCACAGCAGTTTTTTTTTTGTGGTAGTTGTTCTTGAGTCCCTTGTTTGTTCTGAACAGTTAAACTGCCCGCTGTTTTTCAGAAAGATTCTTCAGGTCCCACAAATTCTTTGGTTTTTCAGCATTTTTGTGTATTTGAACCCTTTCCAACAATGACCGTATGATTTTGAGATCCATCTTTTCACACTGAGGACAAACCATGAATTTGAAGATCAGGGTAAATTTGATTATTTAATTATTCAATTATTATAAATGGCAAAATAAGAAAAATGTACACATCTTCATTCTGTTCAGAAGTTTTCACCCCCGGCTTTTAATGCATCGTTTTTCCTTCTGAAGCATCAGTGAGCGTTTGAACCTTCTGTAATAGTTGCATTTGAGTCTCTCAGTTGTCCTCAGTGTAAAAAGATGGATCTCAAAATCATGGGTTCAAATACACAAAAATGCTGAAAAACCAAAGAATTTGTAGAACTTGAAGGATTTTTCTGAAGAACAGCGGGCAGTTTAACTCTTCAGGACAATAAACAACTATCACTAAACAAAAAAACACAGCTGTGGATCAAACATAGTATTCACTGATGAAAAAACAGCTAAAACCAGCCTAGGCTGGTTGGCTCGTTTTAGCTGGTCATTCAGGCTGGTTTTAGCTGGTCTTAGCTGGTTTAAGCTGGAAGTAGCTGGTTTTAGCTGGTCTCCCAGGCTGGTCTTAGCTGGTCAGGCTGGGAGACCAGCTAAAACCAGCTACTTCCAGCTTAAACCAGCTAAGACCAGCCAACCAGCCTAGGCTGGTTTTCGCCTTTTTTTCAGCAGGGATAAGAATAAAGCGTATGTAAACTTTTAAACTGGGTAATTTTTATAAATTCAACTATTATTTTCTCTTGTAGCCTTATGTAAATGTCTTTTATGTGAAATATCTTATTCAGGTCAGTACTAAATAAAAAATACCACGCATTTTGTATGATCCCTCTTATTTTAGTAAAATAATTAACATTTTGCAGATTCTGCAAGGTGTGTGTAAACTTTTGACCACAATTGTAAATATAATGAACATGTCACAAATTTATCATCTTTCTATCACCAAAGGACCTCCAGAAGGTCATTTATATGGACAGCAACACCTCCACTCTGCTGGACACGGACTGCACCATCTCCAGTAACTCTGAGAAGGTCGACCCACAGACCTCAGATAACCGGACAGGCATTAGGACCATGTGTGTAAGCCCAGACGGGCTACACCTGGCATCAGGGGACCGCAATGGAACACTGAGGTCTGTTTTTCACATGTCTGCTTAACACTTCAGCACTAATTGATTTGAGTTAATTGATCCTCTGAGGGTTTTAATGGAAAGGGCAATGTTTTTGTGTACTGGGTATCACATGCATGTGGGAAAAAGACATTATGTATGTTACACTATCTGTATGTATAATGTATTACAAAAGCATTCTCAATGTATTATATTATATTATTCTTTAGAAAATATAAAGATTTTTACTTTACAATCAGAGCCTCACTAAACGTCTGTTCTTTCCAGAATCCATGATTTGGAGAGCATGGAGGAAATTATGGACGTCCAGGCCCACGACTCTGAGATCCTGTGTCTAGAGTACTCCAAACCCGAGACTGGTGAGTGCTGAGTGTTTTTATAGATCTGTAGCTGATTAAATCCGCTGTGAGGTGCTGCTTAATGCCCCAGTAAAAAGGAAATGCTGATCCAGCTCAGATGCTCAGCAGATGCTCGGTAACCTTGGAGTCGCCACTTCACACATATGCCACCAGCAGTGTTTACAGCTAGTGTTTCTAGTGTAAACTTCACAGCTCAAACTTGGTTCAACTTAATCTTGAAGTAATGTTTTCATTCTTAAAATACCCTTTCAGTGTTCAATATCCCAGCCTAATGCACAGAGACAGCTGTCACACTGCTGTTCAAAAATTTGGGATTTTGGGATTCAAAAGTTTTTAAATGTTTTTTAAAGTCTTTAGCGTTTTATTGCAATTTAAAATAGTGGTATTCTATTTTAATATGCTTTAAAATAGAATTTATTCCTGTGATGAAGAGGTAAATTTTCAGCATAATTACTGTTTTCAGTGTCAATGATCATTCAGAAATCATTCTAATATGCTGATTTATTATCAGTGCTGGAAACAGTTATAAAATTATAGAAAATTATTTTTGTTCTTCAGGTTGTAGAAACAACAAAAACATGCATCAGTATGCAAGTGAGCAGTGTTGCGTTTAAACATTTAAAATATGCAACTATCAATGCCACCATTTTTTTGGTAATCAACAGCATGCCAAAGATGCTGCTGATAGCTTTAGATGTAAAATAACCAGAATGTTATTTTTCGAAAGAATTGAAAGGAAATAAAACAGCCTTGGGTATCTGTTCAAGAGAGCAGAAACTGACATGACATAGTTAGCGGAAACTGACATACCAGTAATAGTTGACTAAACAATAGCTGATTCAAAACGGAAAGATAATATACTTTGGAAACTGTCAGCACTTACAAAAAGCAGTAACATTGTACATGATTAATAATTACATTTTTAACATTAAATGTTTTTAGGTTTATTTCAATGAAAAAAATGTACATAAACAAAACTATTATTTTTAGGTATTTTGTTATATGCTTTTATCATTTTATTAGTTTTCATGAATATATCCGTCTTTATTTCAGTTTTAGCTGTAGTAATTTTAGTATTTTAACTTCAAATTATTTTATTTCAGGTAGATGCCAATACAGTATTTATAATGCTTGTTTTAAATTGAAGTTTTCATCTAATATTTATTTATTTTATTTTATTTTATTTTATGCAATTTTTTAAATAAAATTTTATTATTTTACCTTTTTTATTTTTGTATTTTATTTTTACATTTATTTCAATAAAAATATATTGTTTCATTTTAAAATTTTAATTTTAAAACATGTCTTTTTTTACATTTATTGTTAGACTTATTTTAAATGAGGAAAACTTTTTGAGAAATTAGAATTTGTTTTAGTAGTTTTTGTTCCTTCTTTAATGTAAATGTTTTTTTTTCATCCTATTTTTCCCTGTTTTTATATTTATTTTATTTTTAGGTTTATTTCAATAAAGAAAACTTATTTTATTATAAAGAAAACTATTATTTACGGTCATTTAGTTTAATTTTTAGTGATTTTTGTTATATGCTTTTATCTTTTTATTAGTTTTTAGAAATAGTTCCTTCTTTATTTGAGTTTTAGCTGAAATAAAGTATTTTTTTTTTTAGTATTTTAACTTCAACTTATTTTATTTCAGGTAGATGCCAAGACAAGTTTTAATCTAATATTTATTTATCTGTTTAATTTCTTTTTTTGTCATTTTTATTTAATTTGATTAATTATTTAATAATTAAAATTTTTGTCATTTTATTAATATATTTTTTTAAACATTTAATTTTAAAACGTAATTTTTACATTGAATTTATTTTTAAACTTATTTTAATGAGAACAAATATTATTTTTAATAGTAATGCTTTGGCCCTTTCCATGGGATTTTTTCCTCTTTATTCTTCCACGTTATGGTGAAAATCATGCCTCCAACCAGCACTAACTAGAATAGTGTAATTGTCTCCGGTTCTGTAAAGCTCTTGAGGCTCTATACAGGGCTTGGGTTTTAGAGCAGCCGTATTGAGAGTCATTATCTTCCCCTGTTAAGTGCAGTTCAGTGTGAAGTTGTGCTAAGCATGTGTTGCCTTAGCTGGTGGTTTATATCAGGCTCAAGGCCAGACATTGAGTACAGCTCGATGAGAAACAGAACATCTGCTAGAACACACATAGAGGTGCACAATCTCGCCTTCTAGCTTGCTTTCTTCTTCAACTCTATCACAACACTGTGATAGGGTTCTCTCAGTTTAATGGACCATCGATCCCTCCAATATTTTCCATATTTTATTGTAACTTTTATTACAAATTTCAAGCACAGCATGCAAAGGAAAAGCTAATAGAAGAATGTGCATATCTAATGGCTGCTTGATTCTGTGGAAATCTTCCTTTTGTTTCGATCCCACATATCAGTTCAAATCTGAAACGTATATTGTGCAAATGTTCTAAACATTAGCACTTTTATTTCTGGACACTTATAAACTGCCAGGTCTGCATTCCAGATCCAGTATCTGTCCATCAGACTGTCTGCGTCTCCTGTAGATTTCCTGTACCTGTTCAACATGTACTTCAAAAAACAATTGCTCAGTTTTAAGTGCCCTGTGAGGATCTGTAACTCTCAAGAGCTGCATTTTGATTAGTTTTTGCAGTGAAGAACATCACATTATCATTTGCGCTGCTGCTCTGCAGCCGTTATTATATATTACGAGTTTTCAGAAGGGAATCTCTTGATAGAGATTGAACGCTCATTTCAACACGATCTGGCTCATTTCCTCTGCTTAGCATTGCAGAAACATATCATGTTCTGTTCTCGCATGTTAAGATGCATTTGCATTTTTTTCTTTACTGTGTGAAGTCACACATGAACACTGTGTTAGTGAATCAGCTTGTGGTGTGAAAAGTGTGAGAACAAAACCAGGAGCCGCTCTTAACACGCCTCAGCGGATATTGAACTTTTTTAACACTATTTCAGAAATGCAGTTCGGCTGGTGTATCCTTGCAGAAATGTACTGAGGGGTTGCTGATAATAGTATCAGATGATTATAGCAGGACATATGTTAGTAAATAAACACTGTATTCATTTACACTGCTATTCAAAAGTTGATGTAGAGTAGATTCAGTTATTTTTTTTAATGTCTGTATTCATTTGGTAAAAATACAGAATATTCTGAAATATTATTGCAATTCAAAATAACACTTTTCTATTGTAATATATTTTAAAATGTAAGTTATTCCTGTGATGCAAAGCTGAATTTTCAGCATCATTACTCCAGTCTTCAGTGTCACATGATTCTTCAGAAATCATTCTGATATGCTGATTTGCTGTTCAAGAAACATTTCTCATTATTATTAATGTTTGAAATGGTTGTACTGTTTAATATTTTGGTGTTAATGTGTTAAATATGTATGTGTTTAAGGGCTGAAACTGTTGGCCACTGCCAGCAGAGACAGACTGATCCATGTTCTGGATGCGGATCGGGAATACGGCCTCCTGCAAACACTGGATGAACACTCTTCCTCTATCACTGCTGTCCGATTCGCTGGTGAGATTTTAATAGCCTTGCCAAGTTTTATTTAACAACAAATGCTGGAAATGTTTATGTGCAATGTCTTTGTTTCTGTTTCAGCTAACGATGGGAAAGTCAGAATGATCAGTTGTGGTGCCGATAAGAGCGTCTACTTTCGCACGGCACAAAAGGTGAGATCATTTTTTGTCACATTTAGATGTTTATTATTTTCTAGGGATGTCACGATCAAAATCTCACGATACGATAATACCTCAATATGAAGTACATAGTACAATATTTATTGCATATATACAGTCAAGCCCGAAATTATTCACACCCCTGGCAAATTCTGATTTAAAACTACTTTTATTGCTTTAGAACAGCTTGGACTATTTGGAATTGTATAAAACTTTGGATTTTCCCACAGACTGTGACAGTTTGCAAAGGGTATGAATAATTTTGGAACTTTTGTTCAAATGTAAATAAAAGCTGAGAAATATTTTTTTCCACAATGACGCCTCTTGTACATCGTCTTATTATCTTTTGGGAGAAGCCTGTGTCATTTGTGGTAAAAAAAATAAAAATAAAAAAACTTGCTGGTTGAATAAAAGTAACTTTAAGTCAGAATTTAAAATTTTCTATACAGTGCACTTTGAGAGTTTAAAATTAAAAGCTCCAATCCATGTTTCTAACTAAAAAAAACAAGTTGGAATATAATAACAATAACAGCAATTTTTATATAATTGTTATTCCTGTTTCATAGGTATATTATTTTTTGCTTTACACTACAGTAGAGAAATTACAATACTTCTTTCCTAAATTCTACACTTTAAAAAGATATTTTGAATTTGGACTGCAGTAACATTACCCATTTAAACCGCTAGCTGTCAGCAATTCATACTGTACTTTTAAGCTTTTATTTTGACAGAAACTACAGTACAGCTTTTATTTGATTTTATTGGCAGTGAAGACAGGCTTGAAAAATGCATCTTACTGCAAGTCTAGTGAAATGCTGTAATCATCTGCCCATCAAAATGTTGGGAGGTAAATGTGAAAATAAAGCATAACTGGTGGTTGTTGCTTTCCCAAAGTTGCACTAAACTCACAGCACATGTAATAAATGAGTTCACTGCAAACTGAGAACTGTGAACTGAGCCGTTCTGAGGCGAGGAAAACACCGGATCACGAGCTGATCGCCTGAAGGAAGTGCGTCCGGTGTTTTCCGCACCTCAAACGGCTCAATTCACAGTGAATGTCCCTTCATCAAGACTGTTTTCGCTACACATTTCAGAGCGAAGCGTGCACTTTGTTCAGGAGATCAGCTCATGATCCAGTGTTTTCCACACCTCAAAACTCAGACTTGATGAAGGGACATTCACTGTGAACTGACCCGTTTGAGGCGCGGAAAACACCAGATCATGAGCTGATCGCCTGAACGAAGTGCACGCTTCACTTTGAAATGTGCACCGAAAAACAGACTTGTTGAAGAGGCATTCACTGTGAACTGAGTCGTTTTGAGGCACGGAAAACACCTGATCACGAGCTGATCGCCTGAATGAAGTGTGTCCGGTGTTTTCCGCGCCTCAAACGGCTCAGTTCACAGTGAATGTCCCTTCATCAAGACTGTTTTCGCTGCACGTTTCAGAGCGCAGCTTGCACTTTGTTCACGAGATCAGCTCGTGATCCAGTGTTTTCCACACCTCAAAACAGCTCAGTGAAAACCGACTTGATGAAGGGATATTCACCGTGAATTGAGCCTTTGAGGTGCGAAAAACACCAGATCATGAGCTGATCGCCTGAACGAAGTGCACGCTTCTCTTTGAAATGTGCACTGAAAACAGACTTGTTGAAGAGGCTTTCACTGTGAACTGAGCCGTTTTGAGGCGCGGAAAACATCGGATCGCCTGAACGAAGTGCCCGCTTCACTTTGAAATGTGCACCCAAAAAACAGACTTGTTGAAGAGGCATTCACTGTGAACTGAGCCGTTTTGAGGCACGGAAAACACCTGATCACGAGCTGATCGCCTGAATGAAGTGTGTCCGGTGTTTTCCGCGCCTCAAACAGCTCAGTTCACAGTGAATGTCCCTTCATCAAGACTGTTTTCGCTGCAAGTTTCAGAGCGCAGCTTGCACTTTGTTCACGAGATCAGCTCGTGATCCAGTGTTTTCCACACCTCAAAACAGCTCAGTGAAAACAGACTTGATGAAGGGACATTCACCGTGAATTGAGCCTTTGAGGTGCGAAAAACACCAGATCATGAGCTGATCGCCTGAACGAAGTGCACGCTTCACTTTGAAATGTGCACTGAAAACAGACTTGTTGAAGAGGCATTCACTGTGAACTGAGCCATTTTAAGGCGTGGAAAACATCGGATCACGAGCTGATCGCCTGAATGAAGTGCGTCCGGTGTTTTCCGCGCCTCAAACGGCTCAGTTCACAGTGAATGTCCCTTCATCAAGACTGTTTTCGCTGCACGTTTCAGAGCGCAGCTTGCACTTTGTTCACGAGATCAGCTCGTGATCCAGTGTTTTCCACACCTCAAAACAGCTCAGTGAAAACCGACTTGATGAAGGGATATTCACCGTGAATTGAGCCTTTGAGGTGCGAAAAACACCAGATCATGAGCTGATCGCCTGAACGAAGTGCACGCTTCTCTTTGAAATGTGCACTGAAAACAGACTTGTTGAAGAGGCTTTCACTGTGAACTGAGCCGTTTTGAGGCGCGGAAAACATCGGATCGCCTGAACGAAGTGCCCGCTTCACTTTGAAATGTGCACCCAAAAAACAGACTTGTTGAAGAGGCATTCACTGTGAACTGAGCCGTTTTGAGGCACGGAAAACACCGGATCACGAGCTGATCGCCTGAATGAAGTGTGTCCGGTGTTTTCCGCGCCTCAAACAGCTCAGTTCACAGTGAATGTCCCTTCATCAAGACTGTTTTCGCTGCAAGTTTCAGAGCGCAGCTTGCACTTTGTTCACGAGATCAGCTCGTGATCCAGTGTTTTCCACACCTCAAAACAGCTCAGTGAAAACAGACTTGATGAAGGGACATTCACCGTGAATTGAGCCTTTGAGGTGCGAAAAACACCAGATCATGAGCTGATCGCCTGAACGAAGTGCACGCTTCACTTTGAAATGTGCACTGAAAACAGACTTGTTGAAGAGGCATTCACTGTGAACTGAGCCATTTTAAGGCGTGGAAAACATCGGATCAAGAGCTGATCGCCTGAAGGAAGTGCGTCCGGTGTTTTCCGCACCTCAAACGGCTCAATTCACAGTGAATGTCCCTTCATCAAGACTGTTTTCGCTGCACGTTTCAGAGCGCAGCTTGCACTTTGTTCAGGAGATCAGCTCGTGATCCAGTGTTTTCCACACCTCAAAACTCAGACTTGATGAAGGGACATTCACTGTGAACTGACCGTTTGAAGCGCGGAAAACACCGGATTACGAGCTGATCGGCTGAACAAAGTGCTTTCTGTTTTTAGTTCTTTGGACAGATACTGTGCCAAAGCATAATGGCCCAAAACACAACTTTAAAGACCTTTTATGTTAGAATAAAAGTATATTATATTTAAAAATCTACACTTTTTGCCCGGAAGACCTATCATTTCATACTGTCATGTGACCATGATAATATCGAGACCACAATAT
>NC_133381.1:8278741-8333854 GCF_049309525.1 Garra rufa
ATGACTTTTTAGAATTTTTTTAGAGATTATGTTTATATGTACGGCAGAGGCTGAAAACGCTTTAGTATGAATGTAGTAAACAAAACCGTGTGTCTGCGCCATTCATTCACACAGAGACACCCAGAACATGCACGATTCATATCTAAACAGTATTTTTGTGGCTTATTATTCACAGACACTAGTTCACATTGTGTTTTAATTTAAGCATACCTACTTTTGATGTATTCATCCAAAATTTGGCAAATTTCGGGACATTTTGCGAAGCCATCTGTGTTTTCTGCATTGCGGAAATCATAGGGCCCTGTATTATACAGTATTTTATAATCAGCAAAAACTAAACTAGTAACTAACATTTAATAAAGTAAACTAATATTTAGATTTATATTTGTTTGTTTACTTATTCATTTATAAGTTATTTATAAATGACCTGGACATTGCTGACTTGATCATTTTCAAATACTGGCACTCTTTTCCTCATTGTGTTTTGTAAGTCTCACAGTGCTGTCCCACACAAAAGGGCAACATTAGGAAGGAACCAGGCTAACGCATAACTTGCAACTGTTTTCCTTTTGTTCATTCAAACTATGACCGCAAATTTATTCTGCACTGTGGGCAAGAAAAATGCCAGGAATGTCATGTATAATACAGCCGGCCATTTACTGCCTTTGTCTCATTCTCACTGGAAGCAGCATCTTTTCTGTGCTGTTCGGTGCAGCGGCAATGAATGATCTTAAAAGAAGTAGGCCTGACCTATACAAACATATCATTAGTCAATAGTCAGTGTTGTAGGCCTCAGTACTGGAGCTCATTCTGGGTTTTCAATGCCTCTAATGGGCACAGACTCTTTTTGTTCCTCGTGTAAGTCATGTGAAGCCTGAGGGGATCATTGGTTCTGCTCCTCCCAGAGCTGGCAGTGTGTTTGTTTGAGCTGCTGTACAGAATGGCAGTTAAAGGCATGACGCTATAGCGCCTCCAGGTGGCTGAAAAAAGAAGGGGGCAAAATACATAACTCTGCTTGGTTTTTTTAAACTAAACCAGTCATTATTTAAAGTTTAGGGCTGGTGAGATTTTTAAATGTTTTTTGAAAGTAGTTTTGTATGCACACCAAGGTTGCATTTATATGATCAATAAAACAGTAAAAACTGTAAAATTACGAAATATGCTATCATTTAATGAAACTGTTTTCTATTTTAATGTATTTTAAAATTTCATTTATTTCTGTGATGCAAAGCTGAATTTTCAGCATTGTCACTACAATCTTTAGTGTCACATGATCCTTCACAAATCATTCTAATATGCTGATTTCATGCTGGTTGACAACAGTTGCAATTGCTTCAATATAAAAAAAGTTTTTACTTTTTTATTTCGCAGGATCTTTAACATCTGCAATGGCAAACAGAAGAAGGTCTACAAGGGTTCACAAGGGGAGGACGGGACTCTTATAAAGGTATGCAGACCTTAAATAAAAACATTAAGTATTATATGTGACAATGAACCACAAAATCAGTCATAAGGGTCAATTTTTTTTAATTGAGATTTATACATTATCTGAAAGCTGAATAAATAAGCTTTCTATTAGTGTATGGTTTGTTATTTGGTCGAGATTTGAATATCTAGAATCTGAGGGTGCAAAAAAACTTTAATATTGAGAAAATCTCCTTTAAAATTGTCCAAATGAAGTTCTCAGCAATGCATATTAGTAATCAAAAATGAAGTTTTGATATATTTACGGTATGAAATTTACAAAATATCTTCATGGAACATGATTTTTGGCATAAAAGAAAATAATTTTGACCCATACAATGTATTTTTGGCTATTGCTACAAATATACCAGTGCTACTTATGACTGGTTTTGTGGTCCATGGTTACATATTAGTTCAGATAACTGCTTTTTATCTCAGTCATATGGTTATTGTTCTGTCTGAATGTGTTTATTAGGTTCAGACGGATCCCTCTGGTCTTTATGTGGCCACAAGCTGCTCAGACAAAAACATCAGCATCTTTGACTTATACACTGGAGAATGTGTGGCCACCATGTTTGGCCATTCTGGTAAGATCCTAAAAATAGTGAAGGTCTGCATGTGAGATTATACAACTATAATGCCTTATTTTAAAGAAACATTTTGATCTTCTAAAATCAAGTCTAAAATTGTGTTGTCCTCTTTTAGAAATCGTAACAGGAATGAAGTTTACCAATGACTGTAAACATCTTATATCTGCGTCGGGAGACAGGTAGGTGTTCTGAAATCATCAGTTTCTCAGATGAAGAAATCATTTTTGACTCATATATGAGCCTGGACCACAAAACCAGTCTTAAGTAGAATGTGTATATTTGTAGCAATAGCCATTTACATTGTGTACATTGTATGGGGTTAAAATTATCAATTTTTCTTTTATGCCAAAAATCATTAGGATATTAAGTAAAGATCATGTTCTATGAAGATATTTAGTAAATTTCCTACTGTAAATATATCAAAATTTAATTTTTGATTAGTAATATGCATTGCTAAGAACTTCATTTGGACAACTTTAATGCCAATTCTCTCAGTATTTAGATTTTTTTGCACCCTCAGATTTCAGATTTTCAAATAGTTGTATCACAGCCAAATATTGTCCTATGCTAACAAACCATACATTAATGGAAAGCTTATCTATCTATTGATAAATATCAATTTTAAAAAATGTACCCTTATGACTGGTTTTGTGGTCCAGGGTCATATATTAGATGTTAAATTTGCTTGCTTTTGTGTGTTCAGCTGTATCTTCGTGTGGCGGCTCTGTCCTGAGTTGACCATCAATATGAGACAACGGCTCTCAGACCTGAAACAGAACAGCAGACCTGTTCAGAAGACTCCTCCAAATAAACAGCACACACTTAGGTATAACCCAGTCACATTTTTTGTGATGTTTGCAATTATAAAACTCGAAGTAGTGCTGTTATAATATGCTTTCTGCTTTATGTCAGCACAAGGAAAGAAATCCACAGTGCCCCGGTTATTGGCATAATGTCTTCCGACAGCGACAAAGATGTGGAGGAAGAGGAGGGCATTGAAGAAGAAGATGAGATGTTTCCTCACCTGTCATCAGGCAGCAGTGCTGGCGAGGAGACAGGTAATGCATCTGACATTCTCCAGCAATCTTACTAAACTAGTTTGGCTTGTTACGTATATTACATCCGGCTTTTTGGGGTTGGGCTGGGTCACGTTGTGATTTTATTGGGCGAGACTTTTAATTTTATTGTTTGTTTCTTTTGGAAGGATCGTCTGAAGAAAAGCGCAACACTCTGAATTCCCACATGAAGAAGGTAAAAAAATCTATGACAAGTTTGCTTAATTTTAGCTTTTATTCTTTCATTTTGTTTGTTGATTCTCTTTAACATACTCTTTCTCTGTTATCAGCAGTCCAACAGTTGTGAACATGAGGTTACAGGTCCACGGCCAAGACGGCGCTGGTCTAGGCGATTGGGTAGTATGGATCTTAAGGTGAAGTCCATGCTGGATCTGAGGCAGCTGGAGTCTTTTGCCATGCCTCTCTTCCCCAGCAAAACCCAAGATGTTCATAAAGATCTTCCGCCGCCTAGGAGCCAAGAACTAGGCAGCACCATCAGTCTGCAGACTATTGCTGCATGGGTAAGTCTTCTATTAAAATAAAACATACATACACTTCTAACTTTTATGTCTAATGTGATATAATGTCAAATATAGTCTCATGGAGCTAGACTTTTCACTATACAAGGTTCTTTATTGGCATCAATGATTCTATGAAGAACCTTGAACATCCATGGAAGGTTCTTTAGATTTTTAAAATGTTCTTCAAACAGGTTCTTTTAAGAAACTGTTCACTGAAAGGTTCTTTGGGGAACCAAAAATGGTCAATATTTTTTGGGAACCTTTGTATTTAAGAGTGTACCAGCATACTTTTTTATCACTTTGCAGCTTAAACCGAGCAACCATAGAAAGTGTTTAGATGAAATTTGAAATGTATGATGCAACAGTAATAAACCAGCATGCAACAAAGTGGAAACTCATTAGAATAATACTGCAATGTCTTCAACAGGTCTTATAATACAGAAAAAATAGAATAAAACAAGAATGAATAAAGCTCTTTAATTTATTTGCGTGTCTGTAGGTACCTGAGGAGAATGAACCAGGAGGACAAACACGTCCTCATTACATCCAACTGTCCCCTCAAACCCCAGAGACAGAAGTACTGTATCCTGAGGGATGTGAAGACCAAATCAGCTTTGCTGGAAGGTCCGTAAAAAAACTCAGTAGCTTATTTGATGTAAATATTCAATATACATTGATTAATTCTGACAGTCTAACATTTCTGATCATTTCACACAAACTATCTTTAAAGGGATACACCATCCAAAAACAGAAATGTATTCATTGTTTACTCACCCACACATAGTTCCAAACCTGAATGAGTTTTTTTTTCTGTGGAACACAAAGTTACTTATAGAAAGTTAGGAACCGTTGTGAGAGATTCTCAAAGTATCTTCTTTTGTGTTGAGAAAATAAGTCATACAGGTTTGAAATGACATGAGAGTGAGTAAAATTTAATTTTGGGTGGAGTATCACTTTGTGATAATTGTGCAGTTAGAATTAATAATATAACCTTTTGTGATGATCTTCAAATACCTGTCTGCTCCCTTCTCTTTGTTTGTGTGTAGTGAGTATCAAGTGAAAAAGTTGCCCCATGGGGTGAGATGTGTTAAAGTGAACTCTTGTCCTGAGAAGCAGAGTCCAGATAGCGCCTGCTCTATGGAGTATTCCAGCAGTCGACTCTCCAGCCCTGAACACCCTGGAGAAGGTATAAAAACTACACTACACACAGTCATTTTGTAAACGCAGTAATGGGTTGTTGCTGAGATAAAGGAATGTATGTTTCTGTGTGTTCGCTGTAGATTCTGAGCCTACTGAGCCATTGAGTGTAGATGGAAACTCATCAGAACTGGATATGGAAGATCTTGATGAGGAAGAGGAGGATGGCTTGAGGAAAAATGAGGTTCAGACTCCTGTACCTCAGACCCCAGACCAGGGGGCCTTCCTCAAGAGGCACTTTGCAAACCTGTCAGACCTCAACAACTCTGGTAGGGTGTTTGTACTGTACATGTTCACAATTTTGAGGGTTAGTTTATCCAAAAATGAAAATTCTGTCATTAATTACTAACCTTCATGTCGTTCCAAAACCGTAAGACCATTGTTCATCTTCGGAACACAAATTAAGAGCTTTCTGACCTTGCATAGACAGACATTCACAGCCCAGAAAGGTAATAAGGACATTGTGCATCAAAGACTGACATGAAAAATTATATCTTTACTACCTTTCTGGGCCTTGAACGTGTCAGTTGTGTTGCAGTCTATGCAGGGTCAGAAAGCTCTTCGGTTTAATGAAAGATATCTTGGTTGATGGGTGTTCTTATTTTAATTTTTGGGTGAACTATCACCGTAACACATCATACTCTTTTTCTTTTGCAGCAAGTCCAACCAGAGTAACTCCAAATATTTCTGACAGCATGTCATCGAAGTTCCTCTCTCAGAACTCCCCTAGCAGGTAAAAAACAGTCACCCTTTGATCAAATCCCTTCCAACCATGACTTCTATTTTCAATGACATTTGGACTTTTTAGGGGAAAACATGACCATGCTCTGCCCTTTCTTTACCAGAACTCTCTTCCCGTTCCCCTCAAACAAAAGCAGTGACATTAAAACCACCAGTGGAGTTGTGCGACCACTTATCTCAGAGGTGCGGCCGCTCATGGAGAATAAGAGTCCAAGCAAACAGCAGGATTCTCATGGAACTGAGAGGACAGCAGCTCAACGTTTAATCCAGAAGAAACGAACACCCATCACGGACTCCCGCAGACTGATCAGCCCTGTCGCTAAAGCAGCCGCAAATCACAACAGCTCTGCGGGCATGAGGAAAGCTCAGTCTATCCACAACATCTCCTCAGAGGGTAAATCATCCGTGAAGTGGAGTTTTTCACATTTAGGGTTTAGGATATTGTTTTGCATTAGTCTTCTTCACTTACATTAATCACTTGTTTCCTCCTTGTTCTTATCAGCTGACGTAGTCCAGACATCTAGTCGTCCTTCTAAAGAAGTCCACCCACAGACTCCAGACCACCAACAAATGCAAAGACCACGGCGTTCTCTTCCTACTGTTCCACTCACCAGCCCTATGACTACCCTGCCAAGGGACATCACCACACCTACCAAGTCTAAATCCCGTTCCTATATGAGTCCTACCACTAGCTCAATGGCCAAGATGTCCCGCTCTGTTTCCATGGGTGACAACTTGAATGCGGTAGAACTAGAAGACACAGGACCTTCAGACCTACACCAAGGCTCAAGTTCTGATTCTTCCAACCATCGGAGCACCTCCCAAAGCAAGCCCACCACTCCCATTTCCCAGGTCTCATTCCCTAGCACTCCAGCATCCCCATTTTCAGGCCCCTACAATCCCCATGCAGCAGTCATACCCACACTGAGCGCTGGCTCAACTGGAAACTCTTCTTCTAAAGGTCTCCAGGTTAAACTGACAGCCAGTACGCGACCACTGCTCCATATAGACATTCCCAATCCTCTTCCAGATAAACCTTTGTTATCTCCCCTCTCGCCACGCAGCAAGAACCCCAATCTTGTCCAAAAGGAAAAGGAGCCCTCGAGTAGAACTCCAACAACTCTCTCTTTAAATCCTGGAGGAGTTTACTTGCCCAACAGCATTCAGCCGGTCACATCTGTTTGTTTGAGCCCATCTGAAACTCCAGACCAGATTGAGCTCAGTATGGTACTTGTTTCCAGCCAGACCAAGAACTTAACAGAAGATGAACTCCACTCACATACAGAGCAAAGAAAAGAAGACACATCTGAGGCTGAGTGCCCTCCCATGAGCCAGTGCAGCTCAAGTCTTCTTCAGTCTTCCTCAGGATCTCAAGACTCAGGTTTGCCGGGACATCAGTCTTCCTTCATTCCATCTTCTGTTCTGCTACGGCTTGGGCTGTCTAAACACTTCTTTACCAAAGGGCTCTGGCCTCTCTCATCTTCCACCTCCATCACATCTTTCTTCTCTTCTTCACCCTCTCCACCCATTAACCATTACCACCTGCAGGGTGAGGCATGCTCTTACTAACACTTAATGTAACATCTGTTCTCTAATCCAGTGGTACTCAGCTAGTTAAGGGGCCATTTTTTGATAAATGTATTTTGATCACTAAAAACATTGTCTGTTAATCCAAATAATTGGATGATCCTCAAAGCAACATAATTTACACAAGTAGAACCTGGATCAACATCATTTGTTGGAACATTCCTACCAATGAATTGTTGTCCTCCGATCTTAAGTAGAGTAGGATTAGGGCAAGGGTGTCCAAACTCAGTCCTGAAGGGGCACTGTCCTGCAGAATTTGGCTCCAACCCAAAGTAAACACACCTGAATCAGCTAATCAAGGCCTTACTAGGCATACAAGACATTTTCAGGCAGGTGTGCTTAGCTAGTGCAAGTTGAAGCTAAACTCTGCAGCCCTCCAGGACTGAGTTTGGACACCCCTGGGTTAGGGCAAGGGTGTCCAGTCTCCTGGGGGCCACTTTCCTGCAGTCTTTAATTACAGCTAAAATCTGCAGGAAAGTGGACCTCAAGGGCCAGAGTTGAGAACCCCTGGGTTAGGGTAAGTGTATCCAATCCTACTCCTTAAAGTCTAATTTCCTATAGAGCAGGGGTTCTCCACTCTGGCCCTTAAGGTCCACTTTTTTTGCAAAGTTTAGCTCCAACCTTGATCTAACTCACCTGCTAGTAACTTTCTAGTAATCCTGAGGAGCTTCATTAGCTTTATCAGATGTGTTTGATTAGAGTTGGAACTAAACTCTGCAGGAAAGTGGACCTCGAGGGCCAGAATTGAGAACCCCTGGGTTAGGGTAAGGGTATCCAATCCTACTCCTTGAGGTCTAATTTCCCTTAGAGCAGGGGTTCTCAACTCTGGGCCTCAAGAGTTGAGAACCCCAGCTTAGCATTTAGCAACATCCATAATTAAACACACCTGAACCAGTTAATCAAGGTCTTCAGAATTACTCTAAACATACAGGCAGGTGTCTTGGAGGAAGAAAGCGATCCTCTAGGAGCAAAACTGGATCTGGACCAACTATTCATTAACCCCCGGTCTTTAGGATAAGGTCCTTCAACAATATTCTTATAATTAATAATTTCCCTATGGTTTTACCGTTAGGGTTAGGGTTGTTCTTGGGTAATTGGAATGTTGTTCCAGGAACAACGAATGACATTAATCCATGTCATACTTCTGTAAATCACTTGTGCGGAGTACCACTGCACTAAATCATTTTCCATGCCTTCTCAAATTCACTTTTCTTTGTACGCTCAGTCAAAATTATATGTTCTTGTTGCTCAGCTCATTTTAAGACACAGCATCACTCTAACAGAGCTCTATTTCTCCTCTGCAGACACATCTCTCAGTGTGGATTCTTGTAGGCTGGTTGCCAATGAATTGCAGAGCAGTTTTAAAAGGGCCTCCCACCTCTACAAAATGGTAGGTTATCATTTGGCCACATTCACATGTAATTGTAGAGTAGGCTGCAATTCAGCCCACACGTCTGCCTAAACTGTTTTGTGCGGGCGACTTGAATCTAACTTTGCATATGTGTGTGCGCTCCTGTAGCTAAGCAACTCCACCGACTCCGGTGAGGAGCAGCAGGAAATGGCACGTGTGCTGGTCGAAGCATTCGAGGCCATGAGAGACGAGCTGAATTGCCTGCCACCATGCACTCCTACAAGATCTCCCAGCACTTGCACTGTGCGCACATTAGCTAACAGTGATTCAACATTAGGTGACGACAGGACACTTGCCCTTCTAGACCAGTACTCCAAACTGCTGCTCAGTGCAGTGGAGAAGAGGATGGACAATAAAATCTGATTTCTACATGCGCTGTGGCTGCAACAGGATACAAAGCCATGAGACTGCACAGCAGACTGTTTTAGGAGCTTTTAATAAAGAGATTCCACTATCCTACCTCCCTGTTTAGCATGCTGCTATAGCAGCAACACACCCTAGACTTTTCTCACCTCTTTGGAAAATGTTGTGCCCTGCTACTAAAAACGTATCCACCATGGTAACTTTCGAATGACCTACACGGCATCAGGGAGAGTAATTAATTACATGGTTTTGTTGACTGTATGGTACAGCAAAATGGATCCAGTGGTTATTGTCTTAAAAGACAGATATGGATTCAAAACAAACTGTTGCTGAGAGAAATCTCCAGCAAGCACCATTTATTTGAACATTGTGTTTGTATTTAAAAAAAAATTCTCAATGCTCTCCTTTGAAGGGACGGGTATCCCTGGAAGTCTTAGCAAGGCAGATTGTCTCACTTTTACCTTTTATCTTTTATCATGGAATGATTTTTATACTGTATGTTGTGTTTGTGCTGATACTCTCAAGTTGAATTGGGACTATGGGGTTCATATTTATTCTCACGTGATAGGTCAATGAGTCGCACAGATGCTCTTTGTTGTATAGTGTCAATGTCCTGATGCCCAGTTGGGTGCCAGAGGAAGAAATTGTGGGATTTTGAAGGACGATTTTGTATTGTTTTATTTGCAGGACTTTTTTTGTACTTGAATGGTAACTGTCTCATGGATACGGGTGCCTTAATCTTGACCAGCAATTTGCTTGAAGGAATAAATCTGGCATTTGTAATTCAAGCAGGTTATATATCGAAACGATCAGTGATAGTTGGAAATCGTCCACCTCTAATGTAATAATTCTAGGTTGCAAATGGTGACAGAAACAAAACTGCCATAAAACACTGAACTGAATTGAATGTTCTGGCAACACTGATGGAGTTGCAATAGCCAAGTAGATAAACAAAATTTGTTGAACTTTTGTGCACAAATTATGAGAACGGTTTACAGGACCCTTATCCTGAAAAGCATTTTTACAGAAAAACTTTATTTCGGAGTGTTTTCCAATTATGACTTCTTAAATGTATGTTTTATTGTTATGTGATGTGCTGTTATTTTTCCGAGAGCTAAACAAAATGCAGTCTTTCCCACAATCCTTTTCTAACTAGGTTGAGGTGTTCCCTCTCTGACCTTTTCTTTTCCATAAAAATATTGATAATGTACAGTAAGGCACTTTTTTGTCATTAAGCTTAATTCAAAATGATGCCGTAATATGTTAAGTGTACTGTAACTTCTTATACAGATGGACCGGCACATATTTTATAGTGTCCAGCTCTTCTACTGATACAAATCTAAGCTAAAGCCAGGTGCACACTGTATGATTTTGGGATCTTAAAAGATAGTTTTTTTTGTCGAAAGGCCAAATTAACAGTCTTTGATCGCTTGACATGCTGTTCAAGTCAGAACGTGACACAAATGATAAATCTAAACACCTAGTGTGTCAGTGGTGACCAAAGATTTATATCATACAGCCCGACATAAAATAGTCGCCATGGCTTTTTTCTCACAGGTGTCATATTGTACAATGAAAAAAAAAAAAGTTGCACAGTGTACACCCAGCTTAAGTCAACACTGCAACTAGTTCAGCTGCAACTTGCCTGGTGTTTGAGATGCATAAACATATTCAAACACATTCTCTTGAACTACTGGTGCAAATTTATTAACAAAGAAAGATGCAAAATGTGCAAATGCATTTACAATGCAAATTTTTACTTAACTGTTACACACCCCTTATCACCAATGGCAGATTGCACTGGCAGTCTTGTAGTAAAGTAGATTTATTTACACCCATTACTGTATGCAGCTCTTATTTGCCATCTCATGACAAGTGCTATGGCTTTAAGCAAGAATGAAAATGCATGAGATGAAAAATGATATATAACTTGAGCCCAAACAGACTTGATTTAGCTAGCTAGTGGGCTTCAGTGATGTAGCAGAAGTGAAAACCGCACTGTATGGTTGCATCGGTATTAAAAGTACTATGTGGGAAACAGCATGAATACACATATGCATGAGAAAAGGCAGAATTTACAGTTGGCTCGCTCTCTGAACTAGAATGCATGGTTGTATACTTGCCCTGCTCCTCAATCATGCAAACTTGCTTTCAGCGCTATCTCTGTGGTGACCAGCTCTGCTTTCATCGCACCTATGGCCAATTGATCAAGATGTATTTTAGCATTACAGATGGATCAGTGCTTTCTAAGACTGTTTCTTTTGGAAACTTGTGACTTTGTCTTACCTTTTGCTCCAAACCGAAGTCAAGTGTTTCTATTCTCAGTGTTTATACAATCTTTCATCTGAAATCTCTTTCTCAGAGAGGTCAAAACAAATAAAACTGTATTTATTACATGTTAAACTGCATTGTTTATTGCAATATATATTCTATATCACTATATCTCATGAAGTCTCCACATGTAAATCTTCACCTTTGAACAGTCTCACGGTTATCCAACAGCATTTGTCAGGGACTCCACAAGCTGGAAGTAATTGTACTTGATATCATATTCCATGTCATACCAGAAATTCACTGCAGAGATAAAAAAAAAAAGCAGTTTTATTGTTAAACTTTACTAATGTTCTCAACAGAATTGCCAGTCAAATCACTAACCTGCAATGCAGCCATGAGACTGTTGAACATGGTGGAACCACAGGGAGGGCAAGTACAACATTTCTCCAGCTTTCACAATGCAACGCACAGGTTTGGCCAGTTTGTAGGAGGGATATCGCTCATAATCTGGGTTCAGAGGATCTAGAGGGATCCAGGGCACCTGAAAGAGACAGAGGAGATGTGGAAACATTTCCAGGATTTTTCTCCATATAGTAGACTTCAATGGGAGCTGAGTTTAAGGTTCAAATTGCAGTCTCAGTGCAGCTTCAATGGGCTCTACACAATCCCAGCTGAAGAATACGGGTCTTATCTAGTGTACCGATTTAAAAATAAAAAAAAATGAATAGACTTTTTAACCTCAAATGCTCGTCTTGCACTAGTTTGACTTCACACATTATGTAAACACATTGGTTCCTGGAATGTTTTTCTCAAAGATCTTAATTTCTTTTCGAATAAGGAAAGAAAGACACAAGGGGTAAGCAAATTATCAGGAAATTTTCATTCAGAAGTGAATTAATTGTTATTAAATATTTATAAAGTTTATCAATTTTATAAACTCACTTTGGTTGAATCTTCCTCGTCCACTGTTTCAAAGTTGCCATCTTCTTTCTGTCTGTATGTGGCTGGCTGGTAGAGCTCTATGAGGAGGAAATAAAACCCAGTGTCCTGAGGCCTTATTAAAAAGCCTGCAGAGTTTAATCTATAGAGAAACAACTCCTTACCATATGGTATGAAAGGTCTATCAGTCGGTGGAAGTAAAATAAACTCTTTCTGTCCAGAGATCACACAGTACAGGTTTTCATAATGATCTTTATGCACTACAGAGAAAAAAAGTGTAAAGCAGTGGTTTTTGATCTTGTTGACTACATTGCACCCTATTGTCCACAACAGTATCTGTGACCTTAAGTATCTTGATCTTAAGTAGCATGGGTATATTTGTAGCAGTAGCCAAAAATATGGTCAAAAATATAGATTTTTCTATTATGTCAAAATTCATTAGGATATTAAGTAAAGATCATGTTCAATGAAGATATTTAGTAAATTTCCTACCGTAAATATATCTAAACTTAATTTTTGATTAGTAATATGCATTGCTAAGAACTTCATTTGGACAACTTTAAAGGCAATTTCCTCAATATTTAGAGTTTTTGCACCCTCAGATTGCAGTTTTTCAAATAGTTGTATCTCAGTCTAATATTGACCTATTATAAACCATACATCAATGAAAATCGTATTTATTCCTATTTAATCTCAAATGTAAAAATTAGGGCTGTCCCCGAATAGTCGAAGATTCGATGCATCGATATGCGGAGCCTGATTCGACCACCGATCTCACAGTCGAATCTTCGCGGGTGAAACGAGCATCATACCATTTTGCCAATATGGGGGTGCTCAATGTCTAATTGCACACAGAACTACTGGTTTTGTACGGTTATATTAAGTTATATACAGCCTTTAATTATGATAATGCAGTAAAAACAAAAGTGAAAAGAAAGAAGCGTTCAATAAATATTTTTAACGTGTTTGTGAATAAATCCAACCACCCCTGTGACTAATTTAATTTTCACTTTCCCTGATGCATGACGAGATGAGGACCATCTTGACGGCAGGGATGGCGGCGATCACACCGAACGCGTTTTTGCAGTTGGAGGCGCCTCTTTTGAATGGTTTTCTGTTGGCAGTGAGCGTTCTGCGCTCTGTTTATGCGCCCCAGCGCCTCGCGTTTTGCAGGAGCGCTCTGAGCGCCTGAAGTTGAAAAAAAAAAAAATCAACTCTGAGCGGAAAAACGCCCAACGTCATTCGCGTTCTTTTCCATTGTCCAATCGAATGAATGGAGAGGCGGGCCTTCTGTTGTGATGGCGAAAGTTTACCATTGCTTAAAATGTCCGGAGACTCCAAGAAATGGAGGAGAAACCTTTTGTGTCTATCGTGGGTAACCCGGAGCTGTATTATTTAGGGTTTCTGCTAATATGACAGTTTACTTAACAGCAAAAAACTAAGATTTTAGAGCGCTCGCGCTATAATCCTTTGAATTGACTGACAGGACAGCTGTTTTGGTCGTTGCTTAGCAACATTAAAAAACCGCAGCACACTGCTCTTTCATTAAAAGTCACCAAAGGCCGCGATCACACCGAACGCGTCTTTTAGTTCTAAAAACGCGAGGCGCACAGCACTGCCTTTTTTTTTTGGTGACTTTTAATAAAAGAGCGTGCTGCGTTTTTTTATGTTGCTAAGCAACGACCAAAACAGCTGTCCTGTCAGTCAAATCAAAGGATTATAGCGCGAGCACTCTAAAATCTTAGTTTTATGCTGTTAAGTAAACTGTCATATTAGCAGAAACCCTAAATAATACAGCTCCGGGTTACCCACGATAGACACAAAATGTTTCTCCTCTATTTCTTGCAGTCTCCGGACTTTTTAAGCAACCGTAAAATTCCGTCACCACAACAGAAGGCCCGCCTCTCCATTCATTCGATTGGACAATGGAAAAGAACGCGAATGACGTTAGGCGTTTTTCCGCTCAGAGTTGATTTTTTTTCAACTTCACGCGCTCAGAGCGCTCCTGCAAAAACGCGAGGCGCAGCAGGCGGTGAAAACGCGAGGCGCCTGGGGCGCATAAGCAGCGCGTAGAACGCTCACTGCCAACAGAAAACCATTCAAAAGAGGCGCCTCCAACTGCAAAAACGCGTTCGGTGTGATCGCGGCCAAAAAAGGCAGTGCTGTGCGCCTCGCATTTTTAGAACTAAAAGACGCGTTCTGTGTTTTTATTTAAACCTAAATAAGTTCGTTTGTCAGTTGGCAGGCAGTTTTGGTCGCTTATAAAATAAAATAAAAATAGTTTTACCCTCCTGCTGACTATAGTGTCGTGCCCCTCCCAACCCATTCACACACACACATAGGCCTAGATGATTCGACTATCGGTCGACTATAGAAAGATTCGAAAATTCTGATTCGACTATGGAAATTCATAGTCGGGGACAGCCCTAGTAAAAATTGACACTTATGACTGGTTTTGTAGTCCAGGGTCACATTTAAAGGCCACTCTAATATTTAAAAAAGTTTAGAAGCTTGTTTTTTAAGGTTCCTGATCTGTTAACTAATGAATTTCCATGACTCCATCTTTCATGATGTACTGGATAAGGATTATTATTTTTTATACCCAATAACATATATTAGAGCTTGGCCTAACTAGAGTAAAGTGTAAATTCATATAAAATAACCATGCCGTTTTACAACTGTAAAAATTTGCATGACTTTTCCAGGTCTAGAATTTAGACCTTTAAAATTAGGCTACCAAATACCCAAGATTTCTGGGGAAATCCTGTTTTTTTTTAATGAAAAAATATAAAATTTGTTGAAGGGGTGTAAAATTTAAATAATAATTTTAATGCTTGTTATGAGGTCCCCTGGTTGAGAACCACTGGTTTACAATACTGAAGACAAACTTACTTGACGTGACAGCGCTTTTCTCCCCAAGCCAGAAATTTACAGCATCAGGATGTTTTCCTAAATTGAAAAAATCCACATTTCACATTATTCTGCCATTCTCCAATCAAAGGAACATCTACGGTCAAACCAAAATTTATTCAGACACCTTCAACATTTCTTACATTATCAGTTTATTCGCTATAGTTTAAAAAATAGTAATAAAATATGACAAGAACTGTGTCCGAACAAAACCATCTTAATAATGTCAGATAACTTTGATAGAAAGGTATGTAATGGATTACAACTGACCAATAATTCAGACAACTGTCAGTATGACAATATTTACACAACTATCAATACTTTGTTGACCAATTACCAAGCAATGCTTAATTTTGTTCAGTCTGTGGTGTAAAAAGGTCACCTTAGGAATTAACAAAGCAATACATGGTCACATCATAATAATTTTTCTGTCCCAAATGTGTATCAATTTTACTGGTAGACCACTGTATGAAGAATTTTCTGGTATAATATGTCACAGTTTACTTTATTTTGCTATCCTCACTTACATAAATGAACTATAGTTTCCTGCACCCACTAGCAAAAATATATCAAAAATTATATCTGGCGTCTGAATAGTTTTTGGTTTGACTGTAAGTACAAAATGAATGTAAAACGAAGACATACCAAGAGCTTCGCTCATCCAGGGAATGTGAGTCTGTACGTCTCCTGTCAGCTCTGGCAACTCCTCAGTCAGATTTGAGCATTGCTTCTGCACATAAAACACACCATTGCTCTTCACCTTCCCCTCTATGATATCCAGCAGAGAGCTAAAGGTCATCTGACGCTCCTCTGGCATCACAAAACGATCCCCGTTCACGGCGTCTGCATATCCGTTTGGAGTGACAGCCACGCTGATTACTTTGGAGCCCACTTTCTCTCTGCACAAATATAAGAAAAGTTTGCACAAACATTTTCAGACATAACTTTTTAAATTTTAGAAGTCTCAGGCTTATCTGATTATCTGATTGGCTCACCTGAGATATGTGGGGTTCCATTTAGACAAAGCTGGCCAATCACTGAAGGCATTGCGAATGATGCAGGGCTTGTTGGGACCAATCCATTCACGATAAACCTGAAGTGGAGAGAGGGGACCGTCCAGGTATGGCACTGCATCATTTAGATAAAGCTCTGAGGAAGAGAAGACAATGATATCATTGATATGTACACTACCAGTCAAAAGTTTTTGAACAGTAAGATTTTTGATGTTTTTTAAAGAAGTCTCTTCTGCTCACCAAGCCTACATTTATTTGATCGAAAACACAGCAAAAGCAGTAATATTGTGAAATATTTTTACTATTTAAAATAACTGCTTTCTAATTTAATATAGTTTAAAATGTAATATATTCCTGTGATCAAAGCTACATTTTCAGCTTCATAACTCCAGTCTTCAGAGTCACATGATTCTTCAGATATCATTCTAATATGCTGATTTGCACTGCAAGAAACATTTCTTTATTATTATTATCAATATTTAAAACAATTGAGTAATTTTTTTTCAGGATTCTTTGGTGAATAGAAAGAAAGATCAGCATTTATCTGAAATTTAAAGCTTTTGTAACATTATACACCATACCACTCAAAAGTGAGTCAGTATAATGTTTTTAATACTTTTATTCAGCAAGGATGCTTTAAATTGATCAAAAGTGATAATAAAGACATGTATAATGTTACAAAAGATTTATATTTCAGTTAAATGCTGTTCTTCTGAACTTTCTATTCATCAAAGAACCCTGAAAAAATTCTACTCCGCTGTTTTCAACATAATAATAATAATAATAATAATAATAATAATAAATGTTTTTTTTAGCAGCAAATCAGAATATTTTTGAAGGATTATGTAACTGGATTAATGATGCTAAAAATTCAGCTTTGAAATCAAAGAAATAAATTACATTTTAAAACATATTAAAATAAAAAAACAGTTATTTTAAATAATAAAATATTTCAGAATTTGACTGTTTTTGCTGTACTTTGGATCAAATAAATGAATAAAAAACATTTAAAAAAAAACTGACTGTCCAAAAACATTTGACTGGTAGTGTAAGTGTAATTTTCATTATATATATATATATATATATATATATATATTTTTTTTTTTTTTTTTTTTTTTTTTTTTTTTTTGAGGTAAGACATGACCTCAGATTTGATACATTTATTATTTTTTATGTTTAATGACATATTGGTGAGGTAGACTTTTTTTTTATTGCACCAAAATATATAATTTAACACAAAAACGATAGATAGATAGATAGATAGATAGATAGATAGATAGATAGATAGATAGATAGATAGATAGATAGATAGATAGATAGATAGAGTCTGAATATTCTATTGCATGTAAATTATCTATATATCTTTCTGTCTATTATCGGCATGTGATTATATGGTTATGTTAGTGTTGAGATATCAATAGACAGTAAGTGAACTCACCCCGAGCTTCTTTAGGAAAATTTCTCAAGCATTCTTTAACTGCATCCATATCACTATCGACATGTTTCTATAAAACTAATCCTGACTGTTTATTTTTCACAAGCCTCCGTCAGCTTAAAATACTCATAAAACATTTTCTTCTCATGCACGCCAACCTATTCATACTTTACAATTAACTATCAATGTTTGGAAATGATTAGTGACAGCTTACATGCACACCTCACATGTTTAACAGTTGTTAATATTATGACGTTTGTCTTCCGCTCATGCGCAAATCTGACTGTTAACAGCGTAGTGTCTGTCTCTCTCTAGTGGCCGGAGACTGCACTACTACAGATTTTTATTTTATTTTTTAACTAAAGTTGTGTTATTTTGTTAACGCAATAATGCAAATAATATATATTGTTGTTTTATTATGAGTATATTTTATTTGAGCCTAATAAAGAGACCTAACTCCTTAGTTTTGATGACATGATTTGTCACGCCTCTGTGAGTAGCTTCACACTTGACGCTAATTAGATCACATCCTCAGGTAGAGCACTACTATTGAGACGGGAACTTTTCTCGTTTTTTTGTAAATCTGATTTCTTCCAATGGACCTTAAAGAACATGGATGAGGAGGGAGCTCTCGAAAATTATTTTGACCAGACTATTGCTGTAAGTTGCTGAAATGCTGAAGCTGAAGTCTTTTTTTTAGCTGAAAACATACTGATCGATCCTCTTGAGATGCACTCAAGTCTACACATGTTCTTATAACAGAAATGTAATAATTAAATACGAATGTCAACATATTTTAGAGGAAATATTAAATAAATAAATGCAGGAATACATACATCTAAAACTTTACAACAGAAATAAAAAAGTAGACTAATAAAATATTTAAAAATAAAAAAAACCGACTAAAATATTGTGTGCACTTTAAAATGTTAGTAATGCATTTAAAATGAATTTTATTTATCCATTCTTCTCACTCAGCATGCATTTATTTGATCCAAAGTACAGCAAAAACAGTACAATCTTGAAATATTTTTACTATTTAACATAACTGTTTTCTATTTGAATATATTTTAAAATGTAATTTATTTCTGTGATTTCAAAGCTGAATTGTTAGAATAATTTCTCCAGTCACATGATCCTTCAGAAATCATTCTAATATTCTGATTTGCTGCTTAAAAAGCATTTATTTATTATCATTATATATGTGACCCTGGACCACAAAACCAGTCTTAAGTAGCAGGGGTATATTTGTAGCAATAGCCAACAATACATTATATGGGTTAAAATTATCGATTTTTCTTTTATGCCAAAAATTATTAAGATATTACGTAAAGACCATGTTCCATGAAGATATTTTGTAAAATTCCCACCGTAAATAAATCCTAACTTAATTTTTTATCAATAATATGCATCACTAAGAACTTCATTTGGACAACTTTAAAGGCGATTTTCTCAATATTCCTCATATTTCAGATTTTTAAACAGTTGTTTTTTGGCCAAATATTGTCCTATCCCAACAAACCATACATCAATGGAAATGTATTTATTCAGCTTTCAGATGATGTATAAATCCCTGTTTTAAAAAGAATTGACCCTTATGACTGGTTTTGTACTTTTTTCAGTAAACTTTTGAAATTACACTGACTCCAAGCTTTTGCATGGTATAGTGTATACTGTTACAAAAGCTTTTTATTTCAGAAATTATTTCTGAGGGATCATGTGACACTGAAGACTAATGATACTGAAAATGTAGCTTTGATCACAGGAATAAATTACATTTTAAAATATATTCCAATAGAAAGCAGTAGCTTTAAATAGTAAAAATATTTCACAATATTACTGCTGTACGTTGGATCAAATAAATGCAGGCTTAGTGAGCAGAAGAGACTTCTTTTAAAAAATCTCTATTGAATGAATTGAAGCCTTTAATATATTTATCACATTTTTTCCTCCTAAGAGTTCATCTGATTACATCTTTGAGGGGGATCTGGGCCTACAGGGTCCAGCTCCACAGCTCCAGGATTCCTCTTTCCTGTCCTCTTTAGCCTCTCAAGGGAAAGATCTCACCGAAGACTTGGACCTGAGCTTCTTACCTGATGAACTGAGCACTCAGGATGAGCCCTCACAGGCTGAGAATGTCAGCAGGAACGAGGACAGCGGCATTTACACCGACTGTCCTCCGAGAGAGTCGACAGAGGCAGATACTGACACCATCCATTCTGCCCAAAATGCCTCGCAGTTCAATCTCCCGATGACTCCCATGACCCCTATGACCCCCATGACCCCAGTGGCAGAGAGTTCAGGCATCATCCCACAATTACAGTAAGGCATTTTACAGAAACAAATTGAAGAATGTGTATCCGGGATTCCTTTTAACATCTTATGGAGTCATATAGGCCTAAAACTTTATTTATTTAAAGGTTCTTTATAGAGGGTTTGCACTTGCGTCACGGTTTGGTCAGTTACCCGGATGCATGGCCATATTGGCGATACTTGGATGTAAACAACAGCATAGATTGCACGGTTAATGTACTACTGAATGCGTTGTTCTGCTAATTTATGCCGTCTAAACCATGGACAAAATGTGTGTGAGCTGCTAAATCATATAGAGAAGAACTTAGTAAGCAGGAAAGGGCACAATGTTTTGACAAACTAAAGTTAACAGGTGGTAAAGATACGTACAAGCAGTTTTAAGATATTAGTCTAATAACCTATCTGACCGTTAATGATAAGAACAAACACAAATGTTGTCAAGATTCTTGCCCTGGAAATCCTGGTTGAGTTTGGCCAACCATAAACGCCTTTTGTTCCTCAGACAGTCTTTTCCACTCTTCTTCTTGATTTGTTATGACTGTCTTTTGGCAGTCTGTAGTACTCCAAATGTTTTTCCCGGTCTAACCGATTAGTACAGCCCAAAACATGACAGTAATTGATTATTTTCAGCAGCAATAATCAGCAAAATATGTGAGTTTCATTAAGTTCAGTGGCATTGTTTACATTCAGTGCTGCCAATATGGCCGATTGATAACGCGTCCTGAAAACACTCTGTTGGTTTCCATTAAGTACCTTTTAACGTCTCTGGAATCTTTCAATTCCACAAAAGGTTCTTTAGATAATTAAAACATTTTAACACTATGAATAAATTGTTCTTTTATGAACTTAATTGTTTTTCTGTCATCGCTGTAAAAATCGCCTTTTAGAAACTTTATTTTTAAGATTGTGAAAGGCTGTAAAATGCTTGAACTCCATAACTGAACCAAACCAAATGTCTGCAATAAGTTAGCCTTTGGATCCTAATTTTTTAGTGAGTAATGCATCTGGTTACCATGTATATTTCCAAACCTGTTTTTGATCATACACAGGAATATTGTGTCAACAGTGAATCTCGCTTGCCCTCTGGATCTCAAATCCATTGCACTTCAAGCTCGAAATGCTGAATACAACCCAAAGGTACTTTTCTACTGTAGTTTATATATGCAACACTTTATACGATTGTGGTAAATCATAGACAAAACACATTAATGTACACTACCAGTCAATAGCAGTAAGATTTTTAATGTTTCTAAAGGCTTCTTTTCTGCTCACCAAACCTGCATTTATTTTATCCAAAGTACAGCAAAAACCATAAGATTTCGATTTTTCCTATTTAAAATAACTGTTTTCTATTTGAATGTATATTGAAATAAAATTTATTCCTGTGATTTCAAAGCTAAATTTTCATCATTATTACTCCAGTCTTCAGTGTCACATGATCCTTTAGAAATCATTCTAATGTGCTGATTTGCTGCTCAATAAAGAAACCTTTTTATTATTATTATTAACATTTAAAACAGTTGAGTACATTTTGTTCAGGATTCTTTGATGAATAGAAATATCCAAAGATCAGCATTTATCTGAAATAAAAAGCTTTTGTAATATTACACAATTTACCATTCAAAAGCTTAGTGTCAGTATAATTAATTAATTTATTTATTTATTGGGAAATGCTTTTATTTGGCAAGGATGCTTTAAATTGGTCAAAAGTGATAATAAAGACATTTATAATGTTACAAAAGATTTCAATTTCAGATAAATGCTGTTTTTCAGACCTTTCTATTCATCAAAGAAACCTGAAAAAATTCTACGTAACTGTTTTCAACATAATACTAAATGTTTTTGAGCAGCAAACCAGAATATTAGAATGATTTCTGAAGCATCATGTGACTGGAGTAATGATGCTAAAAATTCAGCTTTGAAATCACAGGAATAAATGACATTTTAAAATATGTTCAAATAGAAAACGGTTATTTTAAATAGTAAAAATATTTCAAAATTTGACTGTCTTCACTGTACTTTGGATCAAATATATGCAGGCTTGGTAAGCAGAAAAGACTTCTTCAAAAAACATTAAAAATCTTACTGTCCAAGAACAGTTCTTGTAATTCTGTCATTGTTTATTCTGTATTCTGTTTAAATGAGGATGAGTAATGACATAATTTCCATTTTTGAGTTTTAATCCTTTTTATTAATTTTTCAGTCTTTTAGTAGCATAACTTCAAACTTTGCTTATGTGTAGCGTTTTGCTGCTGTTATAATGAGGATCCGTGAACCAAGAACTACTGCTCTCATATTCAGCTCTGGAAAAATGGTCTGCACTGGGGCCAAGAGGTATGCATAATATATATTCAGAACTCTAACTATAATGCATTAGGGGATCACAACTGTAAAATAGATAAACGTAGCTCAGAAATAGTCTCTTTTACCCTATATTTGCCTTGTCCTTTGTTTATCTTTCCAAGCAGTGAGGAGCAATCTCGCCTTGCTGCGCGGAAATATGCACGGGTGGTACAGAAACTTGGTTTCCCTGCCAAATTCCTTGACTTCAAAATCCAAAACATGGTTGGAAGTTGTGACGTCTGCTTTCCTATACGCTTAGAAGGCCTGGTCCTCACTCACCAGCAGTTCAGCAGGTCTGAACAGGCGTCTGTCCCTCATAAATGAGTCTGAAGGTTACTGACCCACAATATAAGTGACCTTGTAACATCTGTCTTTAACCACGTCTGTCAACCGTTTTACCCCTCCAGCTATGAGCCAGAGTTGTTTCCCGGATTGATATATCGCATGGTGAAGCCACGTATTGTGCTGCTGATTTTCGTGTCTGGAAAAGTTGTGCTCACAGGTGTAGTTGATTTATAGTCTTATTTACTAGTCTAACCTCACGTATTCGAATCTTAAAGGAATAATTCAACCAGAAATTAAAATTAGCCTCAGACCATCCAAGAGTTTGTTTCGTCATTGGTCACTTGTGCGCCAACGGAACCTCTGCAGTGAATGGGTGCCGTCAGAATTAGAGTCCAAACAGCTGATAAAAACATCACAATAATCCACAAAACTACTATCCATCAATGACATATTTTAAAGTGAAAAATTGCATGCTGGTGAGAAACAACTCTTCAAGTCATAAGCAAATTTTTATTTTTGGGGAACTATTCCAAGTCCAATTTCAAAAATGTATTTAAAATGCATTGAAATTGTTTCGGAAAACTCATTCTCTTCATGTTATTATGATTTTTAGGTGCAAAAGAGCGGTCAGAGATCTATGAAGCCTTTGAAAATATTTACCCCATCCTGAAAGGGTTTAGAAAGCAGTAGAAATGCTGCATCTGAATGTTTTTCTATAATGATGTTCCTCGTATCCATATATGAGGGGAACTTGAAAGGTTTGAATGTAATAATTTAATCTAAACTTTTGTTATTGCACTTTGTTTAATGTCTTTACGTTTTCTTTATGTATTGTCTACATTAGTTAGGGTTGCTGAAATAACAGAGCATACCAAAACGTACTGTGAAAAGTAAATGTTTTGTTAAAATACTCAGCTTTGCCTTATGTGGGCTCTCTAACAGAGAAATGTCCACTTAGGTTACGACTATGTTTTGTCCCTTTTGTACATGTTGAACTGCTACTTGCTGTTGCAGGTAAATAAACTTTGAAGACTTCTCTTTTGCAGAACCAGTGAAATTAAATGTTTTATTTACTTTATATACACTACCGGTCAAAAGTGTTTGAACAGTAAGATTTTTAATGTTTTTTTAAAGAATTTTCTTCTGCTCATCAACCCTGCATTTATTTGATCCAAAATACAGCAAAAGCAGTAATATTGTGAAATATTTTTTTTAGCATTTAAAATAACTGCTTTTTATTAGAATATATTCTAAAATATAATTTCTTCCTGTGATTAAAGCTACATTTACATTTTCAAACTTTCATTTTCAAAATCTTTCAGAAACATTTATTATTATTATTAATATTTAAAACAGTTGAGTACAGCTTATTTTTCAGGATTCTTGATCCAAAGATATATCTAAAACAAAATGCTTTTGTAACATTTTACAATGTACCTTTTAAAAGCTTGGAGTCAGTATATATTTTTTTTAATATAAATTCTAGAAATTAATACTTTTATTTAGCAAGAATGCTTTAAATTGAGCAAAAGTGATGATAAAGACATTTATAATGTTAAAAAAAGATTTCTATTTCAGATAAATGCTGTTCTTCTGAACTTTCTATTCGTCAAATAAACCTGAAAGAATATTACTCTGCTGTTTTCAACATAATGTTTTTTTTGAGCAGCAAATCAAAATATTAGAATGACTTCTGAAGGATCATGTGACTGGAGTAATGATGCTGAAAAGTTAAATTACATTTTAAAATATATTCAAATAGAAAGCAATTATTTAAAATAGTAAAAATATTACAAAATTTTACTGTTTTTGCTTTACTTTAGAATAAATAAATGCAGGCTTTGTGAGCAGAAGAGACTTTTGACTCTAAAACCTTTGACTGGTAGTGTATACATGCATCTTGTGAAATGTACTCCAATAATCTTTCTTTACATCAGTTTTTTTTACTGATTTTATAATTGTACTATTTATGCCGTATATATGTCAAAAATTCTGAAAACTTAGACCAAACGAAGGGAACCCATCTTATTTTGATTTTACAGTAGCAAAATATATTGTATTACAATGTTATTTTAGATTCACCTGTGCTTACCATGGTCATTTTTTGTAAGAGACCCTACCACCGCACACGTGACACAACATACACAAACAACATACGTCACATGGTGCGTAAGGCAGACAGCCGTTGCACTCAGCTGGTAATAAAAACCTTAGGACCAGAAATACTGGTTATATTTTCATATTTCCAGCCACAGATCATGTAAATCTCACGGTGACCGTTTCTAGGGGGCTTCTATTCTTTATAGAGCCTGTATCATCATGGCTTGTCCCTTGTCAGGCGAACCCCGGGCTTTGGGGCCTGGTGAAGATCATCCAGAGTCTGCATCAGAGACCGGGGCGCCCGTTCGGCCCCAGCCGCCTCAGCAGCACCTTCAACCGGCGTGCGTGAGCGCTGCTACCGCGGTCATGGTAGAGGCTCTGGATGATGCAGAGGGGCTGTTTGTGGCCGTGGAGAGATGTCCGCTCTGCAACACGGCCAGACGCAGACTGACCTGCGCCCGTTGCATTCAGAATGGCGATTTTGTGTATTTTGACGGGAGAAATCCAGAGAGGTGTGTTTTATTTTGTTTAGTTTTTTTTATTGTATGCTATCACAGCTCAAGCTAGCATGCTAACAGTTTTCAGTTTAATCCAGCTGTTTCACATCTGTCTATTTTATTTAAGCACACGTTACCAGTTGATTTTAAGTGTTTCGAACGTTTATATCCGTTTTGTGAACAAACTAGATAGGATTTTGCAAATTCATGGCCCTAGCATGCTATCGCGCTAAATGCTTACTTTGTAAACAAACTGTCAGACAACAAAGGCGTTTACGTTTCTGCGTTCTACTTCTTTTTTTGTCAGATGTCAATGACTTTGTTATTTAAGTGGGTTTTAAATCTTTGTTTAAAAGTGTTGTCATGACTGACTTATGTTTTGTTTAGAAACTTTGAGGCAGCTTTTGACATGCCAATGTGTTGATCATGTTATCTTTAGCTGAGTCATGTTGCCAAGTGTGACAGTTTGATTATTAACTATTATATATATATTACAGTATCATGATTAACTATTATTTATAGAACAAGAGTAAGCAATATATATAGATATTTAGCAATTGTGTATTGCTCACTGTTGTTTTTCTGCCAACAGGTATTCAGAAAAGCTTGAAAGACTTCAAAAGCTGAAAAATGAAAAGGAAAATCTTCAACAGAGGTATTATATTAGCCTTGTGTGATGTACAGTTCTACATTATGTATAGATGATACACAGACTTAATTTTTTGGTTTTGTTTCAGCGTCATCAAAGCCATGGACAAGAAGGTCCAGGCAGACCAGCTTGTAAGTATTTTTGTGCATATTTTGTTCTGTTTGAATTTAAAGTTAAAGGATTACTCCACTTGTAACATAAAAATGTCCTGATTATTTACTCACCCCCATGTCATCCAAGATCTTCATGTCTTTCTTTCTTCGGTGGCAGAAAAATTAAGTTTTTTGAGGAATAGATTACAGGATTTTTCACCATATAGTGGACTTCATTGTTGCTCAAACTACAGTTTAAATGCAGCTTCAAAGGGCTCTACTCGATCCCAGCCAAAGAATAAGGGTCTTATTTAGTGAAACAAGTGGTTATTTTCTAAACAAAAACAAAACAATTTGTATACTTTATAACCTCAAATGCTGGTCTTGTCTAGCTCTGCAATGCGAATGCGTACTCTGTGCACTCTGGTTTAGGGCTGCAACAACTAATCGATAAAATCGATAATGAAAATCATCGACAACGATTCTCATTATTGATTAAACGGGTCCGCCCACAGTGCACGTACAACTTCAGAGGGTCATGTCAAATTATAGCACTGAATGACGCATTTCTATGGACAAAATGCATCTAAAAATAGTGGAGGAAACAGAATATGATGCTGCAGGAGAGTTACGTGATCCAAGCTGCCCAAAACACGAGAATTCTTGATTTTCAACTTTAAGCTACTGTGAAGTGCTTTGACAGATTCATTTGCATCATCAGAATGAAAACTTTCAGTTTACGCTCATATCCTTATCTGTAAATGTCACAAATTCACATGAGCATTTCCATTTTTGCATAAAAGTCCATTCTGACAGTCTGTGTTAAGTTTAAATCTTTACTGAATGAGCATGTCAGACAGCCGGAGCACAGAGAGGGAGATAATTAATGTTTATGCAAAAACATTCATTGTGCTGAAATATGTCGTTGAATGTTAAATTTAGGTTTAAAAGACAACATGTAGTGTACATATTTATGAGAGTAGGAACTGTAAAGGGATAACAGGGTGTAATTATCTGATATATAAACATCAGACGCTTAATAGCCGCCTTTTATATAAAGAAATGCCAGTAAACGTGACTTTGAGCAAAGTGAACGGTGTTCCTGCAGAACATTCATCTCACCTGTTGGTTAACACTGAGTTCGTCTTTATTATCTGTATTAGGCTATTCTTTTAATTTTTAATGTAGAGATTTAAACTTTGTTCACTTTATACAGTGCTTAACAAATTTAATAAAACAAATTTGTGACCCTGGACCACAAAACCAGTCATAAGGTAAAATTTTACAAAACTGAGATGTATACATCATATGAAAGCTCAATAAATAATTTTTCTATTGATGTATAGTTTGTTAGGATAGGACAATATTTGGCCGAGATACAACTATTTGAAAATCAGGAATCTGAGGGTGCAAAAAAATCAAAATACTGAGAAAATCACCTTTAAAGTTGTCCAAATTAAGTTCTTAACAATGCATATTACTAATCAAAAATTACATTTTGATAGGTTTACAGTAGGAATTTTACAAAAAATCTTAATGTAACATGATCTTTACTTAATTTCCTAATGATTTTTGACATAAAAGAAAAATCAATAATTTTGACCCATACAATGTAATTTTGGCTATTGCTACAAATATACCCCAGCGACTTAAGACTGGTTTTGTGGTCCAGGGTCACATTTATGTAAGGTTTGTGCCACTGCTGCTCCAAACTAACAGTATTGGTGATTACTAAAATCATTTTTTAGCTTTCTGTATTGGTTAGTCCTCCAATATGCAATATGCAGAAAGCTTTTTAGTAACAGTGGGCTATTTCTAATGCTTCTAAATGCTAATTATTGTGGTTATCTATGGGGAAAAAAAGCGTTTTTCTTCAGATATTTGTCTTTTCTCTTTATTACGACCGGTGGTCTAATAAATTAAGCACTGTTTTCATAACATTCAGTTTGTTTGAAGGACATTGGGCAGGATGTGGAATATTGTGATTTTTGTCAATAAATTAAAAAAATTGTGATTTAAGTCGATGAATCGAAAAAATAATCAACCAACTAATCGATTATCAAAATAATCGTCAGTTACAGCCCTACTCTGGTTCAATACAGTTAGGGAATGGTGAAAAACTCCTAACTCATTTTCTCCTCCAACTTTAAAATCGCCCTACATCGCTCCAGAAGTACCGACCCATTGTTTACAAAGTGAACATGCAAGGAGGGTCAAAAACCCTTTACAAGAAAAGGTAAAACAGCGATGTGGAATGATTTTGAAGTTGGAAGAGAAAATGGGAGCTTTTGTCTTGAACCGGAGTGCACAGAGTATGCATGTGCATCACAGAGCTAGACAAGATGAGCATTTGTGGTTAAAAAGTATATAAATATTAATTTTTTTAGAAAATTATTGATCGCTTCGCTGGATAAGACCTTTATTCTTTGGCTGGGATTGTTTAGAGCCCTTTTAAGCTGCAATGAAACTGCATTTTTAACCTATAATCCATTTAGCACCGTTGAAGTCCATTACATGGAGAAAAAACCTGGAATGTTTTTCTCAAAAAATGTATTTCTTTGACACTGAAGAAAGAAAGACATGAATATCTTGGATGACATGGGGGTGGGTAAATGATCAGGAAATTTTTATTCTGAAAGTGGAGTAATTCTTTAAAATATGAGAAAAATGTAAGCATGGTTGTGCATTTTGTTTAACACAGAGGTGGAAAATCATGTCATGCAAGATGAAAATCCAGCAACTGAAGGAGGCCATCTGCACTGGCAATGAAGAAGTGAAGAGTGGTGAGTATCACGACAAAAAAGAGCTCTCTCCCATGAGAAAAGTGTGTAAACATTCATAAATCACATTGAGGTACTCTGTCAGTTCTTTCTTGGTTAGGCTAGGACAAAAAATAAAAATGGCATTCTGTCGCTTGATGTCAAGGCTGTTTCATTTTCTTCACCTTAGGCAAGGAGCTGTTACTGCGTTCCCAGGAGGAAGGGCAGCGACTGCAGCGCAGAGCCAGCCGGCACCAGGAAAAGAGGGACAAAATTAAGCGTCATAACCAACGTCTGGGTGAGCTTTTGGAGAAGAGATCCAAAGAGCTGCATGGGAGGCTGGAGGTCCTGGCTGAAGTGCGAAGAGAGCACATCCTGGAGCTCACCAGTCACATCTTCAACATCCAGGAGGAGAAGCAGGGCAGCAGGTCAGAGCAGATAAAATGAGCATAAACATATTCTAATGAACAATAAAAAATATACATGTTAACACATCGTTGTCACATGATGATATGAAACGATAGGTCTTCTGGGCAAAAAGTGTAGTTTGTAAAATATATTTAAACTTCTTATTCCAACATAAAAGGTCTTTAAAGTTGTGTTTTAGGCCATTATGCTTTGGCACAGTATGTGTCAAACTAACTAAAACCGAAAGCCAATATGGCTTAATCCCTTCATCAAGTCTGTTTTCGCTGCATTTCAAAGCAAAACACACTCTTCGTTCAGGCAATCAGCTCGAGATCCAGTGTTTTCTGTGCCTCAGAACGGCTCTGTTCACAGTGTATTGCATGTGCTGTGAGTTTAGCGCGTGTTTAGAAACGTGATGGCCACCAGTTATGCTTTATTTTTGCAGCAGATATTTTTTAGCATTTCCTGTTTTTGTAAGCCTGTTTTTACCGAAGCTGGAACTTTCCGTCAAAATAAAAGCTCTACTGTTGTTACCGTCAAAATAAGAGCTTAAAAGTGCAGTATAAACCGCTGACAGCTAGCGGTTTAAATGGGTAACTTTACTGCAGTGCAAATTCAAAATACCTCTTTCAAGTGTAGAATTTAGGAAAGAAGAATTGTAATTTCTCACTGTAGTGTAAAGCAAAAATAATATACCTATGAACTATTCGTTTACTTTTATTTTACAGTGCAGTTGTTTTAAAATATATGGCTATTGCATAGAAATAATAATAATAATAAAACTGTTGTTATTATTATAATATTCTAATTTGTGACCCTATACCACAAAACCAGTCTTAAGTCGCTGAGGTATATTTGTAGCAATAGCCAAAAATATATATCATGGGTCAAAATTTGATTTTTCTTTTATGCCAAAAATCATTAGGAAATTAAGTAAAGATCATGTTCCATGAAGATTTTTTGTAAAATTCCTACTGTAAATATATCAAAATGTAATTTTTGATTTGTAAAATGCATTGTTAAGAACTTAATTTGGACAACTTTAAAGGTGATTTTCTCAGTATTTAGATTTTTTTGCACCCTCAGATTCCTGATTTTCAAATAGATGTATCTCTGTCAAATATTGTCCTATCCTAACAAACCATACATCAATAGAAAGCTTATTTATTGAGCTTTCATATGATGTATACATCTCAGTTTTGTAAAATGTTACCTTATGACTGGTTTTGTGGTCCATGGTCACATTTGTTTGGCTTCCTAAAACACAAGTGTGAATGTAATTTAGACTGAGACAGTATACCACAAATAAAAAAAGGGGTTAGGTCCCTTTAAAGTTCAGTTACAAGTCAATTCACTCATTTTTCTTTCCTTTTTTTTTTTTTTTTTTTTACTTTACTTTTAGTTTTCTTTGTTAAGAACATGGGTTAGAGCTCTCAAAGTGCATTAGATAGAATAATTTAACTTTAAAATGTACATAATTTTCTTTTTTTTTTTTTCGTGATTTGTCTTTTTTATTTTAAATATGGATGGCATCAAGATATTATCGTATCGTGAGATTTTGATATCGTTACGTCCCTACACACTACACATAGTAGTGTCCATGTGATGAATGTTTTATCTGTCCTCATTGCAGTGCGTTCTGGAATAGTCAACTAACTATTGTTCGAAAACATTTAAACTTGTAAGACAGCATAATTTTGCTGCCTATTTCCTATACAGTCTTGTGATTCTAATCATCTTTGAAACAGCAGCAAAATAATACACTGTTTACAAATTTGGGGTCAGTAAGATTGTTTTTGGAGAGAAATAAGTACCTTTATTCATCAAGGATGCATTAAATTGAGGAAAAGTGACAGTAAAGGCATTTTAAAAAGTTACATTTCAAATAATTTGAACATTCTGTGCATCAAACAATCCTGGAGAAATGTTTCCACAAAAATAATAAGCATCACAACTGTTTTCGTCATTAATAATAATAAATGTTTCTTCAAAGTCAGCATAACAGAATGACTTCAGAAGGATCATGTGACACTGAAGATTGGAGTAATGGCTGCTATCACAGGAATGAAATGCATCTATAACATATTCAGATATATTAATATAAATATGTTCCATTTTATTATATATTCAAATAGAAAATGGTTGTTTTACATTGTAACAGTATTTCACAATATTGCTTTTTTCTCAAATAAATGCAGCCTTGGTGAGCATAAGAGACTCTTTCCAAAAACTTGGAAGAAACTTCCTGACCCCAAACTTTTTAACGGTAGTGGGGGTTTTTTCCCCACCTGGTATGCCTGCCGTAATCATACTGATTAATCGTTTATGAACGTACCCTTTGATTGTGACACTTAACACTTGGTTGCTCTAGGGACACACTTTGTGTAATTAGCTTACTCTCACTTGGCTTTGATAAATGAGCATAAACTAATCTTGTTAGGCTGGTTGAATATGAGCATAATAATAAGTATGCTTTATTATTAATAAAGCATAATACATCATTTTAAGTATTTCTACCCTGCAGGGACCCAGCAGAGGCTGAGAATGACCTTGCTCTGACCTCCAGCACCGTCAGTGAACTCGCAGAGGCAAGGAGAATCACCTACAGTTCAGGTCGCTGGATCTGGGACGATCAGAATGGAGAGACGAGCTTCAGTATCACTGGGCCGCATGTCACACTCCCTAGTAATGGAGACTGCTCAGCCTATTACAGCTGGGTGGAGGAGAAGAGTGGGAATCAGGGGCCAGGTACAGAACTCATGGGATATTACTATATGTCTCAAATATTAAATCTATTTGAGTCCAAAGCAAACTTTAAACCTTATATACACTGCTGTTTAAAAGTTTGGGATCAGTATGATTTTTTTTTTAAACTTCTGCTCATCAAGGCTGTGTTTACTTGATCAAAAATACCTAAAAAAGTAATATTGTGAAATATTATTATGATGTCAAATAATGTTTTTCTATTTTAATATGCATTAAAATAAAATTTATTTCTGTGATCAAAGCTGAATTTTCAGCATCATTACTCCAGTATTCAGTGTCACATGATCCTTCTGAAATCATTCTAATAGGCTGATTTTTTAATAATGTTGAAAACAGTTGTGCTGCTTAATGTTTTTTAGATGGAAAAAACGGGGGGAAAAAATGGAAATCTTTTCTAACAATATACAGTATCGTTTACAAGTTTGGGGATCAGTACATTTTTATTTCTTTTTTTTTTTTTGAAAGAAATTAATAAATTGCTATACAAGTGATAGCAAAGACTTATATTGTTAGAAAAGGTTTCTATATTGAATGAATGCTGTTCTTTCGAACCTTTTATTCATCAAAGAATTGTGAAAAAAGTATCATAGGTTCCAAAAAAATATTTTGACTGTTTCCAACATTAATAAGACTGGAGTAATGGCTGATAAAAAATTCAGCTTTTCATGGCAGAAATAAATTATATTTTAAAGTATAGTAAATTAGAAATCATTATTTTAAATTGCAATAACATTTAGCAATAATATAGTCTTACTGTTCCCAAACTTTTGAATGGCAGTGTAGGTTTTTAAATGACTCTTTCATAGTCTTTTAATCATCACGAAAATAGCCAAAGAAGCTGGAATGGCATTAAAACCAGACCAACCAACCAACTGTTATGTCTCAGTTCAGTGATAGTTAACTAAATATGTTTTCATCCTTTTAAAATGCAATACATTCAGTTTTAATGCTTTCAGATCCTTTTTTAAGGAAAGAAAATATTTAACAAATTAATTTTACAGAATAATTTATTTTCTCATGCAGAGTTGGACCACATCAACCCGGCACACACCATCAGCGCCGCCCTTTGCTATGCCACACAGCTCGTCAATATCCTGTCTCATATTCTGGATGTCAACCTTCCGAAAAAGTTGTGCAACAGGTTGAGTATTTTTTTTTATTGTCTATTATAGTATTTATTTATATTTTAAATTAGTTTTTATTTTTGTGTTTTCTATTTTAATTTTAGTTAACATTTTAGTAACTTTGTTGTGTTTTTTAAATGTGGGTCAAAGACGTTAAGATGTCCACATCCAAAAAAGAAAATGTGCAAAAGTGATTTTATGTCCATAAAAAGCTCATTAAATGTAAGTAAAGTGTCTACTTTTAAGGTTTAAAGTAAGTTTTTGGAGAATAAAATGTCAAAATTTGGTTGAAATAATGTTACATTGTCATTCAGTGTAACATAATATTTATGTAAAAATTCAACAACATGCTTATTTCGACTTGTACATAATAAAATATATAAAAGAACAAGGGAGCATATCAAATTTTGTGTTTTAAATGAGTAAAAAGTTCTTACTGACAAAGCCTAGGATAGTGGCAAATTAAAAAAAAATGCAGAAATACAACTAATTAGTATTTGGGGTGAAAGTAGTTCATCTTTTAATGTCATAAATTGATTTTTGTTGTAAATATGCCTGACAAGACTTACACTGAATGACATTTTATTGGCTGTCTTCTGTAAATTAGGGAAAAATGTATGATATTTATCTTTTGCTCAAAAAAACTAAAATTAATTTGAACAGAAAACTTTTTAATATTTTTTTTTTAAACAACAATTTAAAGCAGTATTACACTTATTGTTTTTATGCTTAAACCATTTTTTGTCTTTGACCCAAATTTTTTTTTTTTTTTTTAATTTTAGTCTTATTTGTTATTTATTTACTTTTACATCGTTACTAAATAAAAATGATAAATGTTGCCTTGAGCTGAAACTAGTATTTTTTTTTCTATATTTTATTATAATATAAAAATAAACGTGTCCTGTATTCTGTTTTGTCTTTTCCAAAGTGAGTTCTGCGGTGATAATCTGACCCGTTACCGATTCACCCGTGTCGTAAACAAACTCAACACCAACATCCTGCACCTCTGCTTCTCACAGGTACATTTTTCTCAAAACTGAGATCACTCTGATCTGAGGAGTCATATTCTGAGCTCATACCTCATGTTTATGCTTGATTTTTAGCATGTCGACAGCGAGCTTCTCCATCCTCACCACACTTTGAGGAATATCATGTTTCTGGTGTCTCCAGCTAACAAGAAACTTGGCAGGTGAGAAATTACATTACTTGTTCCTTAGTGAAAACAGTTCATTTTTATATTGTCCAGTCAAACGTTTTTGAACAGTAAGATTTTTAATGTTTTTTAAAGAAGTCTTTTCTGCCTTTATTTGATCCAAAGTACAGCAAAAACAGTACAATTTTGAAATATTTTTCCTATTTAAAATAACTGTTTTCTATTTGAATACATTTTAAAATGTAATTTATTCCTGTGATTTAAAAGCTAAATTTTCAGCGTCATTACTCCAGTCTTCAGTGTCACATGATCCTTTAAGAAATAATTTTAATATTCAGATTTGCTGCTCAAAAACATTTATTATTATTATTGTTGAAAACAGCCGAGTAGAATTTTTTTTAGGTTTCTTAGAAAGTTCAGAAGAACAGCATTTATCTAAAATAGAAATCTTTTGTAACATTATAAATGTCTTTACCTTCACTTTTGATCAATTCTAAGCATCCTTGCTAAATAAAAGTATTAATTTCTATTATTTATTTTCCTCAAAAAAAAAGACAATTACTGACTCCAAGCTTTTGAATGGTATAGTGTATAATGTTACAAAAGCTTTTTATGTCAGATAAAAACATCAAAGAATCCTGTAAAAATGTACTCAACAGTTTTAAATATTGATAATAATAATAACAATACTGATAAAAACTGTTTCATAAATAGCAAATCAGTATATTAGAATGATTTCTAAAGGATCATGATCATGTGACACTAAAGACTGGAGTAATGATGCTGAAAATGTAGCTTTGATCACAGGAATAAATATCATTTTTAAATATATTCAGATAGAAAGCAGTTCCTTTAAATAGTAAAAATTAGGGCTGGGACACGATTAATCGTGATTAATCGCATCCAAAATAAAAGTTTATGTTAACATACTAAATGTGTGTTTACTGTGTATATTTATTATGTATATATAAATACACACACATACATGTATAGACTTTAAAAAATACTTATATGTGTGGATAGTTATATTTGTATTTAATTTAGATTATATATAGAATTATAAATATTTTATTTTAATTTAATTTTTATTTTCAGTTTTCTTTAATATACATGTTTGTGTGTGTATTTATATATACATAATAAATATACACAGTAAACACACATTTAGTATGTTAACATAAACTTTTATTTTGGATGCGATTAATCGCGATTAATCGTGTCCCAGCCCTAGTAAAAATATTTCACAGTATTACTGATTTTGCTGTAGTTTTGGATCAAACAAATGCAGGCTTGGTGAGGAAAAAACATTAAAAATCTTTCTGTTCAAAAACTTTTGACTGGTTGTTTATGTATGTTATAGCCCATTATATTTATATATTTATATATATATATATATAATCCATAATTTTTCTTTTACTGGTAAAAAAAAATTGGGGCTCTGTATGATATTTGTTTGTAATATAAGTTCATAATATTACTGTTACTTTCAAAAACACCCACAAAAATACTTACCGACCCCAAACTTTTGCTAGTTTGTCATCTGATGGAAAACTAATGTGTTGCAAACTTTTCCACTCTTGCTCACAAGAACTGGGCCTTTTGAGGTGAGTGCTGACTTGGAAGACTCTATGGAGTTTGTTGAACCAGAAGCGGCTGGACCGGCGGAGGAGAGCGGAGACGAGGCGGTGACGGATGAAGAAACAGACTTGGGCACAGACTGGGAGACGGTTCCAAGCCCTCGCTTCTGCGACATCCCGTCCCAGCCTATGGATCTGTCCCAGAGCGGCATGCAGGCGTCCCAGCCAGTTGGCAACGCAGGGGGCATGATCTCCTCCGCGGCCGCCTCCGTCACGTCCTGGTTCCGCGCCTACACCGGGCAGCGCTGAGATCCGGTGGATGTGGGGGTGGGTTAAACCGGTTAGACCTATGCAAGTTGCAAACACCCCATTACTGTCATCCTCACTTATGTCAGCTCGGCTATTGGGAGAAATAAAGGGAAGTTTTCACCCGACTGCTCGTACTAAATAAATGTGTGGTAGAAACCAGAGCGACGCATGTGATCTCTTGTGTGGTTTTACTGCAGGATGGAAGAGTGAACTACTTTTGCATCTTTTGTAGCTCACATTATACTGTAGACAACAGTCAACTCTATCCAGTGTACATTGCCAAATATTTTCGTTTGCTCATCGGTGCAGAAACTGTACATTCGAAGCATTGTTTGACTGCGCTTTTAGAGTTTGATTGACAGATTGCACTCTTCACCAGCTCTTCAGAGAACCTTACTGTATAAATGTTGCTGAACTTGTCTGAGAGAATGGCAGATATTATTGGTGTGTCTTGTTATATCAGATTATACATTCACAAGAGGAATTGTATTTTATGAACAATTTTTTTTTTTCCTTGAAACTTCCTCAACCACTGCAGACTGTATTGGGATGAAATACCCTGCATTGTTATCCAGTGGGAGAGTGGCTGGCTGTCTATTTGCTTTTAGGATTTATGTACAAGTTTATTTTTTCACCATCTTTAGTTGTTGGGGAAAAAAAAAAACATATTTACCAAGTTTCATTGTAGAAATGTTTTATTTGACCTCTTCGATTATTAAACAGAATACCTCCCTGAATCATTATTACTTTAAAAATCTCCTTTAAAAAACAAAATACAACTAGTTTAACTATGTATTGTTTGGTCTCAATTTCATTATATTTCTACTTTTCTTAAAGACATGAAAAGTGTGTGAATGCATTTCAAACACTTTCACCAAGGATGTTATCTTGAACATAGTTTCAATGGTCTGCACTTTTTATATTTTTGACCCTGGACCATAAAAGTCATAAGGGTAAATTTTTTGAAATTAAGATTTGTACATCAGCTGAAAGCTGAATAAATAAGCTTTAAATTGATGTATGATTTGTTAGGATAGGACAATAGTTGCCGAGATATAACTATTTGAAAATCTGGAATGTTAAAAAATTAAAATATTGAGAAAATCACCCTTGAAGTTGTCCAAATGAAGTTTTTAGTAATGTATATTACTAATCAAAAATTAAGTTTTGATATATTCATAGTATGAATTTTACAAAATATCTTCAAGACACATGATCTTTGCTTAATATCCTAATGATTTTTGGCTTAAAGAAAAATGTATAATTTTGACCCATACAATGTATTTTTTTTGCTATTGCTACAAATATACGGTTTTGTGGTTCAGGGTCACATTTTTAAAAATGACATTTGAAGGTGTTAAAGTTAAATGTGCAACAAATATAAAAGAAATGAACAGCATTTTTGACAAAATGTTTGAAGCGATGTGCATTAACATAAGTGGGCAAGTGGGCAATTGATGTTGAAAAGATATCAAATATACAGGTCAAATATTTAAAACATATTCACCTATATGGGCCATTCTATTGCAAACTATTGTCTCACAACATTTAAAAAAAACATTTAAAAGCATTTCAGATTTAAAATCTTGGATGTTTACTAATGTCCTTTTATGGGCGATTGAAACCCATTGAAATAATATTTAAAATATCAGTAAGCTTAATATATATAAAATCATCATTTAGTGGGTTCCTTTAATTGAAAGGTGGCTATTCCGAACCATAACCCCTAAATTTTAATTTATGAAATTATGAAAATATTTTTTTGCTATTGCTACAAATATACCCGTGCTACTTAAGACTGGTTTTGTGGTTCAGGGTCACATTTTTAAAAATGACATTTGAAGGTGTTAAAGATAAATGTGCAACAAATATAAAAGAAATGAACAGCATTTTTGACAAAATGTTTGAAGCGATGTGCATTAACATAAGATGAAGACTACCAAGTGGGCAATTGATGTTGAAAAGATATCAAATATACAGGCCAAATATTTAAAACATATGGGCCATTCTACAGAATTGGTGCAAACTATTGTCTCACAACATTTAAAAAAAACATGTAAAAGCATTTCAGATTTAAAATCTTGGATGTTTACTAATGTCCTTTTATGGGCGATTGAAACCCATTGAAATAATATTTAAAATATCAGTAAGCTTAATATATATAAAATCATCATTTAGTGGGTTCCTTTAATTGAAAGGCGGCTATTCCGAACCATAACCCCTAAATTTAAATTTATGAAATTATGAAAATATATTTTTTTGCATTTTATTCCATTGTTTTTCAAAATATCTTTTTGATTTTCAAAAAAAAAAAAAAGTCAAATTTATATTTAATAATTATATTTAATATTTCCTTTGTAAATTATGAAACTATGTAATAAAATATGTCCCGCATTTTCATGTCATTACCGAAAAAGTATGTTTTAGTCCATTGTCTGAGACTGATTTTAACTGACACCTACATTTATGTTTAGGAAATATTTTTGTCAGTCTCATAGCTACATGGTAAAAGTCTAAAAACTCTGTGTGTGACTTTACGGAACATCACTACCGAACACCATTTTTACTTCTACTGCTTTTTTGGAAGTTTTTCCATAACATTTAGTTTTTATATGTGTACCACTGTTCAGAACTGTGCTAGCTAACCATGTGCTGATTAGCGTCTTTGAGCTAGGTTCAAAAGTATCTAAAATTGTCATTACCGAAACATTTGGTGGAGTTTCTGTAGTGACTTTTTTTTCAGGTATTATCCCATAAAATGATCACTACCATAACAGTCACGACCGAAACATCATCAGTTTCGGTAGTGACAAATGGGAACACATAGTCCTTTATTTAAGGGAAATAAACTAAATTTTAGTACAGTTATGCAAATTCTTGTTATATTTTAGTATGTTTTAGTGTTTTAGTATGTGGGTTAAAATTCTGTAATGTGATGTGGTCCATACCAACACATGGGGTGTTTTGTCAAGTGTCAAAAAAGTATATTGAATTATCAACTAAGATGTTATGAGTGTTTGGTTCAAAGCATTTTCAAACTAATGAATAAGTTTAAAATCAGTATGATCAATATTTTGCATTTTACAAAGAAATATTGGCCACTATGTTGAGACCAGCTGAATACTACTCTTCCTACAAGAGATTTTCTTTTGTAGAACATCATACTCATGAGTGAGCTAAATAAGCATTCCATTGGTGTATGGTTTGTTAGGATATAACAATATTTGGCTGAGATACAACTATTTGAAAATCTGGAATCTGAGGGTGCAAAAAAAAAAAAAAAAAAGAAAGAAATATTGAGAAAATCACCTCTCAAGTTGCCCAAATGCCTATTACGAAGAAAAAAAAAAAAACGTTTTCATTTCATTTTACAAAATATCTTCATGGAAAATCTTTACCTAATATCCGATTGATTTTGTGGCATGAAAGAAAAATCAATAATTTTGACCCGTACAATGCATTGTTAGCTATTGCTACAAATATACCTCTGCGACTTACAACTGTTTTTGTGGTCCAGGGTCACATCTGTTTCTACTATGGCATTGGTAACAAAACTTTAATGTAAAACTGAAACTTATACCACCATGCATTAGTATGCTCATGACCACTATGTCAGAAAAGCTAGGATTAGGTCTAATATCGAAGATTTTTTTAAAAATCATGATTTAATTGTAGGCAGTGAGTTTTATAAACAATTTACTGCCAGCCAACTTAAATCCAAGATCTGACCCACTTATTCTCCATTGAAAACCCACACTTTTTATTTCTCAGAAAGAGATCTTCCATTCAGTCATAGCTTGAAACATAAGAACCAAAATAAAAGCTAATGGAAGTTTGGAAATGAAAGCCTAGTAATGAATGATTTATTCAAATGTTCTAGCCCAAAGACAACGTCCAAAAAGAAAACCAATCAGCTTGTAATTAACCAAACCCTTCTTACACTAATCTAAAGGGAAAGCTATAAATGAACTGGTTAATACAAGTATGCTGGACTCAAGCAGTGTAAGCATATAAGCAAGGCAAAGAACGAGAGAAAGCAGAACATTGGTTACAAATTCTTCAAGATATACTTTATTGAAGTAAAATGCCTTAATAGGCAGAGCACAGCAATGTCATTAACAATAGTTTTTAAAAATCTGACACACTTTGGAAAACAGTATATTGCAATGAATTTTTTCTTTTTTCAGATGGTGTTCAGTTAGTCACTGTCAAGATGAGAGAAACTCTCTTCCCACATTCAAATGTTTCCTGTCAAGAAACAATACATCATACAAGGGATATCAATACTTAAAATTTGAGAATATGCACTACCTGTTCACAAGGGTTTATCACAAGAGACCCACTGCAGAACAAGTGTGACCATTTCAAATAGATATCTATATACACAAAAAGTTAGCATAAAAAGAACAAGGCATTTTACCCCATATTAAGATTAAATGCATTTCACGCCACACTCGTGCCATCATTCATCACCCTGTTATGATATATAGGATTCTGTGCTATGTACAATGTAAACATCTGGGCTCAGAACAAATCTCAAAAAGTCAATCCCATCAAGTCGCGAAGTCACTTCGCCACCTAACATCCCAGGACTTTTTAGCGGTACTACGAGATGATAATAAGAGCATGTGTGTCAATAACTCATTGTGCCCTTGTTTAAGATTTCCCTACTGACCAATGAGTTAATCACGTAGGCAAGAAGTGTAATGCTCGAAAACGTTTAACATCAGTGCAGGAAATACAGTCAGGGTGTGTTACGAAGCACAGAAAAAGAACGGAGGGTAGATTGAAAAAATAAGTTAGTCATTAATGCTTACTCGAAGTAAAAATCATCAAGCAGTACCCAGATAGAACTCTGCAAAATTCAATCTTTAAAGGTTAAAGTGCAGACCAACATTAAGGACCTGAGGAGGGTTTTCGACAGGGGAATTGGTAACTGACTGGCAGAGTAGAAGTTCAAAGACCCAGCAATTTCGGATTAGTTTCAGCAACCTACATCAAAAGCGCACATGCTCATTGGCAACAGGAAACACACAGCCCATTCACACTAGTTACTCTCAGCCCGTTTTTCTGGCACACTACAGATCCTCATCAGCGTCCCTGCTTTTCTTGTAAATTGGCATGTTGATGCTATGAAAGGCAGGGACCCATCGGTTGTCGTGAAGTCCCACGTTACAACCGGGTGTGTCTTTGTGAGACCTGCGGCAGCACATCCAGTAGCCCGGGCCATACGGCAGCGCCTGGCAGTAGGGCTTATGGTGCCAACGGCAGAGCGAAACGTCACCGCGGTCATACCGCCTTTTGCACTGCTTGCAGGGATCGTCTTTGTAGCGTGGGTCGCTCACCCAGCGAGAGTCCGCCGGCCGTACGTCGTAACTCTCGATGATAAATTTAAAGTAATGGCAGGTGCACTTGAGGGCAGCCAGGCTCTCGGTAGGCAGCAAGCAGAAGATCTTTACAATGATGTGGTGCGGCAGGAAAGCCATGTACTGCTGAGGCTCCAGAAGCAGCTGGATCTTGAAGCGAGTTTCTAGGAATTCGTGAGACACTAGGCGGCGTAATGGAAAAGGCACAGGCTCCTGACTAAGTAAGTTTTGATGATTTTGGTCACCCACAAGTCCATCCTTGCTCTCCTCTCTGAGAGACACTACAGTGTCCACAGAAGGCTCAAGGACCTGGATGTGAGAAGGCTCTTTGTTCTGGGATCTGCTCTTTGATGGAGGCTGAGGAGAAGATTTGGCAAAGAACAACATGCCTGGTAACGGTTCCTCACTGCACTCTGAGGTTGGTGAGGATTGCACGGTCTCAACAGATGTGTTAATTTCAGGACTTGAGATAGTAGACCTTTCTTCCTCCTTGAGGGCGCAGGTGTCAAGCCCACATTGCAAGGTCTCTATAGGTGGGGAACTCAGCTTGTCTAAATCGCCATCCAGTTGTTGTGGGACACTCTCAACTCTGGAGTCCTGAGGGACTGTAGGTGCCACCGGTTGTGATGGCAATGGGTAAGGTTCTGACCCGGCCAGAAGCACACGCCCCACCTTCCTCCGCAAGCTGTTGTTTCGAGAGAGGTCTCCTCCTTGGAGGCCTTGTCTATTCAGGCACTGCGACTCCAACTTGGCCACCATATCCAGAACTCGAACGGATTCACCTTCCTCATCTTGGACCTCTAGGTTGTCTGCCACCTTGGACTGCTGCTCTGCAGGTTGAGGGATGGTTCCGACTTTGGATAGAGTGATGGTGCTGGTGCTGCGCAAGGATGGTACTTTGGAGCTTACCTGCTGGTCGCTGGCTCTTTGCTCCAAGTATGCCACCATCTCCACCACAGAAATGCTCTTTTCGTCTTCTTCCCCCTCTGTCCTGATTGCATCCTCTGCAACTCCTTTGCAAGGACTGATGTTCTCATTGAAAGTCTCCTGTTGAGATACCTTCGGTATTTCAGTTTTGGGGGAAGATGGTTCCATAGTTTTCGACTTGTCTGTAATGCCAGACCTTCTCCTGCGCTTGGCCACAGACCAGTCACCATCCCAGCAGCCTTTGTTTTTCACAGAGACAGTCCGCAACTCTGGAGCAATGGCTTCTGTTTCTGAGGGGTTCTTAATAACACTACTGCAAGTACTGCCACACTTCTGAGATGCAAATATGGCGATTTTCTCTTTTGTGTTCCCAGGTTTAATGACAGCCCATATATCCAAAGATCCCTCGCCATCTTCTCCCTGATAGATCCGAAGTGAGCCTTCATTCTCCAAACCAGTCGAAGGTGAGAGCAGCACTAAAGAACTGGTAAATGTTGAGACAGAGGACGCTCTGGTCTTGCGGGCTCCACTGACTCTAGTTGGTGCACTGCTCACACTGCTACATCGGAGAGTGTTGGTGGAGATGACACTGAGGGGACACCGGTTGGCTGTGCCGTTGCCAGATGAGGCCATGAGCCCACACGCCTGGCGAACGCCCCACTCTTTCCTGAGCACTCCCTGCTGGTCGGCATGGAGGCCTCTTGTTCCATCGTGCACAGATTCCCGATGTATCTCTTTATCTTGTGGTTTGGGGTATGGCTTGAGGTGCATGGTGGTAAACCTAAGAGAAAGGGATAAAAGAGAATTTCAAAACAAATACAAGGTATTCCACTAAACTAAATGGCAGATAAGAGAAACTGGAAGAATAAATCTTAAAAAGGGTAAAAACACTTTTTGATTATTCCAAGGTAGCATGAGCATCCTAAAGGAATCTTTCAGTACAGTAGAACTTACGTCCATTTATACAAATTACACAAAGTTCATACTGTATGGCTTTAGAAGACTTCAAATATGGGACGAGCTGAATGGGATCTGTAGTCTAACCGCCCATGTTTACTACATGCTTTCCCTGTATGGACAAAAGAAAAATGAAACAAAAGCATGCACATCAGTCTCAAATGGGTGCTCGACTAAAAAGCAACAAGTACAAAATAAAGTGTAAAGTCGGCAATACCAAAGCTCCAAAAAATATCTCAAAAATATTTATTTATAAAACAACTTTCGCATAGCGTATGTAACGTTTCGAGCACGCAGGCTCTTCATCAGTTTGGAGTTGCCGACTTTACACTTTATTTTGTACCTGTATGGACAAAAAACAACATATTACATACGCTATGCGAAAGTTGTTTTATAAATAAATATTTTTTATTTATTTTTTTGGAGCTTTAGTGTTGCCGACTTTACACTTTATTTTGTACCTGTATGGACAAAAACAACATATTCTTCCTTGGACACACTAGACAATTTTTAAATCTTAAACGATTTTAAAACTGGTGGAGACCACAGACTTATGGACAGTTTCAACTGACGTTTAACTAATTAATCTTAGATAGCACTTGATAATTACGGACAGCTGTATTGGAGCAGGGCTGGAACTAAAGTCTGCAGGTAGGTAGATCTCCAGGAACAGGGTTGGCCACCCCGGAATCATTCAACATCCGCTTGCTCACTCTTATTGTCTATTGTGGGTATCATGTCAGAAGCAGCCTGATCAAGAGAATTTTACTATTTGGGATTGTGTGGCCTCTGAGGTGAACAGAAGCAGTAAAATAATCGTAATAACACCACACAACTGAGGATTTATTTTGGACAAAAAGTAATTTGTGACAAGACCCGAATTGAGCCACGCCCCCCAACAGACCTATCGTAAGCCCCACCCCCCTTAGTTATTGTTGCTGCCTCGGACAAACAAACAGTTGATAACTGTCTTACAGCTGTCAGTGTGAAAACTTGTCCCAATATGTTTTTGATAAATTTTGGATACAGATGGACCACCTCTCATCGAGGCGCATTTAAGTGGGACTTAAATAGATCATGGGCATATAAAAGATTTTAAAATAAATATGGTGGTAAAGAGATTAATTTGGATGTTACGGTCATCGTGACCGTAGATGACAACATCCAGAAATCTAAAGATGTCCAAGTTTCAGTCCCTGTGCAACTGATACTCAACTGCCATTGGCTCATTCGCGTTCGAGGGGAGGGGCTTACAGATAGGTCAACTGCTTGGAGGTGCAAATCAGACTCAAAATCTGGCTTGAAATCTTCAAATGTGTGGCCAGCCTTACAGAATGATTCAGGTTTGGAAACAGATGAGTGACAGTAAATGGTAAATGGTAGGTGAATTACTGGATTTAAGATACATGTCTCTAGCAAGTAAAAATCTACACAAAAAGTAATGTGCCCACCTTATTTTGTTCATGCACATTAGCTGTAAAACTCTAGATTAAATGGCACAAAAGAATCTAGAGCCGGAAACTGTATCCATCAATACAGCAGGTTCTTAGTAATGTTTTTAACACGTGATTGTACAGCACGTGCAAAATGGCAAATAACTCTTCACGCAGAAGAAGTATCGCAGTGAGCACAAGGGCTAGCTGTTCCCTCTGGCCCTTAGGCTGACATAATGGGAGCAGAGCCACCCAGGTCCAGACACAGCTGGGTTCTTACACAAGCACTCAGCTGACACAGACCCAGCTGCCCTACAAACAAGCCTGCGGCACCGCCAATAGCAGTGTCTATGTGTGGGAGGACTAAACTCTCACAGACACAAGTGCATATAAGGCATTCTTCCACGGCAGATTCAGACCTGATAAAGTGGTGCTGGGGATTCTCACGTGACCTGACATGGGATGGCATTTGGACAGTGTGGATGGTTATTTCAGAGCCAAAGTGAGAGTGGGAGGTGGCTCGCTTGCTCGCTCAAAAAAAAAGGGGGGGGGGGGGCCTTGGCTGCAGCCATTCATTGGATGGCAAACATGGAAAGTGGCATGTCCATTGACAAGTGAGAATACCATTTGGTGTGTCCTTGGAAAGCTTGCACAGACCAGCACATCTCCTTCTGTGCCAGCCTTCCTTTGTGGCAAACAGCAGGATAGGCCAATCTGTAAGGTCAGAATCATTTTGTTGAGCTGGTGTCTTAGACAAAAAGTGGGACAACACAAAAGGCAAGTCAACAGTGGCTTTGATTGTCCATGGATACGGGCACACTCACATTTCCTGGTACAACCCTGCCTCTGACTTCCTGTTCTTGCCAATTTTGTGTTAGCAAAGCTCAAATATAGTAGATTCTCTGGTTTAAAGAGCAAGTCATATGTTAAATGCATCTAAGGTCAGAAAACATTGTAATGTTATAGAATATACATTTATACATGGAGTCATTTATTATTGATTTCATAACAGTTCTTACAAAGCATCTTTGAGTGCAATGTGCAACCTTCCCTCCATAAGCCTACTCTGCTCTGATTGGTCAGCTTGCCAAACCTACCATCTGACCAGTTTGAAGCGACCCCAATAACGTCATATTTAAATGTGAATTTACCAGGGGAACGCGTATATATGCGTGTATATATATATATATATATATATATAAAAAAGTATTTTACCCCAGAACGCGATTTTTAACGGGGCCCCCCTCGAACGCGATTGGGGTAGTTTTGAGTAGAAATTGGCTGGGTTTTGTTGTGAAAACCTGCCAACCATAATGCGCCTTTACATAAAACAATAATATAGTTCAATCCGTTCTTAAAATAATATCATAAAAACATTGTTTAACACTTACGCAAGCGAATCGTGTCCACAGCTAATTTTAGCTGCTAAACTGTAAACACAAAACAATAATGGTGTATACGTAAGCAGAGTGCTAACGTGACTAACTGATAAAACAATGCAGTTTGTAAACCCAAATATGTCTTAGTTATATTCTTTATTTTTTAAGTAATTAAAATAACGACAGTCTACATTAAATGACGCATTCTCAGGAAATACTGGATTCACAGCGAATTATTTCAGTAAGACAGTAATATTGTGGTTTATCTGGAGACCTAAAGCTGCACTAGGTATACATCACATATTAGCACAAAAAAAATTATATTTTGAGCACTCACTTGAAAATGTAGACATAACATATCATACTTGCAGGTTATGGTTTGGAGACGCTTGTTAGCCCAAATAAATTAGATTAGGAGGCAAAGATGATAAAAGCTAAGATTAGAGAAGCAGTCCTCTGTAAATTGACGAGCACACAACATATTGTATTGCCGCGGTATCGTGGAAAAAATGAACTTTAACCACTGATTCTTCACATTATCATCTTTCGACAACAAAAACAAAACAAACTTGCTTTCACAATGCATGTATAATGTACCTTTTTGATAAACAACTTTGCATTAACTGTTTACATTGCAGTTTGTAACATGGCTATCCTTTAATGTTTCTATTTGATTCTAGCCATTTGAAAATCTAAAATCTGAGGGTGCAAAAAAAAATCTAAATATTGAGAAAATCACTTATAAAGTTGTCCAAACGAAGTTCTTTGTAATGCATATTACTTATCAAAAATACATTTTTGATATATTTATGGTATGAAATTTACAACATATCTTCATGATCTTTACTTAAAATCCTAATTATTTTTGGCATAAAATTAAAATTGCTCTTTAATGGTTGGACTTAATTTGACCAGACATAAAGGACCAGGTAGTCTGATTTAAAACATCAGCACTGAATATAGGAAGGTAATGGCTCGAGTTGGAGCTAGCTTCCCTTCTTTGTTCATGAAACGATAAACATCAAAGGTTAAACATGTAATCTGAATTATATTTTGATGGATGACAAAATACCACATAAAAGAGAGCTAGGAATTGTACCGATTACTTCAAAATCTTTAAAGAACCTCCCAATTTGCAGAGGAACACACTGCAGCACCATTGCTGGACAGGAGTATGATTATCCTGGAGGCACGCCAGCTCCTATCTGGCGCTCGAATGCTGATTTTTACCCATTACACAACCTGGCAACAACACACAGCTGCCGCCCAGCCCTTGCCCTCAACGCTCCCACAACTCAGAGTTTCCTTGAGACCACGGGCCAAAACACATGTGTGAGCTAATGATAATTCGAGGGCAAAAGCGCACAACAGCATTATGTAAAAAGAAAACAAATACCCACAAGTGAAAAGCGAAACATCAGAATGAGTAATGTCAAAGGATGAAGTGAGCTCATACCGAAATCAGCACACTGCTTCAGTTAACAAGAGATTTGTTTGCTCCCCTCTTCTTGTAAACGCTCAAGACTTCCTCTATAAGAGGCCTGCCAGAGGACCTGTCCAACTGATGGGGACGGAGGGGGGGGGGGGGGGGCGAACAAGGATGAAGTCACGATTATGAAGTCTACTTTGCTCCAATTATGTCGTAACACTCTGTTCTTCATGAAGAAAAGGCTGAGCATCTGGGTCTGCACACTTCGCCACATGTGTTGCCGCAGTCTATAGCTCATGTAGCTTAGTGAGAAGACAACAGAGGGGTAATTAAAGGCGAGATGGGAACAGGATCTTGCTAAACGCACGCAGAACAGCTTGTTTTTCTCCACCCCACAATATGCTAAAAGCAATGCTTTTCTTTCGCTGTCACAGCTCAACACCAAACTAATGCCAAATCTACATTGTAAGTGTCTCTAAAGTTTTTGTTATGAAAACATTGGCTGTCGTGTTCAACACCCTGGATGGAGGGGGACATCCATGACGATGAACAGATGAAAGAGTTCATATTGTTTTCCTGGAGACGAACATCAGAAACACAGAAAAGTGGATTCGTCCCATCTAAACAAATGCAAGTGAATTACCATCAAATTACCCTCAAAATGTGTGATGTCATGTATAGGCTTGAGTGCAGTAAGTACTAATTACCTCCAGACTGATGGCGGATTGGAGGCTCGTAACCGTGCTTCCCGGTAAGGGGTGGGGTTGCAGTAACTGATAGTTTCACATTTCTGAGGCATTAGGCTCCTCCCTCCAGCTCGAGCGACGTCTCCCAACAGAAGGGTTCAGGACTCCAGCCTCACTGCAAAACAACATTGATGGACGAAATTGAGAACAGTTTGTCTTTCCAACTTCTGTAAAGTCTATATAAGGAAAGTTTTGAAACATTAGACCTTTACAGTATAAACCTACTACCAACTATAGCATTTTATAGTACAGTTAAAATTTATTGCAGATATTTTTTATTGGTTTGTACAGTTGGGCAGTTCTACCAGCAGTAAAAGTGTCCATTAGAACAGCAGAATCTATCTACCAGAAAACATCTAAAAAGACTTTCGTGAGCACTTGACTCGCTGTTAACTTTTAAAACACTTACCGTTAACCACTCTCAGTTCTCTTTCTGTGGTCTCATGTACATCTTTATACTAGCTCATATGTGACCCTGGACCACAAAACCAGTCATAAGGGTACATTTTTTGAAATATGAAAGCTAAATAAATAATCTTTCCATTAATGTATGGTTTGTTAGAAAAGGACAATATTTGGTCAAGATACAACTATTTGACAATCTGGAATCTGAGGGGGCAAAAAATCTAAATATTTAGAAAATCGCCTTTAAAGTTGTCCACATGAAGTTCTTAGCGATGCATATTACAAATCAATAAGTTGACATATTTAGGGTAGGAAATTTACAAAATATCTTCATGGAACATGATCTTTACTTAATAATGATTTTTGGCATAAAGAAAAATCTGTAATTTTGACCCATACAATGTATTGTTGACTATTGCTACAAACATACCTGTGCTACTTAAGACTGGTTTTGTGGTCCAAGGTCACATATTTGGTACTTTTCTAATCAATTCTGGAACCTTTTACTCCAGCACTTCTCATGTTACTTGTTGCAGTATTCATAATATGTGGTTAGGGTTAACCTAACCCTAATAAGTTTTCATAACCTTTTCATAATTTTATACCAATTATGCTTAATAACTGTGTAGATCATATAAATGTCTTAGGCAAAACCCAATCTGGACCCATTGTCCACTCTAATGCCAATATAAGAGAAAACACTGATGATTTCGAAATCTGGCACAAACATGTTTTCTCGCACCTGGTTTTCATGAGCTGATTTTTGAAAGTTAGCAGCATCATGTTGTACATGTAAATGCACTCAATGATGGCTTCAGGTTCTGACTAGTGGTGAACAAAAATACACTCTGACACAAGTGTGTAATCTATACATTCTCTAGTACCCTGAGTATTTGTAGTGGTAATTTTAAACCACTTGCAATGGCTACAAATGCTGTGCCTCAACAGAACATCAAACTGTACATTCCAAAGAGATGGCGTGGTTATGGCTGTGATGCATTATGGGGTCTTATGGCAATTATGGAGTATTTCATGTCAAAAAGAATTAAGTCACGGTCACAGAGGGACAGAAAGTTACGTCTTCTACTATACTAAAAGTTCAAGTTTAGTTAACTGTGACCTGAAAATATCCACAATACATTTAACCAATGCATCACAGCTTGACCTTGTGGGTAAAACTCAAATTTATATGATTGTGTGACGTGTCTAACATAATTGTGCATGCACAAAGCCTAGTGTGACCACAGTTTAACTTAAATAGCCAATGCAGTATGCAGCAAGCACTTGCGAGTGTGTAATTTTAAAATAACTAGGCTACATCACAAAGACAGACACAGAAACCTAGATAAAAGACGGAGAACGTTGATGTGAGAAAGCTTGAATAACATAAATTGGTAAGAAAATGGGTCACAGACACAGAGCAATTTGTTAAGAAATTCAGATTTAATCCAAAAGTGCACAAAAATAAGACTACATAAAAAAACAAGCTACAGTAAATCTAATAGTATATCATGTTGAATGCTTTTAAAAATTTCCATTCCCAGGTGAAAACTTTTTGAATTTAAAGATCAGGGTAAATTTAACTTTTTTCTTCTGAAAAACATGCAAGTATCTTCCGTAGCTTCTGAAGGGCAGTACTACATAAAAAATGACGACAACAACATAAAACATGATATTTAGGCAAAATAAGAAAAATGTACACATTCTGTCCAAAGGTTTACACCCCTGGCTCTTAATGCATCATTTTTCCTTCTGGAGCATCAGTGAGCGTTTGAACCTTCTGTAATAGTTGCAAATAAGTGCCTCAGTTGTCCTCAGTGTAAAAAGATGGATCTTAAAATCATACAGTCATTGGTAGAAAGAGTTCAAATACACAAAACGCTGACAAGCCAAATAATTTGCTTTTAAAAATTCCCATTTCATTACAGCTCAGGCATAATATGAAACAGGAATAAAACAGCACAGATAAGTGCATGTGAAGTAAAGCTGAACGCAACACACGGCTCTGGATTTCTTATGCCCATTCCCTCTCCAGGGGCTAGAAAAGCAGCCAAGCAGTTTGTTTTCAAAGAGATACTTCACCCATGAAGCGCAGATAAGCTTGAAAAAAAGATGTTTTTGGAACATTATCCCCACGTCCCATCCATAAGCCCACAATGAAACACTGACTAATACAACGGACACTGGCTGAGCTCACCAGCGAGGACAAGATTACACGGTCTCAACGGAGAGGCCAAAACAAAGCAGAGATAACTTCATTTCCTCTTTCTATCTGTGCGTTCTGAGTACTAGCATGCTCATGCAGCTCCTGAGGCACATTTACAACCGAGCAACTGCCTGAAAGTCTTCTCGTAGGCTGCTCAGTGTCAAAAAACGATCCTTAAAACACAAATGTTTTTGCAAACAAGTGAGCGCGGCCGTTTTGTACATGCATGTCTTTTGTGTTTACTCACATGCATCCAAGCTATTCGACAAGTCAATGCATTGTAAATTCCTCTGCTCCGACATTTGCACAGTATTCCATTACAGAAGATAGTATGTACACAGTCTTCAGCACAGCACGTGGTTTTATTGGTCTGACTGACACCCTCCAGAATTTCACCTAAGCAGCTGTGATTGGCCGGGACAGTAGGGCTCCGCTTACAAGCACGTGTGCGCCTGCCGGAGGAAATAAACGCAGGTCTGATAAGGAGCCAATGGGCTATTCAAGATCCCTGCATGCCTATAAATGGCAAAGATAATCAATACTTTCAGACCTTCTCTGAAGAACAGGGTCAGAGTGCAGAATCTGCGTGCATGTGCCTTACAAACTTTACATGCAAGCAAAACAAGACATGAGACAAACAATGCCACACTGAAATACACACACAATGCACGTACGACGTCCTTTAAAGGCCCGAGAACTTCTCATATCGCACTTCCTTTACCTGAACTTGCCTGCGCTTTTCCAAAAACAATGGCACTCATTCAAAAGGAGAGGTGGGGCGGCTGCTAAGCTTACACAATACCATTTCCAGACCGTCTAAAACAGACCAGCTGCTACAATCGCTTTCATAGATCTTTCCAGATCTCAGGCCCTGAAAAAACGCAAGGACATAAATCAAAGGACCACGCACCTCTCACGGTATAAACCCAAGACTTTTCAGCTGCTCTCTCAAACAGAGGAGCCTTTGAGTTTGTCCAAAATATCTTGGAGCATTTGGTCCAAACCAAAGGGATAAAAGTACATGTCATGTCTGAATGTCATGTATATTTTGCAAAGACAAGCATAGCAAGTTACACTGGAGTCGCATGATCTTTCTACATTGCATGGTTAAATTAGATATATAACCACTTTTAACATAAAAACTACAAAAATATTTGCAGTTTAAGCAAATTGTAAGTGGAGAGAGATTGATTTGTGGTTGATAAAAGTCCCAATGCATTTATCACAGGTAATTAAATGATCAAGCTGATGGCTTTGCACTGAGGTATACAGTATTCCACATAGCATGCAAATTCGGTCGTTCAGCTATTCTCAGTATACAGATAATTTGCATTTTGTAAACAGTATACATACTAATGTTGTAAAAAGTAATATCAGTGCAATTCTATTCATATAAATACAGTTAAGGTCTTGAGGAAGTTTACATACACCTTGCAGAATCTGCAAAATATTAATTTTAACAAAATAAGAGGGATTATACAAAATGCTTGTTTTTTTTATTTAGTACAGACCTGAATAAGATATTTCACATAAAAGATGTCTACATAAAGTCCACAAGAGAAAATAATGTCCACTCAAACGTTAACATACACTTGAGTCTTAATACGGTGTTGTTACCTGAATGATCTATAGCTTTGGTTTTTGTGTTTAGTGATAGTTGTTCCTAAGTTTCTTGTTTGACCTGAACAGTTAAACTGCCCGCTGTTCTTCAGAAAAATCCTTCAGGTTCCACAAATTCTTAGTTTCTTCAGCATTTTTTGTGCATTTGAACCTTTTCCAACAATGACTATGATTTTGGATCCATCTTTTCACACTGAGGACAACTGAGGGACTCATATGCAACTATTACAGAATGTTCAAATGCTCACTGATGCTTGAGAAGGAAACAATGCATTAAAAGCCGGAGGAATCTGAATTAGAAGTTTAGGGTAAATTTAACTTATTTTGTCTTCTGGAAAACATGCAAGTATCTTCTGTAGCTTCTAATGGGCAGTACTAAATAAAAATTTAGGCAAATTAAGAAAAATGTACACATTCTGTTCAAAAGTATACAACCCTGGCTCTTAATGCATCATTTTTCCTTCTGGAGCATCAGTAAGCGCTTGAACCTTCTGTAATAGTTGCATATGAGTTCCTAAGTTGTCTTCAGTGTGAAAAGATGGATCTCAAAATCATACAGTCATTGTTAGAAAGGATTCAAATACACAAAAAAAGTTGAAAAACCAAAGAATTTGTGGGACCTGAAGGATTTTTCTAAAGAACAGTGGGCAGTTGAACGGTTCATGATAAACAAGGCACTCAGGAACAACTATCACTAAACAACAACAAAAAAAATCAGCCGTGGAGCATTCAGGTAACAACACAGTATTAAGATTTAAGTGTATGTAAACGCACTATTTTCTTCTCTTGTGGAGTATATGTAAACATCTTTTATGTAAACATCTTTTATGTGAAATCTGTTATTCAGGAGGTCAGTACTAAACACACACAAAAAAAATGCATTTTGTATAATCCCTCTTATTTTGATCACAAAATTAACATTTTGTAGATTCTGCAAGGTGTAAACTTTTGACCTCTGTAAATATAAACGGAAAAAAAAAATCAAGTGCAAACAAGTATGCATTGCTGTTTTTTTTTTTGTTTTTAAATACACCATAGCAGACTGAAATTCACTTCCCACCAGTTCTTCACTACAACTTCCCTTCTTCAGAAACACTGAAGAAACTCTGTGGTTTTCTATTTCAAATCCAGCAAAGAAAGTCAATGCATTTTTCAATGCACTTGGCATATGGACAGAATCCACTTTTATATTTGATTTGGTATGCTTTCAAATCAAAGCACATGGGAGTTTTCTTTCCCATAACTGAGCTGTAGATGGGTTGTGGTGGAGCTATTGTGCAATGATTTGCCTTCTTCTCAAGTTCCCTTCCTGCACGTTTTTGAGTCACAAACAAGCTTGTGATTATCTCTGCCCTCTTTGTCCACTGTTGTTTTGAGTGCTGACCCAAATACATGTTGATATATGCACTGACATTTAATATTTAATAAACAGTAAGCTTAGAAGTCAATAATAAAACTTGCATGTCCAAACTGCTTACAAATGCGAAAGCATAATATATAATATTGAATCTCCAAAGTCATTTTAACATAAGATTATCATGACAAATGAGTGTTTGTTCCAAAACAGACTTGTGTACCCATGTTCAATGTTTGCATATGATATCCAAAAGCTTTATCTTATAGTCTGAGAACCAACTCAGCAGATGAACTCCTTTGAAAGAGGTCAACAGTAGTTCATCAAGCTAACAACAAAGACAAATCAATCTGCCTCAAAGTCCCTAATGAAGACATCTCAACAACCACCTGTAGAGCCTCCGATTTCCCAACAGCTTTGGTTCTGAATTCCATATCTCAATATAAGTTCACACTCGCTCTGTGATTGCTTCTGTGGCACTTTGAGCGACCGTCCACGATAAGGGTGTGTGCATGTGCAATCATCCTGTTGCCAAATACTACGCTGCTACTCTGACACCATACTAGGAATAGCTAGGTCAGGTCAACAAGCATATCAACAGCCCAACCCAACGCAACCAGCCAGGACAAGCTGCATAAAAATACAGCACCAATATACATTCATTGCATGACCTCAAACAAAACCAGGCCTTTGAACACTCTGCGCCTGCTGAAACCTGATACGTCGAACACACCTTGTGCAGTTGGCTTTCCGAGACAAATTTGTTGCCATTGTAACTGCTATCTGTCTTCTCTCTCGCTCTCCTATTAAATCACCCAGTGTCATAAACGTCTGTAATGAGCAGACATGTGAACACAGCCGTATGATCTCATTAAGAAGGTGTGCCAGCTACGCTAATGTTCTTAGTAGGAATCGACAGACTGTCTGCAATGAGGCCTTCCCTGCGGAATGTGAGTTTAGCATGAACAAAAAGTACTCAAAAAGTACAAGTGAGCTTGTGTATGATGGATAAGTCAAAAAAAAAACAACACAACTAATTGTATTTTTATATAAACTACAATCAAAGGTTGGGGTTGGAAAAATTTGATATTTGTAAGAAGTCTGCGTTTGTATTCATAAAGGCTCCATTTGTTTGAACAAAAAAACACTGCAAAAAAAGGAAAATAATCAAATGTCATTTCAATTTAATATAACTTTTCTGTTTTAATAATGTTTAAAATATGATTTATTCCTGTGAAGGCAAAGCGGAATTTTCAGGATCATTACTTTAGTCTTTAGTGTCACATGATCCTTCAGAAACCATTCTAATATGCTGCTCAAAAACATTTCTTACTGCCATTCATGTTGAAAACAGTTGCTTAACATTTTGTGGACACTTTTTTGTTGTTTCTCCTTTTTTGGATTCACTGCTGAATA
>NC_133381.1:8334354-8464823 GCF_049309525.1 Garra rufa
TTATTTGATCGAAAACACAGCAAAAGCAGTAATATTGTGAAATATTTTTACTATTTAAAATAACTGCCTTCTAATTTAATATAGTTTAAAATGTAATATATTCCTGTGATCAAAGCTACATTTTCAGCTTCATAACTCCAGTCTTCAGAGTCACATGATTCTTCAGATATCATTCTAATATGCTGATTTGCACTTCAAGAAACATTTCTTTATTATTATTATCAATATTTAAAACAATTGAGTAATTTTTTTTTTCAGGATTCTTTGATGAATAGAAAGAAAGATCAGCATTTATCTGAAATTTAAAGCTTTTGTAACATTATACACCATACCACTCAAAAGTGAGTCAGTATAATGTTTTTAATACTTTTATTCAGCAAGGATGCTTTAAATTGATCAAAAGTGATAATAAAGACATGTATAATGTTACAAAAGATTTATATTTCAGTTAAATGCTGTTCTTCTGAACTTTCTATTCATCAAAGAACCCTGAAAAAATTCTACTCCGCTGTTTTCAACATAATAATAATAATAATAATAATAATAAATGTTTTTTTTAGCAGCAAATCAGAATATTTTTGAAGGATTATGTAACTGGATTAATGATGCTAAAAATTCAGCTTTGAAATCAAAGAAATAAATTACATTTTAAAACATATTAAAATAAAAAAACAGTTATTTTAAATAATAAAATATTTCAGAATTTGACTGTTTTTGCTGTACTTTGGATCAAATAAATGAATAAAAAACATTTTAAAAAAAACTGACTGTCCAAAAACATTTGACTGGTAGTGTAAGTGTAATTTTCATTATATATATATATATTTTTTTTTTTTTTTTTTTTTTTTTTGAGGTAAGACATGACCTCAGATTTGATACATTTATTATTTTTTATGTTTAATGACATATTGGTGAGGTAGACATTTTTTTTCTATTGCACCAAAATATATAATTTAACATAAAAACGATAGATAGATAGATAGATAGATAGATAGATAGATAGATAGATAGATAGATAGATAGATAGATAGATAGATAGAGTCTGAATATTCTATTGCATGTAAATTATCTATATATCTTTCTGTTTATTATCGGCATATGATTATATGATTATGTTAGTGCTGAGATATCAATAGACAGTAAGTGAACTCACCCCGAGCTTCTTTAGGAAAATTTCTCAAGCATTCTTTAACTGCATCCATATCACTATCGACATGTTTCTATAAAACTAATCCTGACTGTTTATTTTTCACAAGCCTCCGTCAGCTTAAAATACTCATAAAACATTTTCTTCTCATGCACGCCAACCTATTCATACTTTACAATTAACTATTAATGTTTGGAAATGATTAGTGACAGCTTACATGCACACCTCACATGTTTAACAGTTGTTAATATTATGACGTTTGTCTTCCGCTCATGCGCAAATCTGACTGTTAACAGCGTAGTGTCTGTCTCTCTCTAGTGGCCGGAGACTGCACTACTACAGATTTTTATTTTATTTTTTAACTAAAGTTGTGTTATTTTGTTAACGCAATAATGCAAATAATATATATTGTTGTTTTATTATGAGTATATTTTATTTGAGCCTAATAAAGAGACCTAACTCCTTAGTTTTGATGACATGATTTGTCACGCCTCTGTGAGTAGCTTCACACTTGACGCTAATTAGATCACATCCTCAGGTAGAGCACTACTATTGAGACGGGAACTTTTCTCGTTTTTTTGTAAATCTGATTTCTTCCAATGGACCTTAAAGAACATGGATGAGGAGGGAGCTCTCGAAAATTATTTTGACCAGACTATTGCTGTAAGTTGCTGAAATGCTGAAGCTGAAGTCTTTTTTTTAGCTGAAAACATACTGATCGATCCTCTTGAGATGCACTCAAGTCTACACATGTTCTTATAACAGAAATGTAATAATTAAATACGAATGTCAACATATTTTAGAGGAAATATTAAATAAATAAATGCAGGAATACATACATCTAAAACTTTACAACAGAAATAAAAAAGTAGACTAATAAAATATTTAAAAATAAAAAAAACCGACTAAAATATTGTGTGCACTTTAAAATGTTAGTAATGCATTTAAAATGAATTTTATTTATCCATTCTTCTCACTCAGCATGCATTTATTTGATCCAAAGTACAGCAAAAACAGTACAATCTTGAAATATTTTTACTATTTAACATAACTGTTTTCTATTTGAATATATTTTAAAATGTAATTTATTTCTGTGATTTCAAAGCTGAATTGTTAGAATAATTTCTCCAGTCACATGATCCTTCAGAAATCATTCTAATATTCTGATTTGCTGCTTAAAAAGCATTTATTTATTATCATTATATATGTGACCCTGGACCACAAAACCAGTCTTAAGTAGCATGGGTATATTTGTAGCAATAGCCAACAATACATTATATGGGTTAAAATTATCGATTTCTCTTTTATGCCAAAAATTATTAAGATATTACGTAAAGACCATGTTCCATGAAGATATTTTGTAAAATTCCCACCGTAAATAAATCCTAACTTAATTTTTTAATCAGTAATATGCATCACTAAGAACTTCATTTGGACAACTTTAAAGGCGATTTTCTCAATATTTCGATTTTTCTGCACCCTCATATTTCAGCTTTTTAAACAGTTGTTTTTTGGCCAAATATTGTCCTATCCCAACAAACCATACATCAATGGAAATGTATTTATTCAGCTTTCAGATGATGTATAAATCCCTGTTTTAAAAAGAATTGACCCTTATGACTGGTTTTGTACTTTTTTCAGTAAACTTTTGAAATTACACTGACTCCAAGCTTTTGCATGGTATAGTGTATAATGTTACAAAAGCTTTTTATTTCAGATAAATGCTGATCATTAGGTCTTTCTATTCATCAAAGAATTCTGAAAAAAAATGTACTCAACTGTTTTAAATATTGATAATAAAAAAAATGTTTCTTGAATAGCAAATCAGCATTTTAAAATGATTTCTGAGGGATCATGTGACACTGAAGACTAATGATACTGAAAATGTAGCTTTGATCACAGGAATAAATTACATTTTAAAATATATTCCAATAGAAAGCAGTAGCTTTAAATAGTAAAAATATTTCACAATATTACTGCTGTACGTTGGATCAAATAAATGCAGGCTTAGTGAGCAGAAGAGACTTCTTTTAAAAAATCTGTATTGAATTAATTGAAGCCTTTAATATATTTATCACATTTTTTCCTCCTAAGAGTTCATCTGATTACATCTTTGAGGGGGATCTGGGCCTACAGGGTCCAGCTCCACAGCTCCAGGATTCCTCTTTCCTGTCCTCTTTAGCCTCTCAAGGGAAAGATCTCACCGAAGACTTGGACCTGAGCTTCTTACCTGATGAACTGAGCACTCAGGATGAGCCCTCACAGGCTGAGAATGTCAGCAGGAACGAGGACAGCGGCATTTACACCGACTGTCCTCCGAGAGAGTCGACAGAGGCAGATACTGACACCAGCCATTCTGCCCAAAATGCCTCGCAGTTCAATCTCCCGATGACTCCCATGACCCCTATGACCCCCATGACCCCAGTGGCAGAGAGTTCAGGCATCATCCCACAATTACAGTAAGGCATTTTACAGAAACAAATTGAAGAATGTGTATCCGGGATTCCTTTTAACATCTTATGGAGTCATATAGGCCTAAAACTTTATTTATTTAAAGGTTCTTTATAGAGGGTTTGCACTTGCTCCACGGTTTGGTCAGTTACCCGGATGCATGGCCATATTGGCGATACTTGGATGTAAACAACAGCATAGATTGCACGGTTAATGTACTACTGAATGCGTTGTTCTGCTAATTTATGCCGTCTAAACCATGGACAAAATGTGTGTGAGCTGCTAAATCATATAGAGAAGAACTTAGTAAGCAGGAAAGGGCACAATGTTTTGACAAACTAAAGTTAACAGGTGGTAAAGATACGTACAAGCAGTTTTAAGATATTAGTCTAATAACCTATCTGACCGTTAATGATAAGAACAAACACAAATGTTGTCAAGATTCTTGCCCTGGAAATCCTAGTTGAGTTTGGCCAACCATAAACGCCTTTTGTTCCTCAGACAGTCTTTTCCACCCTTCTTCTTGATTTGTTATAACTTTTGGCAGTCTGTAGTACTCCAAATGTTTTTCCCGGTCTAACCGAGCCCAAAACATGACAGTAATTGATTATTTTCAGCAGCAATAATCAGCAAAATATGTGAGTTTCATTAAGTTCAGTGGCATTGTTTACATTCAGTGCTGCCAATATGGCCGATTGATAACGCGTCCTGAAAACACTCTGTTGGTTTCCATTAAGTACCTTTTAACATCTCTGGAATCTTTCAATTCCACAAAAGGTTCTTTAGATAATTAAAACATTTTAACACTATGAATAAATTGTTCTTTTATGAACTTAATTGTTTTTCTGTCATCGCTGTAAAAATCGCCTTTTAGAAACTTTATTTTTAAGATTGTGAAAGGCTGTAAAATGCTTGAACTCCATAACTGAACCAAACCAAATGTCTGCAATAAGTTAGCCTTTGGATCCTAATTTTTTAGTGAGTAATGCATCTGGTTACCATGTATATTTCCAAACCTGTTTTTGATCATACACAGGAATATTGTGTCAACAGTGAATCTCGCTTGCCCTCTGGATCTCAAATCCATTGCACTTCAAGCTCGAAATGCTGAATACAACCCAAAGGTACTTTTCTACTGTAGTTTATATATGCAACACTTTATACGATTGTGGTAAATCATAGACAAAACACATTAATGTACACTACCAGTCAATAGCAGTAAGATTTTTAATGTTTCTAAAGGCTTCTTTTCTGCTCACCAAACCTGCATTTATTTTATCCAAAGTACAGCAAAAACCATAAGATTTCGATTTTTCCTATTTAAAATAACTGTTTTCTATTTGAATGTATATTGAAATAAAATTTATTCCTGTGATTTCAAAGCTAAATTTTCATCATTATTACTCCAGTCTTCAGTGTCACATGATCCTTTAGAAATCATTCTAATGTGCTGATTTGCAGCTCAAAAAAGAAACCTTTTTATTATTATTATTATTAATATTTAAAACAGTTGAGTACATTTTGTTCAGGATTCTTTGATGAATAGAAATATCCAAAGATCAGCATTTATCTGAAATAAAAAGCTTTCGTAATATTACACAATTTACCATTCAAAAGCTTAGTGTCAGTATAATTAATTAATTAATTTATTTATTGGGAAATGCTTTTATTTGGCAAGGATGCTTTAAATTGGTCAAAAGTGAGTTTGAGTTTTTCAGACCTTTCTATTCATCAAAGAACCCTGAAAAAATTCTACGTAACTGTTTTCAACATAATAATAAATGTTTTTGAGCAGCAAACCAGAATATTAGAATGATTTCTGAAGCATCATGTGACTGGAGTAATGATGCAAAAAATTCAGCTTTGAAATCACAGGAATAAATTACATTTTAAAATATATTCAAATAGAAAACGGTTATTTTAAATAGTAAAAATATTTCAAAATTTGACTGTCTTCACTGTACTTTGGATCAAATATATGCAGGCTTGGTAAGCAGAAAAGACTTCTTCAAAAAACATTAAAAATCTTACTGTCCAAGAACAGTTCTTGTAATTCTGTCATTGTTTATTCTGTATTCTGTTTAAATGAGGATGAGTAATGACATAATTTCCATTTTTGAGTTTTAATCCTTTTTATTAATTTTTCAGTCTTTTAGTAGCATAACTTCAAACTTTGCTTATGTGTAGCGTTTTGCTGCTGTTATAATGAGGATCCGTGAGCCAAGAACTACTGCTCTCATATTCAGCTCTGGAAAAATGGTCTGCACTGGGGCCAAGAGGTATGCATAATATATATTCAGAACTCTAACTATAATGCATTAGGGGATCACAACTGTAAAATAGATAAACGTAGCTCAGAAATAGTCTCTTTTACCCTATATTTGCCTTGTCCTTTGTTTATCTTTCCAAGCAGTGAGGAGCAATCTCGCCTTGCTGCGCGGAAATATGCACGGGTGGTACAGAAACTTGGTTTCCCTGCCAAATTCCTTGACTTCAAAATCCAAAACATGGTTGGAAGTTGTGACGTCTGCTTTCCTATACGCTTAGAAGGCCTGGTCCTCACTCACCAGCAGTTCAGCAGGTCTGAACTGGCGTCTGTCCCTCATAAATGAGTCTGAAGGTTACTGACCCACAATATAAGTGACCTTGTAACATCTGTCTTTAACCACGTCTGTCAACCGTTTTACCCCTCCAGCTATGAGCCAGAGTTGTTTCCCGGATTGATATATCGCATGGTGAAGCCACGTATTGTGCTGCTGATTTTCGTGTCTGGAAAGGTTGTGCTCACAGGTGTAGTTGATTTATAGTCTTATTTACTAGTCTAATCTCACATATTCGAATCTTAAAGGAATAATTCAACCAGAAATTAAAATTAGCCTCAGACCATCCAAGAGTTTGTTTCGTCATTGGTCACTTGTGCGCCAATGGAACCTCTGCAGTGAATGGGTGCCGTCAGAATTAGAGTCCAAACAGCTGATAAAAACATCACAATAATCCACAAAACTACTATCCATCAATGGCATATTTTAAAGTGAAAAATTGCATGCTGGTGAGAAACAACTCTTCAAGTCATAAGCAAATTTTTATTTTTGGGGAACTATTCCAAGTCCAATTTCAAAAATGTATTTAAAATGCATTGAAATTGTTTCGGAAAACTCATTCTCTTCATGTTATTATGATTTTTAGGTGCAAAAGAGCGGTCAGAGATCTATGAAGCCTTTGAAAATATTTACCCCATCCTGAAAGGGTTTAGAAAGCAGTAGAAATGCTTCACTTATGCTTACATCTGAATGTTTTTCTATAATGATGTTCCTCGTATCCATATATGAGGGGAACTTGAAAGGTTTGAATGTAATAATTTAATCTAAACTTTTGTTATTGCACTTTGTTTAATGTCTTTACGTTTTCTTTATGTATTGTCTACATTAGTTAGGGTTGCTGAAATAACAGAGCATACCAAAACGTACTGTGAAAAGTAAATGTTTTGTTAAAATACTCAGCTTTGCCTTATGTGGGCTCTCTAACACTTAGGTTACGACTATGTTTTGTCCCTTTTGTGCATGTTGAACTGCTACTTGCTGTTGCAGGTAAATAAACTTTGAAGACTTCTCTTTTGCAGAACCAGTGAAATTAAATGTTTTATTTACTTTATATACACTACCGGTCAAAAGTGTTTGAACAGTAAGATTTTTAATGTTTTTTTAAAGAATTTTCTTCTGCTCATCAACCCTGCATTTATTTGATCCAAAATACAGCAAAAGCAGTAATATTGTGAAATATTTTTTTAGCATTTAAAATAACTGCTTTTTATTAGAATATATTCTAAAATATAATTTATTCCTGTGATTAAAGCTACATTTACATTTTCAAACTTTCATTTTCAAAATCTTTCAGAAACATTTATTATTATTATTATTATTAATAATATTTAAAACAGTTGAGTACAGCTTATTTTTCAGGATTCTTGATCCAAAGATATATCTAAAACAAAATGCTTTTGTAACATTTTACAATGTACCTTTTAAAAGCTTGGAGTCAGTATAATTTTTTTTTATGTAAATTCTAGAAATTAATACTTTTATTTAGCAAGAATGCTTTAAATTGAGCAAAAGACATTTATAATGTTAAAAAAAGATTTCTATTTCAGATAAATGCTGTTCTTCTGAACTTTCTATTCGTCAAATAAACCTGAAAGAATATTACTCTGCTGTTTTCAATATAATGTTTTTTTGAGCAGCAAATCAATATTAGAATGACTTCTGAAGGATCATGTGACTGGAGTAATGATGCTGAAAAGTTAAATTACATTTTAAAATATATTCAAATAGAAAGCAATTATTTAAAATTGTAAAAATATTACAAAATTTTACTGTTTTTGCTTTACTTTAGAATAAATAAATGCAGGCTTTGTGAGCAGAAGAGACTTTTGACTCTAAAACCTTTGACTGGTAGTGTATACATGCATCTTGTGAAATGTACTCCAATAATCTTTCTTTACATCAGTTTTTTTTACTGATTTTATAATTGTACTATATTTATGCCGTATATATGTCAAAAATTCTGAAAACTTAGACCAAACGAAGGGAACCCATCTTATTTTGATTGTACAGTAGCAAAATATATTGTATTACAATGTTATTTTAGATTCACCTGTGCTTACCATGGTCATTTTTTGTAAGAGACCCTACCACCGCACACGTGACACAACATACACAAACAACATACGTCACATGGTGCGTAAGGCAGACAGCCGTTGCACTCAGCTGGTAATAAAAACCTTAGGACCAGAACTACTGGTTATATTTTCATATTTCCAGCCACAGATCATGTAAATCTCACGGTGACCGTTTCTAGGGGGCTTCTATTCTTTATAGAGCCTGTATCATCATGGCTTGTCCCTTGTCAGGCGAACCCCGGGCTTTGGGGCCTGGTGAAGATCATCCAGAGTCTGCATCAGAGACCGGGGCGCCCGTTCGGCCCCAGCCGCCTCAGCAGCACCTTCAACCGGCGTGCGTGAGCGCTGCTACCGCGGTCATGGTAGAGGCTCTGGATGATGCAGAGGGGCTGTTTGTGGCCGTGGAGAGATGTCCGCTCTGCAACACGGCCAGACGCAGACTGACCTGCGCCCGTTGCATTCAGAATGGCGATTTTGTGTATTTTGACGGGAGAAATCCAGAGAGGTGTGTTTTATTTTGGTTTTTTTTATTGTATGCTATCACAGCTCAAGCTAGCATGCTAACAGTTTTCAGTTTAATTCAGCTGTTTCACATCTGTCTATTTTATTTAAGCACACGTTACCAGTTGACTTTAAGTGTTTTGAACGTTTATATCCGTTTTGTGAACAAACTAGATAGAATTTTGCAAATTCATGGCCCTAGCATGCTATCGCGCTAAATGCTTACTTTGTAAACAAACTGTCAGACAACAAAGGCGTTTACGTTTCTGCGTTCTAGTTCTTTTTTTGTCAGATGTAAATGACTTTGTTATTTAAGTGGGTTTTAAATCTTTGTTTAAAAGTGTTGTCATGACTGACTTATGTTTTGTTTGGAAAGTTTGAGGCAGCTTTTGACATGCCAATGTGTTAATCATGTTATCTTTAGCTGAGTCATGTTGCCAAGTGTGACAGTTTGATTATTAACTATTATATATATATTACAGTATCATGATTAACTATTATTTATAGAACAAGAGTAAGCAATATATATAGATATTTAGCAACTGTGTATTGCTCACTGTTGTTTTTCTGCCAACAGGTATTCAGAAAAGCTTGAAAGACTTCAAAAGCTGAAAAATGAAAAGGAAAATCTTCAACAGAGGTATTATATTAGCCTTGTGTGATGTACAGTTCTACATTATGTATAGATGATACACAGACTTAATTTTTTGGTTTTGTTTCAGCGTCATCAAAGCCATGGACAAGAAGGTCCAGGCAGACCAGCTTGTAAGTATTTTTGTGCATATTTTGTTCTGTTTGAATTTAAAGTTAAAGGATTACTCCACTTGTAACATAAAAATGTCCTGATTATTTACTCACCCCCATGTCATCCAAGATCTTCATGTCTTTCTTTCTTCGGTGGCAGAAAAATTACGTTTTTTGAGGAATAGATTACAGGATTTTTCACCATATAGTGGACTTCATTGTTGCTCAAACTACAGTTTAAATGCAGCTTCAAAGGGCTCTACTCGATCCCAGCCAAAGAATAAGGGTCTTATTTAGTGAAACAAGTGGTTATTTTCTAAACAAAAAAAAACCAAAACAATTTGTATACTTTATAACCTCAAATGCTGGTCTTGTCTAGCTCTGCAATGCGAATGCGTACTCTGTGCACTCTGGTTTAGGGCTGCAACAACTAATCGATAAAATCGATAATGAAAATCATCGACAACGATTCTCATTATTGATTAAACGGGTCCGCCCACAGTGCACGTACAACTTCAGAGGGTCATGTCAAATTATAGCACTGAATGACGCATTTCTATGGACAAAATGCATCTAAAAATAGTGGAGGAAACAGAATATGATGCTGCAGGAGAGTTACGTGATCCAAGCTGCCCAAAACACGAGAATTCTTGATTTTCAACTTTAAGCTACTGTGAAGTGCTTTGACAGATTCATTTGCATCATCAGAATGAAAACTTTCAGTTTACGCTCATATCCTTATCTGTAAATGTCACAAATTCACATGAGCATTTCCATTTTTGCATAAAAGTCCATTCTGACAGTCTGTGTTAAGTTTAAATCTTTACTGAATGAGCATGTCAGACAGCCGGAGCACAGAGAGGGAGACAATTAATGTTTATGCAAAAACATTCATTGTGCTGAAATATGTCGTTGAATGTTAAATTTAGGTTTAAAAGACAACATGTAGTGTACATATTTATGAGAGTAGGAACTGTAAAGGGATAACAGGGTGTAATTATCTGATATATAAACATCAGATGCTTAATAGCCGCCTTTTATATAAAGAAATGCCAGTAAACGTGACTTTGAGCAAAGTGAACGGTGTTCCTGCAGAACATTCATCTCACCTGTTGGTTAACACTGAGTTCGTCTTTATTATCTGTATTAGGCTATTCTTTTAATTTTTAATGTAGAGATTTAAACTTTGTTCACTTTATACAGTGCTTAACAAATTTAATAAAACAAATTTGTGACCCTGGACCACAAAACCAGTCATAAGGTAAAATTTTACAAAACTGAGATGTATACATCATATGAAAGCTCAATAAATAATTTTTCTATTGATGTATAGTTTGTTAGGATAGGACAATATTTGGCCGAGATACAACTATTTGAAAATCAGGAATCTGAGGGTGCAAAAAAATCAAAATACTGAGAAAAATGATTTTTGACATAAAAGAAAAATCAATAATTTTGACCCATACAATGTAATTTTGGCTATTGCTACAAATATACCCCAGCGACTTAAGACTGGTTTTGTGGTCCAGGGTCACATTTATGTAAGGTTTGTGCCACTGCTGCTCCAAACTAACAGTATTGGTGATTACTAAAATCATTTTTTAGCTTTCTGTATTGGTTAGTCCTCCAATATGCAATATGCAGAAAGCTTTTTAGTAACAGTGGGCTATTTCTAATGCTTCTAAATGCTAATTATTGTGGTTATCTATGGGAAAAAAAGCGTTTTTCTTCAGATATTTGTCTTTTCTCTTTATTACGACCGGTGGTCTAATAAATTAAGCACTGTTTTCATAACATTCAGTTTGTTTGAAGGACATTGGGCAGGATGTGGAATATTGTGATTTTTGTCAATAAATTAAAAAAATTGTGATTTAAGTCGATGAATCGAAAAAATAATCAACCAACTAATCGATTATCAAAATAAGTGAACATGCAAGGAGGGTCAAAAACCCTTTACAAGAAAAGGTAAAACGGCGATGTGGAATGATTTTGAAGTTGGAAGAGAAAATGGGAGTTTTTATCTTGAACCGGAGTGCACAGAATATGCATGTGCATCACAGAGCTAGACAAGATGAGCATTTGTGGTTAAAAAGTATATAAATATTATTATTTTTTTAGAAAATTATTGATCGTTTCGCTGGATAAGACCGTTATTCCTCGGCTGGGATTGTTTAGAGCCCTTTTAAGCTGCAATGAAACTGCATTTTTAACCTATAATCCATTTAGCACCGTTGAAGTCCATTACATGGAGAAAAAACCTGGAATGTTTTTCTCAAAAAATGTATTTCTTTGACACTGAAGAAAGAAAGACATGAATATCTTGGATGACATGGGGGTGGGTAAATGATCAGGAAATTTTTATTCTGAAAGTGGAGTAATTCTTTAAAATATGAGAAAAATGTAAGCATGGTTGTGCATTTTGTTTAACACAGAGGTGGAAAATCATGTCATGCAAGATGAAAATCCAGCAACTGAAGGAGGCCATCTGCACTGGCAATGAAGAAGTGAAGAGTGGTGAGTATCACGACAAAAAAGAGCTCTCTCCCATGAGAAAAGTGTGTAAACATTCATAAATCACATTGAGGTACTCTGTCAGTTCTTTCTTGGTTAGGCTAGGACAAAAAATAAAAATGGCATTCTGTCGCTTGATGTCAAGGCTGTTTCATTTTCTTCACCTTAGGCAAGGAGCTGTTACTGCGTTCCCAGGAGGAAGGGCAGCGACTGCAGCGCAGAGCCAGCCGGCACCAGGAAAAGAGGGACAAAATTAAGCGTCATAACCAACGTCTGGGCGAGCTTTTGGAGAAGAGATCAAAAGAGCTGCATGGGAGGCTGGAGGTCCTGGCTGAAGTGCGAAGAGAGCACATCCTGGAGCTCACCAGTCACATCTTCAACATCCAGGAGGAGAAGCAGGGCAGCAGGTCAGAGAAGATAAAATGAGCATAAACATATTCTAATGAACAATAAAAAATATACATGTTAACACATCGTTGTCACATGATGATATGAAACGATAGGTCTTCTGGGCAAAAAGTGTAGTTTGTCAAATATATTTAAACTTCTTATTCCAACATAAAAGGTCTTTAAAGTTGTGTTTTAGGCCATTATGCTTTGGCACAGTATGTGTCAAACTAACTAAAACCGAAAGCCAATATGGCTTAATCCCTTCATCAAGTCATGTTTTCGCTGCATTTCAAAGCAAAACACACTCTTCGTTCAGGCAATCAGCTCGAGATCCAGTGTTTTCTGTGCCTCAGAACGGCTGTTCACAGTGTATTGCATGTGCTGTGAGTTTAGCGCGTGTTTAGAAACGTGATGGCCACCAGTTATGCTTTATTTTTGCAGCAGATAATTTTTTAGCATTTCCTGTTTTTGTAAGCCTGTTTTTACCGAAGCTGGAACTTTCCGTCAAAATAAAAGCTCTACTGTTGTTACCGTCAAAATAAGAGCTTAAAAGTGCAGTATAAACCGCTGACAGCTAGCGGTTTAAATGGGTAACTTTAATGCAGTGCAAATTCAAAATACCTCTTTCAAGTGTAGAATTTAGGAAAGAAGAATTGTAATTTCTCACTGTAGTGTACAGCAAAAATAATATACCTATGAACTATTTGTTTCAATGCAGCTTCAAAGGGCTCTACTCGATCCTAGCTGAGGAATAAGGGTCTTATTTAGTGAAACAAGTAGTTATTTTTAAAAAACAAATTACAATTTGTATACTTTATAACCTCAAATGCTTGTCTTGTCTATCTCTGCAATGCAACCTTTTGTCAAAATAAAAGCTCTACTGTTGTTTCCGAAAGAAGAATTGTAATTTCTCACTGTAGTGTAAAGCAAAAATAATATACCTATGAACTTACTTTTATTTTACAGTGCAGTTGTTTTAAAATATATGGCTATTAGTGTCATAGAAATAATAATAATATAAAACTGTTGTTATTATTATAATATTCTAATTTGTGACCCTGTACCACAAAACCAGTCTTAAGTCGCTGAGGTATATTTGTAGCAATAGCCAAAAATACATATCATGGGTCAAAATTTTTGATTTTTCTTTTATGCCAAAAATCATTAGGAAATTAAGTAAAGATCATGTTCCATGAAGATTTTTTGTAAAATTCCTACTGTAAATATATCAAAATGTAATTTTTGATTTGTAAAATGCATTGTTAAGAACCTAATGTGGACAACTTTAAAGGTGATTTTCTCAGTATTTAGATTTTTTTGCACCCTTAGATTTCAGATTTTCAAATAGATGTATCTCTGTCAAATATTGTCCTATCCTAACAAACCATACATCAATAGAAAGCTTATTTATTGAGCTTTCATATGATGTATACATCTCAGTTTTGTAAAATTTTACCTTATGACTGGTTTTGTGGTCCATGGTCACATTTGTTTGGCTTCCTAAAACACAAGTGTGAATGTAATTTAGACTGAGACAGTATACCACAAATAAAAAAAGGGGTTAGGTCCCTTTAAAGTTCAGTTACAAGTCAATTCACTCATTTTTCTTTCCTTTTTTTTTTTTTTTTTTTTTTTACTTTACTTTTAGTTTTCTTTGTTAAGAACATGGGTTAGAGCTCTCAAAGTGCATTAGATAGAATAATTTAACTTTAAAATGTACATAATTTTCTTTTTTTTTTTTCGTGATTTGTCTTTTTTATTTTAAATATGGATGGCATCAAGATATTATCGTGTCGTGAGATTTTGATATCGTTACGTCCCTACACACTACACATAGTAGTGTCCATGTGATGAATGTTTTATCTGTCCTCATTGCAATGCGTTCTGGAATAGTCAACTAACTATTGTTCGAAAACATTTAAACTTGTAAGACAGCATAATTTTGCTGCCTATTTCCTATACAGTCTTGTGATTCTAATCATCTTTGAAACAGCAGCAAAATAATACACTGTTTACAAATTTGGGGTCAGTAAGATTGTTTTTGGAGAGAAATAAGTACCTTTATTCATCAAGGATGCATTAAATTGAGGAAAAGTGACAGTAAAGGCATTTTAAATAGTTACATTTCAAATAATTTGAACATTCTGTACATCAAACAATCCTGGAGAAATGTTTCCACAAAAATAATAAGCATCACAACTGTTTTCGTCATTAATAATAATAAATGTTTCTTCAAAGTCAGCATAACAGAATGACTTCAGAAGGATCATGTGACACTGAAGATTGGAGTAATGGCTGCTATCACAGGAATGAAATGCATCTATAACATATTCAGATATATTAATATAAATATGTTCCATTTTATTATATATTCAAATAGAAAATGGTTGTTTTACATTGTAACAGTATTTCACAATATTGCTTTTTTCTCAAATAAATGCAGCCTTGGTGAGCATAAGAGACTCTTTCCAAAAACTTGGAAGAAACTTCCTGACCCCAAACTTTTTAACGGTAGTGGGGTTTTTTTCCCCACCTGGTATGCCTGCCGTAATCATACTGATTAATCGTTTATGAACGTACCCTTTGATTGTGACACTTAACACTTGGTTGCTCTAGGGACACACTTTGTGTAATTAGCTTACTCTCACTTGGCTTTGATAAATGAGCATAAACTAATCTTGTTAGGCTGGTTGAATATGAGCATAATAATAAGTATGCTTTATTATTAATAAAGCATAATACATCATCTTAAGTATTTCTACCCTGCAGGGACCCAGCAGAGGCTGAGAATGACCTTGCTCTGACCTCCAGCACCGTCAGTGAACTCGCAGAGGCAAGGAGAATCACCTACAGTTCAGGTCGCTGGATCTGGGACGATCAGAATGGAGAGACGAGCTTCAGTATCACTGGGCCGCATGTCACACTCCCTAGTAATGGAGACTGCTCAGCCTATTACAGCTGGGTGGAGGAGAAGAGTGGGAATCAGGGGCCAGGTACAGAACTCATGGGATATTACTATATGTCTCAAATATTAAATCTATTTTAGTCCAAAGCAAACTTTAAACCTTATATACACTGCTGTTTAAAAGTTTGGGATCAGTATGATTTTTTTTTAAAACTTCTGCTCATCAAGGCTGTGTTTACTTGATCAAAAATACCTAAAAAAGTAATATTGTGAAATATTATTATGATGTCAAATAATGTTTTTCTATTTTAATATGCATTAAAATAAAATTTATTTCTGTGATCAAAGCTGAATTTTCAGCATCATTACTCCAGTATTCAGTGTCACATGATCCTTCTGAAATCATTCTAATAGGCTGATTTTTTAATAATGTTGAAAACAGTTGTGCTGCTTAATGTTTTTTAGATGGAAAAAACGGGGGGAAAAAATGGAAATCTTTTCTAACAATATACAGTATCGTTTACAAGTTTGGGGATCAGTACATTTTTATTTCTTTTTTTTTTTAAAGAAATTAATAAATTGCTATACAAGTGATAGCAAAGACTTATATTGTTAGAAAAGGTTTCTATATTGAATGAATGCTGTTCTTTCGAACCTTTTATTCATCAAAGAATTGTGAAAAAAGTATCATAGGTTCCAAAAAAATATTTTGACTGTTTCCAACATTAATAAGACTGGAGTAATGGCTGATAAAAAATTCAGCTTTTCATGGCAGAAATAAATTATATTTTAAAGTATAGTAAATTAGAAATCATTATTTTAAATTGCAATAACATTTAGCAATAATATAGTCTTACTGTTCCCAAACTTTTGAATGGCAGTGTAGGTTTTTAAATGACTCTTTCATAGTCTTTTAATCATCACGAAAATAGCCAAAGAAGCTGGAATGGCATTAAAACCAGACCAACCAACCAACTGTTATGTCTCAGTTCAGTGATAGTTAACTAAATATGTTGTCATCCTTTTAAAATGCAATGCATTCAGTTTTAATGCTTTCAGATCCTTTTTTAAGGAAAGAAAATATTTAACAAATTAATTTTACAGAATAATTTATTTTCTCATGCAGAGTTGGACCACATCAACCCGGCACACACCATCAGCGCCGCCCTTTGCTATGCCACACAGCTCGTCAATATCCTGTCTCATATTCTGGATGTCAACCTTCCGAAAAAGTTGTGCAACAGGTTGAATATTTTTTTTATTGTCTATTATAGTATTTATTTATATTTTAAATTAGTTTTTATTTTTGTGTTTTCTATTTTAATTTTAGTTAACATTTTAGTAACTTTGTTGTGTTTTTTAAATGTGGGTCAAAGACGTTAAGATGTCCACATCCAAAAAAGAAAATGTGCAAAAGTGATTTTATGTCCATAAAAAGCTCATTAAATGTAAGTAAAGTGTCTACTTTTAAGGTTTAAAGTAAGTTTTTGGAGAATAAAATGTCAAAATTTGGTTGAAATAATGTTACATTGTCATTCAGTGTAACATAATATTTATGTAAAAATTCAACAACATGCTTATTTCGACTTGTACATAATAAAATATATAAAAGAACAAGGGAGCATATCAAATTTTGTGTTTTAAATGAGTAAAAAGTTCTTACTGACAAAGCCTAGGATAGTGGCAAATTAAAAAAAAATGCAGAAATACAACTAATTAGTATTTGGGGTGAAAGTAGTTCATCTTTTAATGTCATAAATTGATTTTTGTTGTAAATATGCCTGACAAGACTTACACTGAATGACATTTTATTGGCTGTCTTCTGTAAATTAGGGAAAAATGTATGATATTTATCTTTTGCTCAAAAAAACTAAAATTAATTTGAACAGAAAACTTTTTAATATTTTTTTTTTTAAACAACAATTTAAAGCAGTATTACATTTATTGTTTTTATGCTTAAACCATTTTTTGTCTTTGACCCAAATTTTTTTTTTTTTTTAATTTTAGTCTTATTTGTTATTTATTTACTTTTACATCGTTACTAAATAAAAATGATAAATGTTGCCTTGAGCTGAAACTAGTATTTTTTTTTCTATATTTTATTATAATATAAAAATAAACGTGTCCTGTATTCTGTTTTGTCTTTTCCAAAGTGAGTTCTGCGGTGATAATCTGACCCGTTACCGATTTACCCGTGTCGTAAACAAACTCAACACCAACATCCTGCACCTCTGCTTCTCACAGGTACATTTTTCTCAAAACTGAGATCACTCTGATCTGAGGAGTCATATTCTGAGCTCATACCTCATGTTTATGCTTGATTTTTAGCATGTCGACAGCGAGCTTCTCCATCCTCACCACACTTTGAGGAATATCATGTTTCTGGTGTCTCCAGCTAACAAGAAACTTGGCAGGTGAGAAATTACATTACTTGTTCCTTAGTGAAAACAGTTCATTTTTATATTGTCCAGTCAAACGTTTTTGAACAGGAAGATTTTTAATGTTTTTTAAAGAAGTCTTTTCTGCCTTTATTTGATCCAAAGTACAGCAAAAACAGTACAATTTTGAAATATTTTTCCTATTTAAAATAACTGTTTTCTATTTGAATACATTTTAAAATGTAATTTATTCCTGTGATTTAAAAGCTAAATTTTCAGCGTCATTACTCCAGTCTTCAGTGTCACATGATCCTTTAAGAAATAATTTTAATATTCAGATTTGCTGCTCAAAAACATTTATTATTATTGTTGTTGAAAACAGCCGAGTAGAATTTTTTTTAGGTTTCTTAGAAAGTTCAGAAGAACAGCATTTATCTAAAATAGAAATCTTTTGTAACATTATAAATGTCTTTACCTTCACTTTTGATCAATTCTAAGCATCCTTGCTAAATAAAAGTATTAATTTCTATTATTTATTTTCCTCAAAAAAAAAGACAATTACTGACTCCAAGCTTTTGAATGGTATAGTGTATAATGTTACAAAAGCTTTTTATGTCAGATAAAAACATCAAAGAATCCTGTAAAAATGTACTCAACAGTTTTAAATATTGATAATAATAATAACAATACTGATAAAAACTGTTTCATAAATAGCAAATCAGTATATTAGAATGATTTCTAAAGGATCATGATCATGTGACACTAAAGACTGGAGTAATGATGCTGAAAATGTAGCTTTGATCACAGGAATAAATATCATTTTTAAATATATTCAGATAGAAAGCAGTTCCTTTAAATAGTAAAAATTAGGGCTGGGACACGATTAATCGTGATTAATCGCATCCAAAATAAAAGTTTATGTTAACATACTAAATGTGTGTTTACTGTGTATATTTATTATGTATATATAAATACACACACATACATGTATAGACTTTAAAAAATACTTATATGTGTGGATAGTTATATTTGTATTTAATTTAGATTATATATAGAATTATAAATATTTTATTTATTTTAATTTAATTTTTATTTTCAGTTTTCTTTAATATACATGTTTGTGTGTGTATTTATATATACATAATAAATATACACAGTAAACACACATTTAGTATGTTAACATAAACTTTTATTTTGGATGCGATTAATCGTGATTAATCGTGTCCCAGCCCTAGTAAAAATATTTCACAGTATTACTGATTTTGCTGTAGTTTTGGATCAAACAAATGCAGGCTTGGTGAGGAAAAAACATTAAAAATCTTACTGTTCAAAAACTTTTGACTGGTTGTTTATGTATGTTATAGCCCATTATATTTATATATATATATATATATATATATAATCCATAATTTTTCTTTTACTGGTAAAAAAAAATTGGGGCTCTGTATGATATTTGTTTGTAATATAAGTTCATAATATTACTGTTACTTTCAAAAACACCCACAAAAATACTTACCAACCCCAAACTTTTGCTAGTTTGTCATCTGATGGAAAACTAATGTGTTGCAAACTTTTCCACTCTTGCTCACAAGAACTGGGCCTTTTGAGGTGAGTGCTGACTTGGAAGACTCTATGGAGTTTGTTGAACCAGAAGCGGCTGGACCGGCGGAGGAGAGCGGAGACGAGGCGGTGACGGATGAAGAAACAGACTTGGGCACAGACTGGGAGACGGTTCCAAGCCCTCGCTTCTGCGACATCCCGTCCCAGCCTATGGATCTGTCCCAGAGCGGCATGCAGGCGTCCCAGCCAGTTGGCAACGCAGGGGGCATGATCTCCTCCGCGGCCGCCTCCGTCACGTCCTGGTTCCGCGCCTACACCGGGCAGCGCTGAGATCCGGTGGATGTGGGGGTGGGTTAAACCGGTTAGACCTATGCAAGTTGCAAACACCCCATTACTGTCATCCTCACTTATGTCAGCTCGGCTATTGGGAGAAATAAAGGGAAGTTTTCACCCGACTGCTCGTACTAAATAAATGTGTGGTAGAAACCAGAGCGACGCATGTGATCTCTTGTGTGGTTTTACTGCAGGATGGAAGAGTGAACTACTTTTGCATCTTTTGTAGCTCACATTATACTGTAGACAACAGTCAACTCTATCCAGTGTACATTGCCAAATATTTTCGTTTGCTCATCGGTGCAGAAACTGTACATTCGAAGCATTGTTTGACTGCGCTTTTAGAGTTTGATTGACAGATTGCACTCTTCACCAGCTCTTCAGAGAACCTTACTGTATAAATGTTGCTGAACTTGTCTGAGAGAATGGCAGATATTATTGGTGTGTCTTGTTATATCAGATTATACATTCACAAGAGGAATTGTATTTTATGAACAATTTTTTTTTTTTCCTTAAAACTTCCTCAACCACTGCAGACTGTATTGGGATGAAATACCCTGCATTGTTATCCAGTGGGAGAGTGGCTGGCTGTCTATTTGCTTTTAGGATTTATGTACAAGTTTATTTTTTCACCATCTTTAGTTGTTGGGGAAAAAAAAAAACATATTTACCAAGTTTCATTGTAGAAATGTTTTATTTGACCTCTTCGATTATTAAACAGAATACCTCCCTGAATCATTATTACTTTAAAAATCTCCTTTAAAAAACAAAATACAACTAGTTTAACTATGTATTGTTTGGTCTCAATTTCATTATATTTCTACTTTTCTTAAAGACATGAAAAGTGTGTGAATGCATTTCAAACACTTTCACCAAGGATGTTATCTTGAACATAGTTTCAATGGTCTGCACTTTTTATATTTTTGACCCTGGACCATAAAAGTCATAAGGGTAAATTTTTTGAAATTAAGATTTGTACATCAGCTGAAAGCTGAATAAATAAGCTTTAAATTGATGTATGATTTGTTAGGATAGGACAATAGTTGCCGAGATATAACTATTTGAAAATCTGGAATGTTAAAAAATTAAAATATTGAGAAAATCACCCTTGAAGTTGTCCAAATGAAGTTTTTAGTAATGTATATTACTAATCAAAAATTAAGTTTTGATATATTCATAGTATGAATTTTACAAAATATCTTCAAGACACATGATCTTTGCTTAATATCCTAATGATTTTTGGCTTAAAGAAAAATGTATAATTTTGACCCATACAATGTATTTTTTTTGCTATTGCTACAAATATACCTGGTTTTGTGGTTCAGGGTCACATTTTTAAAAATGACATTTGAAGGTGTTAAAGTTAAATGTGCAACAAATATAAAAGAAATGAACAGCATTTTTGACAAAATGTTTGAAGCGATGTGCATTAACATAAGTGGGCAAGTGGGCAATTGATGTTGAAAAGATATCAAATATACAGGTCAAATATTTAAAACATATTCACCTATATGGGCCATTCTATTGCAAACTATTGTCTCACAACATTTAAAAAAAACATTTAAAAGCATTTCAGATTTAAAATCTTGGATGTTTACTAATGTCCTTTTATGGGCGATTGAAACCCATTGAAATAATATTTAAAATATCAGTAAGCTTAATATATATAAAATCATCATTTAGTGGGTTCCTTTAATTGAAAGGTGGCTATTCCGAACCATAACCCCTAAATTTTAATTTATGAAATTATGAAAATATTTTTTTGCTATTGCTACAAATATACCCGTGCTACTTAAGACTGGTTTTGTGGTTCAGGGTCACATTTTTAAAAATGACATTTGAAGGTGTTAAAGATAAATGTGCAACAAATATAAAAGAAATGAACAGCATTTTTGACAAAATGTTTGAAGCGATGTGCATTAACATAAGATGAAGACTACCAAGTGGGCAATTGATGTTGAAAAGATATCAAATATACAGGCCAAATATTTAAAACATATGGGCCATTCTACAGAATTGGTGCAAACTATTGTCTCACAACATTTAAAAAAAACATGTAAAAGCATTTCAGATTTAAAATCTTGGATGTTTACTAATGTCCTTTTATGGGCGATTGAAACCCATTGAAATAATATTTAAAATATCAGTAAGCTTAATATATATAAAATCATCATTTAGTGGGTTCCTTTAATTGAAAGGCGGCTATTCCGAACCATAACCCCTAAATTTAAATTTATGAAATTATGAAAATATATTTTTTTGCATTTTATTCCATTGTTTTTCAAAATATCTTTTTGATTTTCAAAAAAAAAAAAAAAGTCAAATTTATATTTAATAATTATATTTAATATTTCCTTTGTAAATTATGAAACTATGTAATAAAATATGTCCCGCATTTTCATGTCATTACCGAAAAAGTGTATGTTTTAGTCCATTGTCTGAGACTGATTTTAACTGACACCTACATTTATGTTTAGGAAATATTTATGTCACACTGTCTCATAGCTACATGGTAAAAGTCTAAAAACTCTGTGTGTGACTTTACGGAACATCACTACCGAACACCATTTTTACTTCTACTGCTTTTTTGGGAGTTATTCCATAACATTTAGTTTTTATATGTGTACCACTGTTCAGAACTGTGCTAGCTAACCATGTGCTGATTAGCGTCTTTGAGCTAGGTTCAAAAGTATCTAAAATTGTCATTACCGAAACACTTGGTGGAGTTTCTGTAGTGACTTTTTTTCAGGTATTATCCCATAAAATGATCACTACCATAACAGTCACGACCGAAACATCATCAGTTTCGGTAGTGACAAATGGGAACACATAGTCCTTTATTTAAGGGAAATAAACTAAATTTTAGTACAGTTATGCAAATTCTTGTTATATTTTAGTATTTTTTAGTGTTTTAGTATGTGGGTTAAAATTCTGTAATGTGATGTGGTCCATACCAACACATGGGATGTTTTGTCAAGTGTCAAAAAAGTATATTGAATTATCAACTAAGATGTTATGAGTGTTTGGTTCAAACTAATGAATAAGTTTAAAATCAGTATGATCAATATTTTGCATTTTACAAAGAAATATTGGCCACTATGTTGAGACCAGCTGAATACTACTCTTCCTACAAGAGATTTTCTTTTGTAGAACATCATACTCATGAGTGAGCTAAATAAGCATTCCATTGGTGTATGGTTTGTTAGGATATAACAATATTTGGCTGAGATACAACTATTTGAAAATCTGGAATCTGAGGGTGCAAAAAAAAAAAAAAAGAAAGAAAGAAATATTGAGAAAATCACCTCTCAAGTTGCCCAAATGCCTATTACGAAGAAAAAAAAAAAACGTTTTCATTTCATTTTACAAAATATCTTCATGGAAAATCTTTACCTAATATCCGATTGATTTTGTGGCATGAAAGAAAAATCAATAATTTTGACCCGCACAATGCATTGTTAGCTATTGCTACAAATATACCTGTGCGACTTACAACTGTTTTTGTGGTCCAGGGTCACATCTGTTTCTACTATGGCATTGGTAACAAAACTTTAATGTAAAACTGAAACTTATACCACCATGCATTAGTATGCTCATGACCACTATGTCAGAAAAGCTAGGATTAGGTCTAATATCGAAGATTTTTTTAAAATCATGATTTAATTGTAGGCAGTGAGTTTTATAAACAATTTACTGCCAGCCAACTTAAATCCAAGATCTGACCCACTTATTCTCCATTGAAAACCACACTTTTTATTTCTCAGAAAGAGATCTTCCACTCAGTCATAGCTTGAAACATAAGAACCAAAATAAAAGCTAATGGAAGTTTGGAAATGAAAGCCTAGTAATGAATGATTTATTCAAATGTTCTACCCCAAAGACAACGTCCAAAAAGAAAACCAATCAGCTTGTAATTAACCAAACCCTTCTTACACTAATCTAAAGGGAAAGCTATAAATGAACTGGTTAATACAAGTATGCTGGACTCAAGCAGTGTAAGCATATAAGCAAGGCAAAGAACGAGAGAAAGCAGAACATTGGTTACAAATTCTTCAAGATATACTTTATTGAAGTAAAATGCCTTAATAGGCAGAGCACAGCAATGTCATTAACAATAGTTTTTAAAAATCTGACACACTTTGGAAAACAGTATATTGCAATGAATTTTTTCTTTTTTCAGATGGTGTTCAGTTAGTCACTGTCAAGATGAGAGAAACTCTCTTCCCACATTCAAATGTTTCCTGTCAAGAAACAATACATCATACAAGGGATATCAATACTTAAAATTTGAGAATATGCACTACCTGTTCACAAGGGTTTATCACAAGAGACCCACTGCAGAACAAGTGTGACCATTTCAAATAGATATCTATATACACAAAAAGTTAGCATAAAAAGAACAAGGCATTTTACCCCATATTAAGATTAAATGCATTTCACGCCACACTCGTGCCATCATTCATCACCCTGTTATGATATATAGGATTCTGTGCTATGTACAATGTAAACATCTGGGCTCAGAACAAATCTCAAAAAGTCAATCCCATCAAGTCGCGAAGTCACTTCGCCACCTAACATCCCAGGACTTTTTAGCGGTACTACGAGATGATAATAAGAGCATGTGTGTCAATAACTCATTGTGCCCTTGTTTAAGATTTCCCTACTGACCAATGAGTTAATCACGTAGGCAAGAAGTGTAATGCTCGAAAACGTTTAACATCAGTGCAGGAAATACAGTCAGGGTGTGTTACGAAGCACAGAAAAAGAACGGAGGGTAGATTGAAAAAATAAGTTAGTCATTAATGCTTACTCGAAGTAAAAATCATCAAGCAGTACCCAGATAGAACTCTGCAAAATTCAATCTTTAAAGGTTAAAGTGCAGACCAACATTAAGGACCTGAGGAGGGTTTTCGACAGGGGAATTGGTAACTGACTGGCAGAGTAGAAGTTCAAAGACCCAGCAATTTCGGATTAGTTTCAGCAACCTACATCAAAAGCGCACATGCTCATTGGCAACAGGAAACACACAGCCCATTCACACTAGTTACTCTCAGCCCGTTTTTCTGGCACACTACAGATCCTCATCAGCGTCCCTGCTTTTCTTGTAAATTGGCATGTTGATGCTATGAAAGGCAGGGACCCATCGGTTGTCGTGAAGTCCCACGTTACAACCGGGTGTGTCTTTGTGAGACCTGCGGCAGCACATCCAGTAGCCCGGGCCATACGGCAGCGCCTGGCAGTAGGGCTTATGGTGCCAACGGCAGAGCGAAACGTCACCGCGGTCATACCGCCTTTTGCACTGCTTGCAGGGATCGTCTTTGTAGCGTGGGTCGCTCACCCAGCGAGAGTCCGCCGGCCGTACGTCGTAACTCTCGATGATAAATTTAAAGTAATGGCAGGTGCACTTGAGGGCAGCCAGGCTCTCGGTAGGCAGCAAGCAGAAGATCTTTACAATGATGTGGTGCGGCAGGAAAGCCATGTACTGCTGAGGCTCCAGAAGCAGCTGGATCTTGAAGCGAGTTTCTAGGAATTCGTGAGACACTAGGCGGCGTAATGGAAAAGGCACAGGCTCCTGACTAAGTAAGTTTTGATGATTTTGGTCACCCACAAGTCCATCCTTGCTCTCCTCTCTGAGAGACACTACAGTGTCCACAGAAGGCTCAAGGACCTGGATGTGAGAAGGCTCTTTGTTCTGGGATCTGCTCTTTGATGGAGGCTGAGGAGAAGATTTGGCAAAGAACAACATGCCTGGTAACGGTTCCTCACTGCACTCTGAGGTTGGTGAGGATTGCACGGTCTCAACAGATGTGTTAATTTCAGGACTTGAGATAGTAGACCTTTCTTCCTCCTTGAGGGCGCAGGTGTCAAGCCCACATTGCAAGGTCTCTATAGGTGGGGAACTCAGCTTGTCTAAATCGCCATCCAGTTGTTGTGGGACACTCTCAACTCTGGAGTCCTGAGGGACTGTAGGTGCCACCGGTTGTGATGGCAATGGGTAAGGTTCTGACCCGGCCAGAAGCACACGCCCCACCTTCCTCCGCAAGCTGTTGTTTCGAGAGAGGTCTCCTCCTTGGAGGCCTTGTCTATTCAGGCACTGCGACTCCAACTTGGCCACCATATCCAGAACTCGAACGGATTCACCTTCCTCATCTTGGACCTCTAGGTTGTCTGCCACCTTGGACTGCTGCTCTGCAGGTTGAGGGATGGTTCCGACTTTGGATAGAGTGATGGTGCTGGTGCTGCGCAAGGATGGTACTTTGGAGCTTACCTGCTGGTCGCTGGCTCTTTGCTCCAAGTATGCCACCATCTCCACCACAGAAATGCTCTTTTCGTCTTCTTCCCCCTCTGTCCTGATTGCATCCTCTGCAACTCCTTTGCAAGGACTGATGTTCTCATTGAAAGTCTCCTGTTGAGATACCTTCGGTATTTCAGTTTTGGGGGAAGATGGTTCCATAGTTTTCGACTTGTCTGTAATGCCAGACCTTCTCCTGCGCTTGGCCACAGACCAGTCACCATCCCAGCAGCCTTTGTTTTTCACAGAGACAGTCCGCAACTCTGGAGCAATGGCTTCTGTTTCTGAGGGGTTCTTAATAACACTACTGCAAGTACTGCCACACTTCTGAGATGCAAATATGGCGATTTTCTCTTTTGTGTTCCCAGGTTTAATGACAGCCCATATATCCAAAGATCCCTCGCCATCTTCTCCCTGATAGATCCGAAGTGAGCCTTCATTCTCCAAACCAGTCGAAGGTGAGAGCAGCACTAAAGAACTGGTAAATGTTGAGACAGAGGACGCTCTGGTCTTGCGGGCTCCACTGACTCTAGTTGGTGCACTGCTCACACTGCTACATCGGAGAGTGTTGGTGGAGATGACACTGAGGGGACACCGGTTGGCTGTGCCGTTGCCAGATGAGGCCATGAGCCCACACGCCTGGCGAACGCCCCACTCTTTCCTGAGCACTCCCTGCTGGTCGGCATGGAGGCCTCTTGTTCCATCGTGCACAGATTCCCGATGTATCTCTTTATCTTGTGGTTTGGGGTATGGCTTGAGGTGCATGGTGGTAAACCTAAGAGAAAGGGATAAAAGAGAATTTCAAAACAAATACAAGGTATTCCACTAAACTAAATGGCAGATAAGAGAAACTGGAAGAATAAATCTTAAAAAGGGTAAAAACACTTTTTGATTATTCCAAGGTAGCATGAGCATCCTAAAGGAATCTTTCAGTACAGTAGAACTTACGTCCATTTATACAAATTACACAAAGTTCATACTGTATGGCTTTAGAAGACTTCAAATATGGGACGAGCTGAATGGGATCTGTAGTCTAACCGCCCATGTTTACTACATGCTTTCCCTGTATGGACAAAAGAAAAATGAAACAAAAGCATGCACAGTAGTCTCAAATGGGTGCTCGACTAAAAAGCAACAAGTACAAAATAAAGTGTAAAGTCGGCAATACCAAAGCTCCAAAAAATCTCAAAAATATTTATTTATAAAACAACTTTCGCATAGCGTATGTAACGTTTCGAGCACGCAGGCTCTTCATCAGTTTGGAGTTGCCGACTTTACACTTCATTTTGTACCTGTATGGACAAAAAACAACATATTACATACGCTATGCGAAAGTTGTTTTATAAATAAATATTTTTGATATATTTTTTTGGAGCTTTGGTGTTGCCGACTTTACACTTTATTTTGTACCTGTATGGACAAAAACAACATATTCTTCCTTGGACACACTAGACAATTTTTAAATCTTAAACGATTTTAAAACTGGTGGAGACCACAGACTTATGGACAGTTTCAACTGACGTTTAACTAATTAATCTTAGATAGCACTTGATAATTACGGACAGCTGTATTGGAGCAGGGCTGGAACTAAAGTCTGCAGGTAGGTAGATCTCCAGGAACAGGGTTGGCCACCCCGGAATCATTCAACATCCGCTTGCTCACTCTTATTGTCTATTGTGGGTATCATGTCAGGAGCAGCCTGATCAAGAGAATTTTACTATTTGGGATTGTGTGGCCTCTGAGGTGAACAGAAGCAGTAAAATAATCGTAATAACACCACACAACTGAGGATTTATTTTGGACAAAAAGTAATTTGTGACAAGACCCGAATTGAGCCACGCCCCCCAACAGACCTATCGTAAGCCCCGCCCCCCTTAGTTATTGTTGCTGCCTCGGCAAACAAACAGTTGATAACTGTCTTACAGCTGTCAGTGTGAAAACTTGTCCCAATATGTTTTTGATAAATTTTGGATACAGATGGACCACCTCTCATCGAGGCGCATTTAAGTGGGACTTAAATAGGTCATGGGCATATAAAAGATTTTAAAATAAATATGGTGGTAAAGAGATTAATTTGGATGTTACGGTCATCGTGACCGTAGATGACAACATCCAGAAATCTAAAGATGTCCAAGTTTCAGTCCCTGTGCAACTGATACTCAACTGCCATTGGCTCATTCGCGTTCGAGGGGAGGGGCTTACAGATAGGTCAACTGCTTGGAGGTGCAAATCAGACTCAAAATCTGGCTTGAAATCTTCAAATGTGTGGCCAGCCTTACAGAATGATTCAGGTTTGGAAACAGATGAGTGACAGTAAATGGTAGGTGAATTACTGGATTTAAGATACATGTCTCTAGCAAGTAAAAATCTACACAAAAAGTAATGTGCCCACCTTATTTTGTTCATGCACATTAGCTGTAAAACTCTAGATTAAATGGCACAAAAGAATCTAGAGCCGGAAACTGTATCCATCAATACAGCAGGTTCTTAGTAATGTTTTTAACACGTGATTGTACAGCACGTGCAAAATGGAAAATAACTCTTCACGCAGAAGAAGTATCGCAGTGAGCACAAGGGCTAGCTGTTCCCTCTGGCCCTTAGGCTGACATAATGGGAGCAGAGCCACCCAGGTCCAGACACAGCTGGGTTCTTACACAAGCACTCAGCTGACACAGACCCAGCTGCCCTACAAACAAGCCTGCGGCACCGCCAATAGCAGTATCTATGTGTGGGAGGACTAAACTCTCACAGACACAAGTGCATATAAGGCATTCTTCCACGGCAGATTCAGACCTGATAAAGTGGTGCTGGGGATTCTCACGTGACCTGACATGGGATGGCATTTGGACAGTGTGGATGGTTATTTCAGAGCCAAAGTGAGAGTGGGAGGTGGCTCGCTTGCTCGCTCAAAAAAAAAAAGGGGGGGGGGGCCTTGGCTGCAGCCATTCATTGGATGGCAAACATGGAAAGTGGCATGTCCATTGACAAGTGAGAATACCATTTGGTGTGTCCTTGGAAAGCTTGCACAGACCAGCACATCTCCTTCTGTGCCAGCCTTCCTTTGTGGCAAACAGCAGGATAGGCCAATCTGTAAGGTCAGAATCATTTTGTTGAGCTGGTGTCTTAGACAAAAAGTGGGACAACACAAAAGGCAAGTCAACAGTGGCTTTGATTGTCCATGGATACGGGCACACTCACATTTCCTGGTACAACCCTGCCTCTGACTTCCTGTTCTTGCCAATTTTGTGTTAGCAAAGCTCAAATATAGTAGATTCTCTGGTTTAAAGAGCAAGTCATATGTTAAATGCATCTAAGGTCAGAAAACATTGTAATGTTATAGAATATACATTTATACATGGAGTCATTTATTATTGATTTCATAACAGTTCTTACAAAGCATCTTTGAGTGCAATGTGCAACCTTCCCTCCATAAGCCTACTCTGCTCTGATTGGTCAGCTTGCCAAACCTACCATCTGACCAGTTTGAAGCGACCCCAATAACGTCATATTTAAATGTGAATTTACCAGGGGAACGCGTATATATGCGTGTATATATATATATATATATATATATATATATATAAAAAAGTATTTTACCCCAGAACGCGATTTTTAACGGGGCCCCCCTCGAACGCGATTGGGGTAGTTTTGAGTAGAAATTGGCTGGGTTTTGTTGTGAAAACCTGCCAACCATAATGCGCCTTTACATAAAACAATAATATAGTTCAATCCGTTCTTAAAATAATATCATAAAAACATTGTTTAACACTTACGCAAGCGAATCGTGTCCACAGCTAATTTTAGCTGCTAAACTGTAAACACAAAACAATAATGGTGTATACGTAAGCAGAGTGCTAACGTGACTAACTGATAAAACAATGCAGTTTGTAAACCCAAATATGTCTTAGTTATATTCTTTATTTTTTAAGTAATTAAAATAACGACAGTCTACATTAAATGACGCATTCTCAGGAAATACTGGATTCACAGCGAATTATTTCAGTAAGACAGTAATATTGTGGTTTATCTGGAGACCTAAAGCTGCACTAGGTATACATCACATATTAGCACAAAAAAAATTATATTTTGAGCACTCACTTGAAAATGTAGACATAGCATATCATACTTGCAGGTTATGGTTTGGAGACGCTTGTTAGCCCAAATAAATAAGATTAGGAGCCAAAGATGATAAAAGCTAAGATTAGAGAAGCAGTCCTCTGTAAATTGACGAGCACACAACATATTGTATTGCCGCGGTATCGTGGAAAAAATGAACTTTAACCACTGATTCTTCACATTATCATCTTTCGACAACAAAAACAAAACAAACTTGCTTTCACAATGCATGTATAATGTACCTTTTTGATAAACAACTTTGCATTAACTGTTTACATTGCAGTTTGTAACATGGCTATCCTTTAATGTTTCTATTTGATTCTAGCCATTTGAAAATCTAAAATCTGAGGGTGCAAAAAAAAATCTAAATATTGAGAAAATCACTTATAAAGTTGTCCAAACGAAGTTCTTTGTAATGCATATTACTTATCAAAAATACATTTTTGATATATTTATGGTATGAAATTTACAACATATCTTCATGATCTTTACTTAAAATCCTAATTATTTTTGGCATAAAATTAAAATTGCTCTTTAATGGTTGGACTTAATTTGACCAGACATAAAGGACCAGGTAGTCTGATTTAAAACATCAGCACTGAATATAGGAAGGTAATGGCTCGAGTTGGAGCTAGCTTCCCTTCTTTGTTCATGAAACGATAAACATCAAAGGTTAAACATGTAATCTGAATTATATTTTGATGGATGACAAAATACCACATAAAAGAGAGCTAGGAATTGTACCGATTACTTCAAAATCTTTAAAGAACCTCCCAATTTGCAGAGGAACACACTGCAGCACCATTGCTGGACAGGAGTATGATTATCCTGGAGGCACGCCAGCTCCTATCTGGCGCTCGAATGCTGATTTTTACCCATTACACAACCTGGCAACAACACACAGCTGCCGCCCAGCCCTTGCCCTCAACGCTCCCACAACTCAGAGTTTCCTTGAGACCACGGGCCAAAACACATGTGTGAGCTAATGATAATTCGAGGGCAAAAGCGCACAACAGCATTATGTAAAAAGAAAACAAATACCCACAAGTGAAAAGCGAAACATCATAATGAGTAATGTCAAAGGATGAAGTGAGCTCATACCGAAATCAGCACACTGCTTCAGTTAACAAGAGATTTGTTTGCTCCCCTCTTCTTGTAAACGCTCAAGACTTCCTCTATAAGAGGCCTGCCAGAGGACCTGTCCAACTGATGGGGACGGAGGGGGGGGGGCGAACAAGGATGAAGTCACGATTATGAAGTCTACTTTGCTCCAATTATGTCGTAACACTCTGTTCTTCATGAAGAAAAGGCTGAGCATCTGGGTCTGCACACTTCGCCACATGTGTTGCCGCAGTCTATAGCTCATGTAGCTTAGTGAGAAGACAACAGAGGGGTAATTAAAGGCGAGATGGGAACAGGATCTTGCTAAACGCACGCAGAACAGCTTGTTTTTCTCCACCCCACAATATGCTAAAAGCAATGCTTTTCTTTCGCTGTCACAGCTCAACACCAAACTAATGCCAAATCTACATTGTAAGTGTCTCTAAAGTTTTTGTTATGAAAACATTGGCTGTCGTGTTCAACACCCTGGATGGAGGGGGACATCCATGACGATGAACAGATGAAAGAGTTCATATTGTTTTCCTGGAGACGAACGTCAGAAACACAGAAAAGTGGATTCGTCCCATCTAAACAAATGCAAGTGAATTACCATCAAATTACCCTCAAAATGTGTGATGTCATGTATAGGCTTGAGTGCAGTAAGTACTAATTACCTCCAGACTGATGGCGGATTGGAGGCTCGTAACCGTGCTTCCCGGTAAGGGGTGGGGTTGCAGTAACTGATAGTTTCACATTTCTGAGGCATTAGGCTCCTCCCTCCAGCTCGAGCGACGTCTCCCAACAGAAGGGTTCAGGACTCCAGCCTCACTGCAAAACAACATTGATGGACGAAATTGAGAACAGTTTGTCTTTCCAACTTCTGTAAAGTCTATATAAGGAAAGTTTTGAAACATTAGACCTTTACAGTATAAACCTACTACCAACTATAGCATTTTATAGTACAGTTAAAATTTATTGCAGATATTTTTTATTGGTTTGTACAGTTGGGCAGTTCTACCAGCAGTAAAAGTGTCCATTAGAACAGCAGAATCTATCTACCAGAAAACATCTAAAAAGACTTTCGTGAGCACTTGACTCGCTGTTAACTTTTAAAACACTTACCGTTAACCACTCTCAGTTCTCTTTCTGTGGTCTCATGTACATCTTTATACTAGCTCATATGTGACCCTGGACCACAAAACCAGTCATAAGGGTACATTTTTTTGAAATATGAAAGCTAAATAAATAATCTTTCCATTAATGTATGGTTTGTTAGGAAAGGACAATATTTGGTCAAGATACAACTATTTGACAATCTGGAATCTGAGGGGGCAAAAAATCTAAATATTTAGAAAATCGCCTTTAAAGTTGTCCACATGAAGTTCTTAGCGATGCATATTACAAATCAATAAGTTGACATATTTAGGGTAGGAAATTTACAAAATATCTTCATGGAACATGATCTTTACTTAAAGATTTTTGGCATAAAGAAAAATCTGTAATTTTGACCCAAACAAATGTATTGTTGACTATTGCTACAAACATACCTGTGCTACTTAAGACTGGTTTTGTGGTCCAAGGTCACATATTTGGTACTTTTCTAATCAATTCTGGAACCTTTTACTCCAGCACTTCTCATGTTACTTGTTGCAGTATTCATAATATGTGGTTAGGGTTAACCTAACCCTAATAAGTTTTCATAACCTTTTCATAATTTTATACCAATTATGCTTAATAACTGTGTAGATAATATAAATGTCTTAGGCAAAACCCAATCTGGACCCATTGTCCACTCTAATGCCAATATAAGAGAAAACACTGATGATTTCGAAATCTGGCACAAACATGTTTTCTCGCACCTGGTTTTCATGAGCTGATTTTTGAAAGTTAGCAGCATCATGTTGTACATATAAATGCACTCAATGATCGCTTCAGGTTCTGACTAGTGGTGAACAAAAATACACTCTGACACAAGTGTGTAATCTATACATTCTCTAGTACCCTGAGTATTTGTAGTGGTAATTTTAAACCACTTGCAATGGCTACAAATGCTGTGCCTCAACAGAACATCAAACTGTACATTCCAAAGAGATGGCGTGGTTATGGCTGTGATGCATTATGGGGTCTTATGGCAATTATGGAGTATTTCATGTCAAAAAGAATTAAGTCACGGTCACAGAGGGACAGAAAGTTACGTCTTCTACTATACTAAAAGTTCAAGTTTAGTTAACTGTGACCTGAAAATATCCACAATACATTTAACCAATGCATCACAGCTTGACCTTGTGGGTAAAACTCAAATTTATATGATTGTGTGACGTGTCTAACATAATTGTGCATGCACAAAGCCTAGTGTGACCACAGTTTAACTTAAATAGCCAATGCAGTATGCAGCAAGCACTTGCGAGTGTGTAATTTTAAAATAACTAGGCTACATCACAAAGACAGACACAGAAACCTAGATAAAAGACGGAGAACGTTGATGTGAGAAAGCTTGAATAACACAAATTGGTAAGAAAATGGGTCACAGACACAGAGCAATTTGTTAAGAAATTCAGATTTAATCCAAAAGTGCACAAAAATAAGACTACATAAAAAAACAAGCTACAGTAAATCTAATAGTATATCATGTTGAATGCTTTTAAAAATTTCCATTCCCAGGTGAAAACTTTTTGAATTTAAAGATCAGGGTAAATTTAACTTTTTTCTTCTGAAAAACATGCAAGTATCTTCCGTAGCTTCTGAAGGGCAGTACTACATAAATGACGACAACAACATAAAACATGATATTTAGGCAAAATAAGAAAAATGTACACATTCTGTCCAAAGGTTTACACCCCTGGCTCTTAATGCATCATTTTTCCTTCTGGAGCATCAGTGAGCGTTTGAACCTTCTGTAATAGTTGCAAATAAGTGCCTCAGTTGTCCTCAGTGTAAAAAGACGGATCTTAAAATCATACAGTCATTGGTAGAAAGGGTTCAAATACACAAAACGCTGACAAGCCAAATAATTTGCTTTTAAAAATTCCCATTTCATTACAGCTCAGGCATAATATGAAACAGGAATAAAACAGCACAGATAAGTGCATGTGAAGTAAAGCTGAACGCAACACACGGCTCTGGATTTCTTATGCCCATTCCCTCTCCAGGGGCTAGAAAAGCAGCCAAGCAGTTTGTTTTCAAAGAGATACTTCACCCATGAAGCGCAGATAAGCTTGAAAAAAAGATGTTTTTGAAACATTATCCCCACGTCCCATCCATAAGCCCACAATGAAACACTGACTAATACAACGGACACTGGCTGAGCTCACCAGCGAGGACAAGATTACACGGTCTCAACGGAGAGGCCAAAACAAAGCAGAGATAACTTCATTTCCTCTTTCTATCTGTGCGTTCTGAGTACTAGCATGCTCATGCAGCTCCTGAGGCACATTTACAACCGAGCAACTGCCTGAAAGTCTTCTCGTAGGCTGCTCAGTGTCAAAAAACGATCCTTAAAACACAAATGTTTTTGCAAACAAGTGAGCGCGGCCGTTTTGTACATGCATGTCTTTTGTGTTTACTCACATGCATCCAAGCTATTCGACAAGTCAATGCATTGTAAATTCCTCTGCTCCGACATTTGCACAGTATTCCATTACAGAAGATAGTATGTACACAGTCTTCAGCACAGCACGTGGTTTTATTGGTCTGACTGACACCCTCCAGAATTTCACCTAAGCAGCTGTGATTGGCCGGGACAGTAGGGCTCCGCTTACAAGCACGTGTGCGCCTGCCGGAGGAAATAAACGCAGGTCTGATAAGGAGCCAATGGGCTATTCAAGATCCCTGCATGCCTATAAATGGCAAAGATAATCAATACTTTCAGACCTTCTCTGAAGAACAGGGTCAGAGTGCAGAATCTGCGTGCATGTGCCTTACAAACTTTACATGCAAGCAAAACAAGACATGAGACAAACAATGCCACACTGAAATACACACACAATGCACGTACGACGTCCTTTAAAGGCCCGAGAACTTCTCATATCGCACTTCCTTTACCTGAACTTGCCTGCGCTTTTCCAAAAACAATGGCACTCATTCAAAAGGAGAGGTGGGGCGGCTGCTAAGCTTACACAATACCATTTCCAGACCGTCTAAAACAGACCAGCTGCTACAATCGCTTTCATAGATCTTTCCAGATCTCAGGCCCTGAAAAAACGCAAGGACATAAATCAAAGGACCACGCACCTCTCACGGTATAAACCCAAGACTTTTCAGCTGCTCTCTCAAACAGAGGAGCCTTTGAGTTTGTCCAAAATATCTTGGAGCATTTGGTCCAAACCAAAGGGATAAAAGTACATGTCATGTCTGAATGTCATGTATATTTTGCAAAGACAAGCATAGCAAGTTACACTGGAGTCGCATGATCTTTCTACATTGCATGGTTAAATTAGATATATAACCACTTTTAACATAAACTACAAACATATTTGCAGTTTAAGCAAATTGTAAGTGGAGAGAGAGTGAATTGTGGTTGATAAAAGTCCCAATGCATTTATCACAGGTAATTAAATGATCAAGCTGATGGCTTTGCACTGAGGTATACAGTATTCCACATAGCATGCAAATTCGGTCGTTCAGCTATTCTCAGTATACAGATAATTTGCATTTTGTAAACAGTATACATACTTATGTTGTAAAAAGTAATATCAGTGCAATTCTATTCATATAAATACAGTTAAGGTCTTGAGGAAGTTTACATACACCTTGCAGAATCTGCAAAATAACAAAAATAAGAGGGATTATACAAAATGCATGGTTTTTTTATTTAGTACAGACCTAAATAAGATATTTCACATAAAAGATGTCTACATAAAGTCCACAAGAGAAAATAATGTCCACTCAAACGTTAACATACACTTGAGTCTTAATACGGTGTTGTTACCTGAATGATCTACAGCTTTGGTTTTTGTGTTTAGTGATAGTTGTTCCTAAGTCCCTTGTTTGACCTGAACAGTTAAACTGCCCGCTGTTCTTCAGAAAAATCCTTCAGGTCCCACAAATTCTTAGTTTCTTCAGCATTTTTTGTGCATTTGAACCTTTTCCAACAATGACTATGATTTTGGATCCATCTTTTCACACTGAGGACAACTGAGGGACTCATATGCAACTATTACAGAATGTTCAAATGCTCAATGATGCTTGAGAAGGAAACAATGCATTAAAAGCCGGAGGAATCTGAATTAGAAGTTTAGGGTAAATTTAACTTATTTTGTCTTTTTGAAAACATGCAAGTATCTTCTGTAGCTTCTAATGGGCAGTACTAAATAAAAATGTAAGCAAATTATGAAAAATGTACACATTTTAATGCATCATTAATGCATCATTTTTCCTTCTGGAGCATCAGTAAGCGCTTGAACCTTCTGTAATAGTTGCATATGAGTGCCTTAGTTGTCTTCAGTGTGAAAAGATGGATCTTAAAATCATACAGTCATTGTTAGAAAGGATTCAAATACACAAAAAAAGCTGAAAAACCAAAGAATTTGTGGGACCTGAAGGATTTTTCTAAAGAACAGTGGGCAGTTGAACGGTTCATGATAAACAAGGCACTCAGGAACAACTATCACTAAACAACAACAAAAAAATCAGCCGTGGAGCATTCAGGTAACAACACAGTATTAAGATTTAAGTGTATGTAAATGCACTATTTTCTTCTCTTGTGGAGTATATGTAAAAATCTTTTATGTGAAATCTGTTATTCAGGAGGTCAGTACTAAACACAAAAAAACATGCATTTTGTATAATCCCTCTTATTTTGATCACAAAATTAACATTTTGTAGATTCTGCAAGGTGTAAACTTTTGACCTCTGTAAATATAAACGGACAAAAAAAAAACAAGTGCAAACAAGTATGCATTGCTGTTTTTTTTTTGTTTTTTTTTAAATACACCATAGCAGACTGAAATTCACTTCCCACCAGTTCTTCACTACAACTTCCCTTCTTCAGAAACACTGAAGAAACTCTGTGGTTTTCTATTTCAAATCCAGCAAAGAAAGTCAATGCATTTTTCAATGCACTTGGCATATGGACAGAATCCACTTTTATATTTGATTTGGTATGCTTTCAAATCAAAGCACATGGGAGTTTTCTTTCCCATAACTGAGCTGTAGATGGGTTGTGGTGGAGCTATTGTGCAATGATTTGCCTTCTTCTCAAGTTCCCTTCCTGCACGTTTTTGAGTCACAAACAAGCTTGCGATTATCTCTGCCCTCTTTGTCCACTGTTGTTTTGAGTGCTGACCCAAATACATGTTGATATATGCGCTGACGTTTAATATTTAATAAACAGTAAGCTTAGAAGTCAATAATAAAACTTGCATGTCCAAACTGCTTACAAATGCGAAAGCATTATATATAATATTGAATCTCCAAAGTCATTTTAACATAAGATTATCATGACAAATGAGTGTTTGTTCCAAAACAGACTTGTGTACCCATGTTCAATGTTTGCATATGATATCCAAAAGCTTTATCTTATAGTCTGAGAACCAACTCAGCAGATGAACTCCTTTGAAAGAGGTCAACAGTAGTTCATCAAGCTAACAACAAAGACAAATCAATCTGCCTCAAAGTCCCTAATGAAGACATCTCAACAACCACCTGTAGAGCCTCCGATTTCCCAACAGCTTTGGTTCTGAATTCCATATCTCAATATAAGTTCACACTCGCTCTGTGATTGCTTCTGTGGCACTTTGAGCGACCGTCCACGATAAGGGTGTGTGCATGTGCAATCATCCTGTTGCCAAATACTACGCTGCTACTCTGACACCATACTAGGAATAGCTAGGTCAGGTCAACAAGCATATCAACAGCCCAACCCAACGCAACCAGCCAGGACAAGCTGCATAAAAATACAGCACCAATATACATTCATTGCATGACCTCAAACAAAACCAGGCCTTTGAACACTCTGCGCCTGCTGAAACCTGATACGTCGAACACACCTTGTGCAGTTGGCTTTCCGAGACAAATTTGTTGCCATTGTAACTGCTATCTGTCTTCTCTCTCGCTCTCCTATTAAATCACCCAGTGTCATAAACGTCTGTAATGAGCAGACATGTGAACACAGCCGTATGATCTCATTAAGAAGGTGTGCCAGCTACGCTAATGTTCTTAGTAGGAATCGACAGACTGTCTGCAATGAGGCCTTCCCTGCGGAATGTGAGTTTAGCATGAACAAAAAGTACTCAAAAAGTACAAGTGAGCTTGTGTATGATGGATAAGTCAAAAAAAAAACAACACAACTAATTGTATTTTTATATAAACTACAATCAAAGGTTGGGGTTGGAAAAATTTGATATTTGTAAGAAGTCTGCGTTTGTATTCATAAAGGCTCCATTTGTTTGAACAAAAAAACACTGCAAAAAAAGGAAAATAATCAAATGTCATTTCAATTTAATATAACTTTTCTGTTTTAATAATGTTTAAAATATGATTTATTCCTGTGAAGGCAAAGCGGAATTTTCAGGATCATTACTTTAGTCTTTAGTGTCACATGATCCTTCAGAAACCATTCTAATATGCTGCTCAAAAACATTTCTTACTGCCATTCATGTTGAAAACAGTTGCTTAACATTTTGTGGACACTTTTTTGTTGTTTCTCCTTTTTTGGATTCACTGCTGAATAGAAAGCTGAAAACAGAATTTTTGTAACATTATAAATGTTTTTACCATCACTTCTGATGATTTATAAGACACTAATTTCTTTTATCTTTTTATTTTTAAAATTGATTTTGGGAAAAATGTTCAAGTCATTCTACAGAATTGGTCCAAATTCAGAGTTGGAAACGTCTTAAACAATCTGTATGTATGCAAATTTTAAAATGTCCAAGGTTTCGGATATTTCTACACATTTCTAGTAATTGTGCAGGTAATTCTGATATTGTGTTTTTAGAAAGTTTTGGAATATTTGTCCTCTCCCCAAATTTGTCACAACTGAAACACAGTAATATATAATTTAATTAGAATGGTTATACTGGCATATTAAAAATTTGCTTGCATCTACATTATAAATATATTTTTTGCCATTTTACTCATTTTATTTTTCAAAGGTAAATTAATAATTATTTTTTTAAATATATTTTAAGTGTAATTTATTAGATTTGTTGTATTTTTGCATTTTGAACCCAATGTTCATTTATAAAAGGCAAAAACTCATTCTGATTTCAAAAGTTAAGGATTTATTAGTTTGACTATACATTGAAGCAAAAACTATCATAACATCTTAGCTGATAATTCAGTTTTTTGGCAAAACATCCCATGTTTTGGTCGTGACAGCACATTTAAAGACTCAGTAATAACAGTAATGCTTTGGTAGCACATTACAGAATTTTACCTTGCATACTAAAATACTACTAAAACATACTCCAATACAAAAAGCATAACTGTACTAAAATTGTGTTTATTTCCCCCAAATATGAGGATTACGTGTTCCCTTTTGTCACTACAGAAACAATTATGACATTTTTGGTTGTGACTGTTCGGAAACTTCATCAAATGCTTCGGTAGTGATAATTTTAGATACTTTTGAACCTAGCTCAAAGATGCTAATCAGCACATGGTCAGCTAGCACAGAAAACTAAATGTTATAGAATAACTTCCAAAAAAAAGTGTTTAATTACAGAAAAATGGTTACAGATTTTTCATACTTTTAAACATCTGCCTCAGAATGATGAAACCCATCTACTCACTATGTAGATATGGGAGAGAGTGACAAATATTTCCTAATCATAAATGTAGGAGTGTAGTTATCAGTCTCAGCTAATGGACTTAAAACAGACTGTTTCGGTAGTGACATGAAAATTCGGGACACATTTTTTCACATAAAGTTTCATAATTAACGAAAATAGAATTTATTTTATTTTTGGAATTTCACTTTTTTAAAGAATCAAAAAACAACTTTTAAAAACAACGACGGAAAAAAAAAATACAAAAATGATTTCAATAAAATTTTCATGTGTTCAAATTTAGGGGTTAGGGTTCTAGACAGCCACCTCCCAATTGAAATATGTATATTTTTTTAAGTATTATTGTGGTCTTATTAAACATCTTAGATTTGAATACTTAAATACTTTATAACTGTTTTTATGCAGCATTTTGGACCAATTCTGTAGAATAAAAAATAAAATTTGAAAAATTTTAATAAAGTACTTTTTCAAAGAAATATAAAAAGCGCAAAACTAAAATATGCCTAATGTTGAATGGTATCTTACAGAAACCACATGTCGGTAAAAGTCCATCACCCAATTACAAAAAAAAAAAAAAAAAACATTTTCAATGACTAATACGATACTGTCCATTTACACAAAACCAACCAAATGAGATCAGCTTGTTAAATTGGATTTTGCCATTGTAAATCATTGTAAATCTAAAAAAGAGCAGCCCAATTATTCAGTCCATTAGTCATTCAGGCAAGTCACTGGCTGAATTTTAAATGTGTGTTTTAGACCCCAAAAAATATATCCAAAACAAAAAGACTTGGTCAGGGGTTGACGGAAAACCTGCATGCATTAAGACTGAATTAATAATCGTGGAAAACAAAGGCTCTGGATTTCACATGCCGCCCAAATAATGGCGAGTTTGTCAGACACGGCACAATTTCGCCACACAAATACTTCAAAGCATTTCAGACTTGATGAAAAACACACTAAACCCCAATTCCAAAGGGGGCAATGCAATCCCAACCACATACTACACTGCAGACCTGCCTATGTTCAAGACAAAAGCTTGTCCCAACCTGCTGGGTATTTCTACCCTGCGAGAGGTTTGTATAAAAGCTTTCAGTGGTTTTCAGAGTGAGGTAAGGTACACCTTTCTGCTTCGCACTTCCCTTTAGTCTGCCACATGACTCCAGGCCGAGTGGCAAAACAGGTTTTCTAAAGCTGTGCAAGCAGTCCAGTTGTCAGACTTCCCTCACGAGAGCTCAAACAGGTGGTCTGGCTCATTTGTGTTTTATGAAGTGCTCACTTAACTAGGTATATTCTCACTGCATTTCATACAGCAGAGACAGAAAAGCACCATCAAAAGAGGGCTGCTGCAATTCTGCATGTTTCAACATGACACCAGTTGCTGAAATCAATACTTACGCTTGCCAAATAAACTTAAAATGCCTGCCAAATAAACCAAGCTCTTGATTGGCCCGATAAGAGTAACTGTTGAACTCCTCATTAGAAATGGACCAAGTCTATATGATTTCTAGATTTCTGTGGCACAACTAAAACAAAACACTCACTTTCAGTGTTTTTGTCAAAACACTGAAAACTTCATTTGTATGTAATCATTATCAATTATGATATGCCTCTGTATCACATCAACTCCTTACTAGTAAGGACATGACTGAAACCTAAATTTAAAGATCTTAAAAAAAATGTAAAAAATTAAGGAGGTGACGTGAGGCCAAGTATGGTGACCCATACTAGGAATTTGTGCTCTGCATTTAACCCATCCAAGTGCACACACACCGTGAACACAGACCCGGAGCAGTGGGCAGCCATTGCTGCGGCGCCCGGGGAGCAGTTGGGGGTTCGGTGCCTTGCTCAAGGGACTCACCTCAGTCGTGGTATTGAGGGTGAAGAGAGTGCTGTACATTCACTCCCCCCACCTACAATCCCTGCCGGACCTGAGACTCGAACCCGTAACCTTTGGGTTACAAGCCCGACTCTCTAACCATTAGGCCACGGCTGCCCCCAGAAGAAAATCTTCCAGAAGAAAAAACATGACACCTAGACCTAAAACAAAGTGATCTGAAAGAGTAAATCCACATCAATCTGTGAAAACAAGGTTAGTGGATAACAAAAGGACAGTAGAAAGTTGTCGCGACCGCAAAAGATACTACTCCACCACCACATCTTCATCATCTGACAAACAAGCATGAGGACATTTATCACATCTTTAACGGGATGTATGGCCTGGTTTTGACATGCCGCATAACAGCTGACCAGCAGAGATAAAAGCCACTCTTTGCACTCCTGATCTGCAATTACCAAAACTGTAGAGCTTCAAAACGCTCGTTCCACCTCCCCCAATATGGAAAAACAAGGCTTGCGGATCAGCCCAATGTTGGTAACAACTGACCTGTTAAAAACAAGCTAGGCTCTAATCAAAATTTGGCTGAAAGTTTGACTTCAGGACAGCAAACTTGCACAGACTACAAAAGTAGTAAGATTTAGTTTAGATCATGTTTCTAAGGGTTTAATAACCAATGAATGCCTATAACATACAAAAGTTGTAAGTAAATTTTAACTTAGACAATGCATTTAATAAGCAAATTAATTTACCTAATCTATCTGTCAAAAACTGTCTGCATTAAGTGAGACTGAAGTGCTGGTGTCAACACCTTACGCTGGGGCAAAGTTCAGATGTCTAGTCAAGTAGTTAAACATTATATGTTTTTGCTCTTTTAGCGTCTCATTCACCTCCAACAACTTGCCATGTTTTCTCAGGTCAACTAATGCGCATGGACAGCATGATGTGTGTTGTGTTTGGGTTAAATGACTATTTAACAAGAACCTTAAAATTATATCCTCATAATCAGCATGAATTTGTCGTTACATCCTTATAATAGAGTTTACGAGGTGTCTTGTTTGTTTAAATTCTCATTTGTATGCAATATGAAAGACTTCAATAGCCAAAGATTTTTCAAATGTAACTGAATGGAAAGAAAAAAACTACCAGTCAAAAGTTTTTGAACAGCAAGATTTCTAAAGGACTCACAAGCTCACCAAGCTTGCATTTATTTGATTAAATATTTTTACTATTTAAAATAACTGCTTTCTATTTGAATGCATTTTAAAAATAAATGTATTCCTGTGATCAAAGCTACATTTTCAGCATCATTACTTCAGTCTTCAGTGTCACTTGATCCTTCAGAAATCATTCTAATATGGCGATTTGCTGTTCAAGAAACATTTATTATTATTATAATCAATATTTAAAAGTTCATAACCATTTTTTCCAAATTTTTGATGAATAGAAAGATCAGCATTGATCTGAAATAAAAAGCTTTTGTAACATTATACACTATATCATTCAAAACCTTGGAGTCAGTATATTTTTTTTTTGGACAAAGAATTACAGAAATTAACACTTATTTAGCAATGATGCTTTAAGTTGACACTTTTGTTAAAAGTGGTGATAATGACATTGATAATGTTACAAAAGAATCTTACATCAGATAAATGCTGTTCTTCTGAACTCTATTCATCAAAAAATTCTAAAAAAAAAAAAATTCTGAAGGATCATGTGATACTGAAGACTGGATTAATGATTCTAAAAATTTAGCTTTGAAATGACAGGAATAAATTACATTTAAAAAAATATATAAATAAAAAGCGGTTATTTTAAATAGTAAAAATATTTCAAAATTGTACTGTTTTTGCTGTACTTAGGGCCAAATAAATGCATGCTTGGTGAGCAGAAGAAACATTAAGAATCCTACTGTCCAAAAACTTTTGACTGGTAGTGCAACAAGATCCATTGCAACTCTGTACATCTGAAGTAGCTTAAAACTCTCCACAATGGAAGATAAACTTTACTAAAGGAATAAAAATAAACCTGAAGCCAGGAACAGGCCATTGCACCAATAAATGTATTAATTAAACAAGAAAGTTATTAATTTAAGACCACAAGTTAAACATATGCAATTTGCAGATATTTACACACTTCTAAAAAGACGCCACTGAAAACGCAAAAAAATATAATAATGAAAAAAAAAATGACTCAAAATAATAGATGTAATATTGAGGCGTCTATCCTCATTAGCACTAAAGCTAACTGACAGAAACGCCATCACATACATCTGCTCTTTAGGGAAGGAAAAAAATAGGAGTACTTAAACGATCACACGAACTTAAATACACATGCATACTCAATAAATCATCAAAAATAAGTCATTTAGACTCTATAAAGGGACGTGTGTACTGTTTTGGGGGTGTTTAAATGCTAGTTCCGCTCAGCATATGCCAAACCGAGTCAACAGGGGGAAAAACACAACACAAATGCTACATTATCATCAATTTAAACACAAGTTAAAGCCACCGAAACTCAGTCATCGCCACATATAAAGGTATTTATGACTGACACGTATGAGTAATGAGCTAAACATAAGGAAATAGAAGATTAAAAACTGACCTGAGCAAAAATAGAATAAAAGTCGAAACGAAGAGGTGAATTCACTTGCTGAAGGGGGGAAACTCTTCGTCGCCTTGTTCTTCTGCCGTTACCGGGGTGAATTCATCTCATCTTGTCATAATTTTTAAGTCGTGTGTCCTTCAGGACTCAGAGCCTCAGAGCTTCATGTCTGCTTGTGCGTGATCACATCAGGTGAGCGCGCAGCGGGCACTGCCTCATATATTGCGAGCACGCGCATAAAGACACGCGAGCGAGCGTGAACGAATCCACCCAGTACAGAAAAATAGAGCACCGCTTTTGGGATGGGCAAGATTTGGGTTTTTGGAAGCTATTGCGAGAACAATTAATAACATATTTCCTCATTAGCAGTAATACACCATTACATTTTTTTTTTCCATAAAATATGAGCGATTCTTAAAATAAGATACCTTTTCTGTCCAATAGGATGATTTGTATATATAGAAATAAAAGCCCAAAATAGTGAAATTATTATTTTTTTTTAAATATATTTAATACTGTTTTATGTTTTGTTAGTAGTAGTAATAATACTGCACTGTTGGGTCTCTGTTTCTAAAAAGATAGGTAAATAAACACATATAATACAGATCTATAGCAAACTATCATTGAATAACAAAAACAAGTAAATACAAAAATGATTAAAATCACCTTGTTGGACAGATAAGTTACCATATTTGAATAATCTCACATTTTCTAATAGAACATACAATTTAAACTACAAAATACACACAAACAAACACATATACAGTTGAGTTGAAAAGTTTACACCCCCCTTTCAGAATCTGCAAAGTGTTTATTATTTTACCAAAATAAAAGGGATCATACAAAATGCATGTTATTGTTTATTTAGTACTGACCTGAATAAGATATTTTACATAAAGATGTTAACATATAGTCCACAAGAGAAAATAGTTGAATTTGTAAAAATGACCCCGTTCAAAAGTTTACATCCTCTTGATTCTTAATACTGTGCTGAGAGACTGCAACTATTACAGAAGGTTTTTAAAAATTATGCATTAAGAGTCGGGGGTGAAAACTTTTGAACAGAATGAAGATGTATACATTTGACTTATTTTGCCTAAATATCATATTTTTCATTTAGTACTGCCCTTCAGAAGCTACAGAAGAGTTATATGTTTCTCAGAAGACAAAATAATTAAAATTTACCCTGATCTTAAAATAAAAGCTCTTAATGCATTGCATTTTCTTCTGAACCATCAGTGAGTGTTTGAACCTACTGTAATAGTTGCAAAAACTGTAATAGTTGAGTTCCTCAGTTGTCCTCAGTGTGAAAAGATGGATCTCAAAATCATACAGTCATTATTGGAAAGGGTTCAAATACACAAAAATGCTGGAAAACCAAATAATTTGTGGGACCTGAAGGATTTTTCTGAAGAACAGCAGGCAGTTTAACTTTTCAGGACAAACAAGGGACTCATGAACAACTACCACTAAACAAAACGTTTGAATGGGGTCATTTTTATAAATTCAACTATTATTTTCTCTTGTGGACTATTAAGCATCTTTTATGTGAAATATCTTATTCAGGTCAGTACTAAATAAACATAACATGCATTTTGAATGATCCCTCTTATTTTGGTAAAATTATGAACATTTTGAAGATTCTGAAAGGGGGGTGTAAACTTTTGACCTCAACTCTATAATATAAGGCATTCTAGTGAGTATGTACTATGATATAAGTGGGTTAAGATAGCTTTTGTGATGAAAAAATACACACAAACAAGGAACATTCTTGAAATTTGTGCACATTAGTTATACAATGCCGGAGGTTTCATCCGTGAGTTGCAACAGGGTTCAAATCTTTAAAGAGTCATCAGGTGCTTGAGGCACTTTATAAATAGACCTCTGCATAATTGAGGTCAGGTCTATTAGATTTCTCTCAGGGCGTCTCTGACAGACTGTTTCCATGATTAAAAATGTAACACTGCCTTGACTTCAGTTTACGCTGCTGTTATTTTATTTATATTAGGAGCTGGCAGTAAAAGTGTAATACACAGACCTCACAGAGGATTGTAATTACATGCACACAACTCAGTGTTTACATCGGTTGTTGTTTCTTTAATCATGGGATCATTAAACCAAGATCCATCTTTGGCACTGGTTACAGTTGAAGGTGATCTACTTTCATAGAATTCTATTCTGGTTCTAATTTCACATTAATTACACACTATTCTTAATTGGCCAGTGACCACCACCATTATTCTCTGCAGCATCATAAATGTATCAATATAAAACAAATTTATCTAATTTTCAGTAAAAGAAATTCTTTGCTTTTGACCCCTATCATTGTCCCTCATGACAACCCAACCCATCCCAGATAGTAACAGGCCCACCTAGAGGGAGCAAAGCTAACTACAGCTTTGAGAAAAACAGGATTTGCATGCAAGCGTACAGTATATCACTTTATCTAGTAAAAATAAACTCTTACTAACACACACACACCCCCGGTTTCACAGACAAGGCTTAAGCCTAGTCCTAGACTAAAATGAAAGTCTGAGCTGTTTCAACTGAAACAAAATTGCACTGATTAATCTTAAAATATATCAGTGCCTTTGTTTTGTCTCAAGATGCACACCAGTAATGTTTTTTTCTAAGCATGTTTATAAAAATTACTTAAATGTCCTAATTGAACAATGGCCTAATCCTGGCTTAGTCTAAACCCTGTCTGTGAAACCGGGCCACAGTGTTTAAAAAAGTTGGTAAAATCATTTGCACATGTGGTTGAATGGATCGTCGCACATATTGTTGAAATATTAAACTATGTCAGAATCTGTAGTTTGAGGATTTCACTGCAGTGTCTCCACATTTACAGAGTTGAGGGTGACATCATTGTGGATAGTAAGCCCTTTGATCTGGTTGAGCTCACGGATCCGATGTTTGTACTCCAGAAGATGCAATTTGTTCACAGCCACTTTGAATTCAGTGTCAGTGCATAAGATCTTCAGCTGAAATTAAAAGCAAATTGCAATTGAACAAGCATGTATTTCTGACCAAACATGGTGGGAGACAAATGCATAACCTTGCAAGTTTTGCGGTATTTTTAGAGATGCTATTTCAGGACCTGACATCCGGCTATCTGATATCTTAGACATTCTCTAATGTCTTTAAACACAATGAGAGCCTGACAGTAAATATTTAAGACATTTGTTTAGTCTAAATAAAACTACTGAGATGAAATAGAAACAAAATTGTTTGGTGCCACACTCACCTCAAAAGGCTTTCCAGGGGCAAAAGGGAAGGAGGAGAGCTGGCGCTCTTCTTTGCCCCACTGGTTTCCAATCATGCTGTTTCGCACAACCACTTTCTTTCCGTCTTCATTGAAGCGAGGGTTTAGATGGAACGCAATGTCGTTGCCTCTGGTTAAATTAACTGTGAAACTGAAGACGAAAAAATAAGAATATAGCATAAAAAACTAGGGGAAAAGGCAAATAAGGATAAAATCAACTGGCCACGTGTCATTTCTTAATTTAACTTAATTTAAGTTCTTGGTCTCATTGTGAATCAGTGCACATTATTTATTAGCAAAATGTTTGTCTTTGTAATATTTTTTGTTGCCGAAATGTATCAACACACAATTTATTATGTACTTTATCATCTATATTAAACTTAAAAAATATTAAGGCCTAAATTCAAAAGCTATGCATTTAAACTGCATATAAAATTTCCATTCATGTGGATTACACAGTTTTAACATTAACTAATTAATAAACCGAAATGTGATGCATATCTGTCAGTCATACATAAACAAGTATGATTTTTTAAATAGTACTAATAATAGTACTAATGTGTTTTAAAACACACTAACCAGGTTTATACACTTGTGGTTAGTAGATTTGTAATGTTCCCTAAAAAGTCTCTTTCTGCTCATCAAGGTAGAAATTTATTTAATAAACAACAGTAATATTGTGAAATGTCATTACAATTCAAAATAACAGTTTTCTATTTTAATATACTTTAAAATAACATTTATTTATGTGATGCAAAGCTGAATTCTCATCAGCCATTACTCCAGTGTTACATGAGCCTTCAGAGATCATTCTCATTTATTATTAATATGCCGATTTATTATAAATGTTGGAAACAGTTGTGTTGCTTGATATGTTTTGGAACCTGTGATACTTCAGGATTCTTTGATGAATAAAAAGTTTCAAAGAACAGCATTTATTCAAAGTAGAAATCTTTTCTAACAATATAAGTCTTTACTATCATTATCAAAGAATTTACTGACGCCACACTTTTGAAGTTACAGTAGTGTGTATTGTTACAAAATATTTTAATTTTAAATAAATGTTAGATAAATGTTTTTTGTTTTTGAAAGAAATGAAGGTATCAAGGTTCCAAAAAAATATTAAGCAGCACAACTGTTTCCAACATTGGCAATAAATCGGCATATTACAATTATTTCTGAAGGATCATGTGACACTGAAGACTGGAGTAATGATGCAGAAAATTCATCTTTGCATGACAAGAATAACATTTTAAAGTATATTAAAAAACATTATTTTACATTGTAATTATATTTCTCAATATTACAATTTTGTGACATGTATTTTTGATCAAATAAATGCAGCCTTGATGAGCAGAAGAGACTTCTTGCAAAAAAATATTACTGATCTTAAACTTTTGAACGGCAGTGTATATCAAATTAAATGTTTCAATCTCATAATTGAATATTTTTAAGGTATTCATACTTTGTAACTCAATGAGTGTAATTGTTTATACACTAAAAATGTGTGCCGATGCATTTTGAAAAATAAAATGAAATAGATGCAAATAGTTAATAATAATCCAGTATGTAAATCTTACCTGTTTCATTTAGGAAATATATGCATCACATTAAGCTAATTTGTTTATGCTAAAACTGTGTAATCTAAATGTATGAACATTTTATTCATTATTATGCAATTCAATACATAAATCTAAAATGTAGGCCTAAATGTTGTATACAGTGCCTTGCAAACGTATTCATACCCCTTCATTTTTTTCACATTATGTTTTTTTGCAGCATTATGTTAAACTGCTTTAAATTACCTTTTTTTCCACATCAATCTACATCTCATACACCATAATGACAAAGCACAAAACAGGTTTGTAACAACTTTGCAAATTTATTAGAAATAAAAAACTGAAAAGATCCCCTTGCATAAGTATTCATACCCTTTACTGGGACACTCGAAATTTAGCTCAGGAGCATTCATATTGCTTCTAGTGACTTCAGTGACTTGTGTTAAGGCAAGGGAAGAGTTCAGAAAAAATCTGCTGCATTGAAGGTCCACAGAAGCATGTAGCCTCCATTATCCATAACGGAAGATGACTGGAACAACTAGGACTCTAGAAAATGTCTGCCAGCCCCCATCCAAGCGGACAGAGCTTGAGAGGTGAAAAGGTGAGGCAAAGAATGGCAGATAATTCCCAAATGCAGATGTGCAAAGCTTGTCACATCATACCCAAAAAGACTTGAGGCTGTAAAGGTGCTTCAACTATGTACTGAGTTAAGGGTATGAATACTTATGCAATGTACTTATTTCAGTGTTTTATTTTTAATAAATTTGTAAAATTTGCAAATCTGGTTTTTGCTTTGTCATTATTATGGTTTAAAGCAGTTTAACATAATGCTGCAACAAAACGTGAATAAAATGAAGGGGTATGAATACTTTTGCAAGGCACTGTATGTGTGTTGCTGTCCTTACTTTTTAGGGTTGGGTTTGACCTCTCCAATGATGGTGATGAGCATCTTGTTATAGGCTCCACTTTGTAGCGGGAGATCAAATGGCACAGTCTTGCAAAAGAAAAAAAATTAAATGCATAGTAAAAGGGTTTACTTTGCAAAATAAAAAAAAAGTGTTGTTTCACCAGCCCTGGGTATTTAAACAGTATTATACATTACATATACTCTTTGATGGTTGTACAAATCCAAGGACAGTGAAAACATCTTACTAGTGCTTTAGGAGCTTGGCCAGGAGCACCATAAGGACCGGTTTGTGGTGCAGGTCCAGGCCACCCAGGAGCTGTAGGCTGCTGAGGCGGCTGAGGCTGCCCAGGCTGTCCAGGCTGCCCTGGCCACAATGGTTGGTTCGGCTGTGCAGGCCAGGTGGGGTTAGCAGGCTGACCAGGCCAGGTGGGGTTAGCAGGCTGACCAGGCCAGGTAGGGTTAGCGGGTTGACCAGGCCAGGTGGGGTTAGCGGGTTGACCAGGCCAGGTAGGGTTGGCTGGTTGGCTGGGCCATACGGGGCCTCCTGCCTGCTGGTTATTTGGCTGTGGGAAGTCAAGGGCATCTGAAAGCTGAATCAGGACACAACAGAAATTATAACATGGTATTTGTTGTGCTACATTACATAAACAGAATTACTGAGGTGATAAAAATGTACTTACATCCATGATATCTGAAATCCAAACAGAGAGAAGACTGACTGTTAATTTTGCAAAAACAAATCAGCACTGGCCATGGTACACTGTTAGCCAATACATTTTGTAACCCATTATTCACCCAAAATTACAACTTTGTTAAAAATTTACCGACCATCAGTTTGTCTTTTCATTGGAATGATTAGGAGAAGATTTGGAGAAATGTTTGCATTTCTTGAATTAATTTAATCTCCAATGGATCCTCTATAGTGAATGGGTGCCGTCAGAATGAGAGTCCCAACAGCAAATAAAAACACCACAGAAATCCACTAAACGACTCCAGTCCATTAATTAATGTCTTGTTAAGCGAAGAGTCATGAACAAATTCATCATTAAAGGGACAGTTTACCCAAAAATGAAAATTTGATGTTTATCTGCTTCCCCCCAGGGCATCCAGTTTGACACTGCAGTGTATCAGAGGTAAAAAAAATGATATAAATACTGTTAAGTTTCTTGCACAGACCGATTGTTTGGTGTCTTAAGACCTCAATGTATCGTCACAAGCTGCAGGGTTATACTCTCAAAGCCGTGGAGCCCATTTACTGCCATTATATGACTGACAGACTTCAACGGTTTGAGTACAAATCTTTGTTTGTGTTCTACTGAATAAAAAAAGTCATCTACATCTTAGATTCCCTGGGGGTAAACAGATAAACACCACATTTTTATTTTTGGGTGAACTATCCCTTTAAGATGTTTTTAACTTCAAATTGTAGCTTCTGGCTAAAATTGCTTTCTCCATGCAATGAAAAAGTTGTCTTGTCTGAATCAGGACATAAATATGCACATACAAAGCAGCGTTTTCAAGTGAAAACAGTCTAAACAAATATGTGGGTGGATTTTTGATGTGGGAGGACAACACAGGATAAACTTTGTCACTGGAGAAAGCATTATTATGGATTATGGACTCATATTTTGGCCAGAAAAAAATTGTTTAAAGTCTGAAACATCATGCAAACATGCAGCTTTTCACTTCACAAGAGTTTAACTGATCAACTGGAGTCATGTTGTGGATTACTGTGATGTTTTTAATCAGCTGTTTGGACTCTCAATCTGACGGCACCCATTGGGGATCCATTGGTGATGCAATGCTAATTTTCTCCAAATCTGCTCTGATGAAGAAACAAACTCGTCTACATCTAAGATGGCACAAGGGTAAAAACATTTTTAACACATTTCCATTTTTGGGTGAACTATTTTTTTAAGCAAACTCACAGTCCTCAATGCACAAGGGCAATCTTTCCAATAAAACATATAAACTAAGGTTAATAAGGGTGCATTTGAGTGATAAAAGTGAACTAGCTTAGGAAAACACCAATGAATTTTGTCAATGTTTGTTTTAAAAATGATATAAATTTGTTTTACTAGTTCCCTGGACTACATTGCATGCTCCCTTTAGTTGATGACTCACTCGTCCGTGAAACCACCTACCACACCCATTGCACTTTGTGAATAGTGAGCCAAAGGGAATGCATGATTATTACAATAGCAGATAATATGATATTATTAAAAAAACACTTTGTGAATCATAATAAATGCACAGTCTTTCTAAAAGAGACGCATGTTAAATGAAATAAAGTATACATGATGTGGCTATGGGACAAGTTTTGCCATTTGAAATAAGAATGTGGACTATTTGAAAAGTGTCTATAACATCAGATCAATCTAAACTATTCCTCTATAGCAAAAGTTTTAGAGTATTATTATGCCATCTGCATTTAATTGCAACTTGAACACTGCAAGTTTAGACTCGTCAGCGGGCCTGTGGTTTTTACCGAGCCTGTGAATCACATGTAGACGTGTGCTTAAAACCAGCAAAAGCACAACAAAACTACTTTTTTTAAGGGAATATAAAGATTGATTTGACGATCATGGAAACATTCAGTCAACTGCATCCTGTGCTGATGCCACTGATTCATATTAGCATGGCAATGTTTATGTAATTATGTTATGCTATTTTTCCAGGCCTGTGAAGGCATGCATGTAAAACTTGGAAAAATACAACTAAAATCTAGCTTTAAAAAAAAAATCCAGTTGTTTAGTCTGTTTAAACTCACTTTGTCAACATGACAGGATTACTTTCGGTTTGCATTAGGCAAAACTCACGAGCCACATTTACACATCCCTATGCAAACATAAACACCAAACTCACATGTACAAACCTTACAAAGTGTTGAAACAGAGAAAAGTAGCTAAAAGAAGGCTTATACCTGTATTTGTGCTGTTGGTGTCACACAGGTGCTGTTCTGTAGAAGCAGTAGGTATACAGACAGGAATTCCGGGTGGAGTTCATAAATACACTCTCACGCCCCTGAAAACCCTCCCCAGCTCTTTTGAGAAAAGACCGCACCCACACATGATACAAACACATGGCCTGATTCCCATAGGGAAATATGATCAGTCAGAGAAGAGGAGAGACTGTGAATAATCTTTCAAACAAATATGCTGAAACATTCTTATCTGATTGAGTCAATATTGGCTTTTTATTTTCTGAACGTTATGCACTTTAGTTCATATGATGTGTTTAACCTCAAGTGTTTTAAGGATGGGTGTAAAGGGGAATTCAAGGAGGTTTTTTTTGGATGAACAAAAGAACCGAAGAATGAAAAATGCCAAGTTGCCTTGGCAACTAGGTAAGGATTGGAAAAGCTTAGTTCAAAACATACGTAGCGTTGCATAGTAACTGGCATCACATGGCTGTTTCTATACAGTGGACACACCCATTCATTCACTATTGCTAGTTTTTCTCATTTTAGAATAGTTAGCCTTGAACGAACAGTGTTGCGACCAAAAATATCATACAAAGCTAAAACTAAATAATATTTTAGTTTTTTTAAATTCGCCACCCTTTGTCTAGAGTCTAGACTAAGGCTTTGCTTCCTCATGTCAACCAAATTCATGTGATGCATGTAGTGCATCATGGGAACCTAATTGCAAGTGTTGAATTTGATAAATTCATATAGGCCCAATTTATATTTACCTCATTTTCAAGAAAGTTGGCTTTAGATCCAAAGGATTTGAAGGTCAAGAGAAACATATAGTCAAGGGTATCCAGACGTTTTACTGGTATTGTAGGTGATTCATGTTAGCACAGTACTGTTTATGTAATGCTGATTCACCTTGAACTGAAGGTTAAAACACGTTTAGAAAAACCACACTGGATACAACTTGTTTCTACAAATGCAGATCTTCAGTTCTTCCAGAGTGAACTATGAAGTCACAAACTTACATTTTAGCTTATTAATCATTAAATATTAATTGAAGGCTGTATTTGTCAGCAGGTTATTTTGTGTTATGATTAAATAATACATGGCAAACAGAGGCAGCCTTAAATCAATTATAAATGTTGCACTTTATGCATGAAACAGCAAGAGTGGAGAGTTCATGAATATCTTTCTGATATTTAAAAAAAGTATTTAATTTAAAATGTAATATATTAAACAGGACAGTCAAATTGCATTACCTACTATTATATTGTACATTTAAGATGACATACACTACCAGTCAAAAGTTTTTGAACAGTAAGATTTTGTGCTTTTTAAAGTCTCTTCAGCTCACCAAGCCTGCATTTATTTGATCCAAAATACAGCAAAATCAGTAATGTTGTGAAATATTTTTACTATTTAATATAACTGCTTTCTATTTGAATATATTTTCAAATGTAATTTATTCCTGTTATCAAAGCTACATTTTTAGCATCATTACTTCAGTGTCACATGATCCTTCAGAAATCAATCTAATATGCTGATTTGCTGCTTTCAGGATTCTTTGATGAATAGAAAGATCTAAAGATCAGCTTGTATCTGATTTATACCATTCAAAAGCTTGGAATCAGTGTAATCAGGTTTGAAATCACAGGAATAAATTACATTTTCAAATATATTCAAATAGGAAACAGTTATTTTAAATAGTAAAACTATTTTGAAATGTTACTGTTTTTGCTGTTCAGAAAACATTAAAAATCTTACCGTTCAAAAACTTTTGACTGGTAGTGTATTGCTGAGGAACTTGAAAATATTGTAGAGATTAGAAACAATATGAAACCTTACCTTATAGTATCTGTTTTTTTCCATGACTATATACATGGAGGAAGTCTTTATAGGATATAGCAAGGATATAATCATCAGTAATCAAAATATAATAATTTCATTCCATTTCTATTCAAAACCGTATTTGAAAGAGTCATGCAGTGCACAACCACTAGATGGCGTGTTTACTCTGTAAATAAGTATCAGCGACGTGAAATTACACTCATGTGGATTTGTTCAAAGCCTTTGTTCAAATATGCCACAGTATTTTCCAGACAGCCTTAAACGCCTTAATTTGGCTTTAATACAAATCAAACAAAAGAACACATTTTCAATTGTTCTTGTTTGTTCTAGAATTGCTTTCATAACTTACAAACTACATATGCTTCAACAATTTTCTGCATATTTAATCAAGGTGTTCAACAATCTTACATTACTCAGGGTGTAGATTTTTACAGTATGGTTCACTGACATACTAACTAATAATGCTTGGCCAGGAGGGAAATGTTTATAAGGAGCCTGAAATCTGTTTTATTAACACTAGGGGTCAATCAAGGACTTTAAAGCAGCGGGTTCAGAGGTCATAAGGTGATTGGCTGATAGGGGTGAGGGGTCAAATGTGTGTTGACCAATATTGACGATTGATTAAGCTTGCTACGAAGTCTAAGAACCTAATAAACAAGTATAATTCGCAGTGTGGATGTTTATCCCTATTCAGTCGCTCTGAGAGTAAATTATTACACTGCAAAAAATGCTTTTCTTACTTAGATTTTTTGTCTTGTTTCCAGCCAAAATATCTACAAATTCTTGAATAAGGAAAGATTTTCTAGACAAGTAAAAATAATTTTCTTGTTTTTAGTAAAAACAAGTCAAAATTAAGTGAGTTTTTGCTTAAAACAAGCAAAATAATCTGCCAATGGGGCAAGAAAAAAAAATCTTATTTCAAGAAGACAGCTAGATTATTTTTTTCTTACCCCATTGGCAGATTATTTTGCTTGTTTTAAGCAAAAACTCACTTAATTTTGACTTGTTTTTACTAAAAAACAAGACATTTTTTTTTACTTGTCTAGAAAATCCTTCCTGATTCAAGAATTTTTAGATATTTTGGCTGGAAACAAGTCAAAAAATCTAAGTAAGAAAAGCATTTTTTGCAGTGTAAGCAGACATATAAAAACCAGTGATGGAATTCTTGATGTCTTTCTTGTACTATGTTGATTTTCATGCTGAAATCCAGTATTTTGCTTTGGATTCCAGGCAATCACATTGAAATTATATCTTATTATCATTAAGATCATCAGCAGCACCTGCCTTTATCAGAACATTCAGGAATTTCACACAGTTTATAAAGTCTGTGTAACCGGATCCGGTATGATCTGGCAGAGCCGTTACAAAGAATTGCCTGTGAAAGCGATTAGTGTCGTCTAGGAACGCTTTACTGTATACTTTTGGACAGCATCACTGCTGTTGTGAAAATAGCAGAGAATGTGAATATTTTTTCATGAAAAAAGATGTAGCTCTCTATGTACCACCATTTATCGACTAATGTTTAGGAATCTGCTTGTTTTGTAAAGCATTCCTGAAAAATGCCCCCTGCCGAACAGCTTTATTGGAATTTCCTATTAGCGTCTTCCTGAGCACTAGCGTAAAGAGGGCATGTTTGTTTAGGCTTGTTTGATTATCTGAACTATTTCGCCATGTCCAAACATAAAAAAGCATAACAAGCAGCGTCTAATTGTTTTGTGCGAGAGCTCTCTTATCTGTCCCAGCAGAATCAAAACAAAAACAGTCACTCCAGTTTTTTTATTCTGGATCTCATATCTGAATTACGAACCTCATCAGGTCTGTTCAACCCCCACCACAACTGCACAAAAACCTCATTTTATACACGTAGCCGGCCTCGTAAATGCAATATTGACGCTCTCTTCGCCGTTCCCTGGAATTGGTCTTTGTTTTGCTGAAAGGTCATTTATTTATATGCGCTTACGGTCAGCTTGAACAGAAAGAGCTTTCCTATCCTTGCACCTCAGACCAAAGGCCTAAAAACTAGGGATGGGCATTTCTGATCATATTTTATTTTGAGTAATCCACAGGTTTGAGAAACGAGTACTCGATTAATCGGGGGTGGAGTTTAAGCAAGGGGCGGGGCGTTTGCATCACAGTATACAGTAAACATTTAAAAGAAATAACAGCATGAGGTGAAGCTGAAGCGCTTTTTCTACATGACGCATTGTACATAAAATTAATCACATAGCCTAGATACATAAATATGTAAATGTTATATTAAAAATTGAATTTATCAACACAAAATGCATGTGAGCTTGAACTACGTGCCAATCAAAAAGTAATCGATGTGTGTCTTATTATTTGTATAAATATTTTGGATCAGTTTTTAAAAAGATAACCTACCCTTTTCTATGTTTATAAAACAAATAAAACACAGGATACTCTGCTTTTCAGTTATTTTATTCAAGCGTTATTTTTAACAAAACAATATTTTATTTCAGCAGCATCACAACAGCTGTGGATCAAAAAAGTTTTTTTGTTAAGGTTTGCAAAAATAAAGTTTAATATAACTTCAAACGACTGTTGAGTAGCCCATAGCCTAACAAAAATGAGAAGCCAGCATAATTTGGCTGTGTAAACTTAAAATAAAAATAGCCTGAATATTTTTACCACAGCTATAAAACTTAAAGATTAGGTAACATAACATTTCTTTCAAAATGATCAGTCAGTAAACGTAAATTAAATAAAGCCGGCATAATTTAACTATGCTGCTTAAACTTAAAACAAAAACAGCCTGAATAGTTTAACCAATCAGAAAGAATGAAAGTAGTTTAATTAAAAAAAAATGCATTTTTAGAACCAATCGATCGTCATTTTCATGCTCGATCGTCGCTGATGGGTTTGATTAATCGAGTACTCGTACACATCCCTACTAAAAACCATATGCAATCTTGTTCCCACACGTTTTATAGATATAAATGATACTATACATCAAATCATGTTGCTTGCTACTTTTTTTTAGGTAATCAGAATTATACGTTTCACCTTTTGGTCTATCTAGGAACCAGGTTGTGGTCTTTTGAGTATTAACAGGCACCTATTATGCCCCTTTTTACAAGATGTAATATTGGCCTTGGATGTCCCCAGAATGTATTTGCTAAGTTTAAGCTTAGAATGTCCCACAGAAAACGTATTATAACATCTGGAAAATGTCATTTTTGGCGCGTCTAAAAAAAAGAACTGTTTTGGTGTGTATCACTTTAAATGCAAATGAGTTGCACATTCCCAGCCTTGTCTCCTGAAGAGGGCGTAGTGTATATGTATATGTGCGGCCATATTGGAGATGCTCAAATGTAAACAACAGCATGGATTGCACTGTTAATGCACTACTGAATATGTTGTTCTGCTAATTTATGCTGTCTAAACCACGGAAAACACGTGTGGAAGCTGCTAAATCACATAGAGGATTTAGTAAGCAGGAAAGGGTGCAATATTTTGACAAACTAAAGTTAATAGGTGGGTAAAGATACATACAAGCAGTATTAATTAAGATATTAGCCTAATATTTCACCTACCTGACCAGAAATGATAAGAACAAACATTAATGTTGTCAAGATTCTTGCCCTGAAAATCCTGGTTCAGAAAATCCATTTGTTCCACAGACAAGTTTTTTTTTTTTTTTGCACTCTTCTCCTTGATTTGTTATAGCTTTTGGCAGTCTATAGTACTCCAAATGTTTTTCACGGTCCAAACAATTGGTACAGCCCAAAATATGACAATAATTGACCACTTTTAGCAGCAACAATCTGCAAAATATGCGTGTTTCGTTCGGTTCAGTGGCATTGTTTACATTCAGTGCCACCAATATGGCCCATTGATGACACTTTGTGAAAACCCTCTATAAACAGTTGATACAAGCAACATGACAGAGGAAGAGAACCGGTGTACGGCCGTACATATGCGAAGCTAAACGCACCGAAAGTTCAGTCTTACATCCAAACACAAGACATTGTTGACGTTACAGCTGCTCAAACGCAAAGAAAATGAAGGACAGTGTACAACCAAACACAATTTGCTGAGGGCGGAAACTATGGCAATGCAGGACTGTCCATCAGTGGCAGTGGGCGTGGCCTAAACAATGTGATGTCACACTGCTTTGGGAATCAAAACCGCACGCCTAAATAGACTGGTTTGGTTTAATCAAGATTAAAAAATAAGGAGCGGGTGGATCATTGTCATTGTAGGGTGGTTGTGTTCACACACTGTCAACACACATTTATGTCCAAACACCATGTAAAAGTGGATTTTGGTGCCCTTTAAATGCCCAAAACACCATATCAACCACCAAGCAACAAGCTAGAATGCCCTAACAACTCCACTGAACAAAAAGAAGTGACAGCAAAGAGATTTCCATTTCTTTTGAACATTTTAAATCATGGTTTTCACAAAATATTAAACAGCACAACTGTTTTCTTTAATAATTATAAGAAATGTTACTTGAGCATCAAATCAGCATGTTAGAATGGAGTAATGATGCTGAAAATTCAACTTTGCATCATAGAAATAAATTACACTTTAAAATATATTAAAATAGAAAACATTTTTGATCATATAAATGTAGCCTTAGTGAGCTTAAGAGACGTCTTTTAAAAAATCCTACCAGCCCCAAACTTTCAAACATGTAAAAAAAATCTATTTGCACTATTTTTTAACTTAGAAATAATCAAGATCCAACAGCAAAAATAAAACCAGAACACATTGCACAAATCTTTGATTGCACTGATGCAGTTCATGAAATTAAATTAAGCTAATTTGCTTTTGATGATGTTGGAAGATTGGGATCAAGTGAATTAGAGTTGAAAGAAATTAGTTTGAAGCTTGTTTCCAAGACTGAACCGATAAAACGGGCTGGTTTATTTCTCCTTCAGAAATGGCTGGAAGGGCTTAACTAAACACGACATTCAATCTAACGCTTGGCTACTCTATGTTCCTGTTGGAAGCCCGGCGTTTAATGGCAAAAGCAGACAGAACGCCTCTGAGGCACGAGGGGAACCCACATGATAAAGTCAAATGATCGTTGCAACAGAAACCAAACCAAAGGCGAATGCATTCTAACGGCATACGGTTCTCTCATCAGTGATGGCAATCAGACCTTCCACGGGCTGGAACCCATTCTGCATTTTTCATTTGCTGACCATTCACCTAAAAACCCACTATGACGTACAATTTATTTACCCTTTATGCATGATCAGCAGTGTCCCAGACTCAAAGCAGCAGTCTCGGCTTTGAAGAGAAGCACAGAAGGATATTGCTGAGCAAATCTCCACACTTTTCAAGGCAAATTGTTCTGCTATTGAAAGTCGCACCTTTTAAGTTTAGTGGGTGAGATACTAAACAGAAAGATCTGATGAAAACACCCTCAGTGCATGGTCAAGAATTTGAAAAATTGACAAAAAGATATTTCTAGAATGTTACAAGGGCATGTTAAGGCGAAATGCTTGACACAACACGGCAATAACAAACTACTTTTGCTTAAGCAGAAGCTTTGGGAATGCTGAAAATGTCATCCAAATCACATGCTAGCACTTACTCCTGCATCATATGATGATAATGGTATTTTTGTTCACTCCGTTATAATGGGATGCTTCAGTCCTCAAGGTCTAGTGCCTGGCCTTTATTCAGGAGACATTTAAGTCCTTGAATCCTGTAAAATAGAACGAAACTGTGAGTGCACTACGAGTCAAAAGTTTTTGAACAGTACGATTTTTAATGTTTTGTGAAGAGGTTGCATTTATTTGATCCAAAATACAGAAAAAAAACACTCACATTTTGAAATATTTTACTATTTAAAATAACTGTTTTCTATTTGAATATAAAATGTAATTTATTCCTGTGATTTCAAAGCTGAATTTTTAGCATCATTACTCCAGTCTTCAGTGTCACATGGTCCTTCAGAAATCATTCTAATATGCTGATTTGCTGTTCAAGAAACATTTTTTTATCATTATTATCAATATTTAAAACAGTTAAGCACATTTTTTAGGATTCTTTGATGAATAGAAAGATCCAAGATCAGCATTTATCAAGTCAGTAGTTTTTGGGGGGACGGAAATGATAGAAATTAATACTTTTATTTAGCAAGGATGCTTTAAATTGATCAAAAGTGATGATAAAGACATTTATAATATTACAAATAATTTCTATTTCAGATAAATGCTGCTCTTCTGAACTTTCTATTCATCAAAGAAACCTGAACCTGGATATTTTACTGTTTTCAACAAAATAATAATAACAATAAATGTTTTTTTGAGCAGCAAACCAGAATATTAGAATTATTTCGGAAGGATCATGTGACTGGAATAATGATGCTAAAAATTCAGCTTTGAAATCACAGGAATAAATTACATTTTAAAATATATTCAAATAGTAAACAGTTACTTTAAATAGTAAAAACATTTCAGAATTTTACCGTTTTTGCTGTACTTTGGATCAAATAAATACAGGCTTGGTGAGCAAAAGAAACTTAAAAAAAAACATAAAACATCTTACTGTTCAAAAACTTTTGACTGGTAGTGTATTTAAAGAGGCTTTTCATTTTAAAATTAGTTAGAATAGCAAACATACTTTAAGGAAACTGTTACATTACATTCATTGTTCAGTTATTCACTCTTTAAAGAAAGAGTTCACACAAATATAACAGCTCTATCATTTTTTACTCATCCTCATGTCGTTTCAAGGCCACATTCTATCATTTGTTCTGTGGAACATACAGTATATAAAGAGGAAATTTGAACAATTTTATGCAGATTTTTGCATACAAAGACAATTCATAGTGTCCACAATGGACCAAAAACACAAAGCACCATATTCCAAGTGTTTCTGAAGCCATATGATGGCTTTGTGTGAGTTCAGACCACATACATACTTGTAAGCTACTTTGAAGGTGTTGTATCTGCATTATGAAGCTTGACAGACATGTTTACTAGAAAGAAAACAGGTGCCATGAAAAAAATGGATTTGGAATGTCATGAGAGTGAGAAAATAATGTGCATTCATTAGGATTGCATATAAATAGCTTTCCCTCATTAACCACATGCAGTACATATCTGACAGTTGATTGTACATTAAATACTGTAATCAACATATTTCATGGCTGGAGACTGCAGTGACAAAATCTCACTAATGAGCTTCGCTGCTATGCATGTGAAGAGCAAATACTCATGCATCAGCAGACAAAAACAAAGCTAACAATCTGTCAAACAAAAGCAACGGAGAGACAATCAAGCCGTCCAACTGTGTCTACAGTCAATGGCTGCAGCGCGGATTAAAACGGCGAGATTAAATTAATGCAAACATTTGTAACCCCAAAACCAGACAACAAAGAGCTGCTCTGTTGAGAACCCAACCCACTGCATGCCTATGCTGTAATTATAATCATTTTTCAGATGCTCAGAGAAATGGATGACACAGTGAGATGAGGCTGCATTTTATGCCGATTTCTTTCCACTCCGTGCAGGCATCAGCAACAGGGTTCACCGGAGCAAAACATTAGCTGAGTAGGTTGAATCCGACCTGCCGCTGGGCAGAGGACAAGAGACCGCATATGTGATGCAACCTCACACTGTCTCCACCCAAACCTTCCCGCCCTCTTTTTCTCGCACATGCACATGCATGCACATACGCACGGAGAGATAGAGAGAGTGCGGTCAATCAACCTGTCTGGAGCGCAGATGTCTTTCATAGATAAACCAAGGAGGCTGACTCATGTCACTGATGCTGAATGGGATGTCAGTCAGGAAACTGAGACTCTGAGATAGCCTATTATCTGCCTTTAACTACAAAAACACGAGACTACATTGATTGCCCATGTCTTTGTAATGCTACACACAGGAAACACACAGGGGGTCAGAGGAGGATGAACAATTATTGCTTCAAAATCTTGGACATTAAAGGTCTTTTTGTAGTTTGTTTGCTCAACTTAAAGCAGAACACCTTAGCAACTACCCAGAAACACCCATAAAACCCTACAAACTACCCAAAACAACAATATAACCTTAGCAACCATGCAGAACACATTGGCAACCAACAAGAACACCTTAGCAACTATGCAGAACAGAACACTTTAGAAACTACGCAGAACACCTTAGCAACTACCCAGAAACACCCATATAACCCTAGCAACTAACCAGAAACACCCATATAACCCTAGCAACCATGCAGAACACCTTAGCAACTACCCAGAACATTCTAGCAGCTACTTAGAAACACCTAGAAAAACCATAGCAACCACCCAAAACACCTTAAAAACATCTTACCACCCACCAGAACACCCTTATATCCCTGGCAACTACCCAGATCACTTTAGCAACTACCAAGAACATCCTAGCAGCAACTTAGAAACACCTAGAAAACACATAGCAACCACCCAGAACACCTTAGCAACTACCCTGAACATCCTAGCAGCTACTTAGAAACACCTAGAAAAACCATAGCAACCACCCAGAACACCTTAGCAACTATCCAGAAACACCCATATAATCCTAGCAACTACCCAGAAACACCCATATAACCCTAGCAACCAAACAGAACACCTTAGCAACTACCCAGAAACGCCCAATATAAGCCTAGCAACCACCCGGAACACCTTAGCAATTACCCAGAATACCCTAGCATCTACTTAGAAACCTCTAAGAAAAACCATAGCAACCACCCAAAACACCTTAGCAACTATGCAGAACACCCTAGCAACTACCTAGAAACACCCATATAACCCTAGCAACCACCAAGAAACACCCATATAACCCTAGCAACCACACAGAACACCTTAGCAACTACGCAGAACACCTTAGCAACACTGCAGAACACCTTAGAAACTACCCAGAAACACCCATATAATCCTAGCAACTACCCCTAAACACCTATATAACCCTAGCAACCACGCGAATACACTAGCAACTACCCAGACACACCCATATAACCCTAGCAACTACCCAAACACCCAGAAACACCCATATAACCCTAACAACCACCCGAACATCCTAGCAACCACCCAGAACATCTTAGCAACCACCCAGAGACACCTCAGGAACCACACAACCAAATTGGGAACCACCCAGAACACCCTAGCTACACTCTAGTAACCACCCAGAACATTCTAGCAAGCACACAGAACACCATAGCAACCACAAACACCAATTTAGCGAGAACCTAGAACACCCTAGCTACACTCTAGTAACCATGTGGAAACCCTAAACACAAATAGAAACCCCCATAACACATCAGTAACCCAGCCACCCAGAAGCATCTAGAAAGCATGCAAACACCCGAACAGCCACTACCTAGAACTAGGGCTGGGCGGTATGACCAAAATTTTATTTCACGGTATGAGAAATTTTATTTCACGGTAACGATATCTTTCACGATATAGTATTTTATATAGGTGGTTATTCCAGAAAATGTACAAAAGGGCTTTATATAATAAATAAGCTTGAATATTTAAGAAAAGAAAAGGACTCGTTTCTCCTTTTCCATGTTTTTACAACCTCCCAGCGTATCCTTCAGTCTTGCATTCAACGGTTTGACCAGTCTCAGCCTCACGCGTGCTGCACGTGAGTTGACCACGCCCACTTATTTACATTTCGCGGTATACACGGAATAAAAAATAATTTTACGGTACACATTTCATTCCGCGGTAACGATATATACCGTCATACCGCCCAGCCCTACCTAGAACTGCCTTAGCCAGAGTTGCCAAGTACACAGTTTTCCTGTAAAGCTGGGCTACTTTAACACTCAGGTTGTTTTTCATGTTTTTCATGTCTGCGGGTTGAAGCGACCCAATTAACGTAATTTTAGCCCCTGAAATACGAATTTTACCAGAGGAACACAACCAAAAAAAACATGTATTTTTCACCCCAGAATGCGATTTTTACCAGCGGCTAGTGTTGAAAAAACCTGGCAACCCTGGCCTTAGCACTGACCCTGAACAGCTTAGCAACCCCCTAGCAGCCACCCACAACATAGCATCATGATGGCGGATTTTGCTAGTTGATTCTGCGATTATTAGTTTCATTCTTCAAGTAATATCGGTCACATATTTCGAGATATTTCTCTGCTGAACACAATTAGATATCATTTAACACCAATATGACCTCAGTCAACATATTCCATCAAAGCTGCTTGCCAATAATGGAATTAGCGTGGGCACATGAGTCGTATCATGCGGGGTCGGCCGCAGTGACATGGCTTCCACTCAACCCCCATTGTCTTGGGAAATGGCATTTTCGATCGAATAAAGGGTGTCCTAAAAATGAACCCTAATCCTCAAAATGAAAAGGCACCCAAATGTTCAGCCATCAGGGCTCGCATGAGCGCTCTGATCCGTCAGATTAAGACACGCGGCGCACATCCAGCAAACCTTGACCACATGGTGACAAAGAGACGCCCCTGCACTGCGCTGACAGGTTCCTGCTCTAGGGAGCATGTGTTTGCGTAGGTGTGTATGTGTGCAGCGCTCGTATCAGTGTCAACTCCTTTTTCCCCTTAGGCGACACACATGTGGAACATTTAGCCTGGAACGAATGATTCATATGTAGTTTTTAATATTGTAATGAAATCATCCCTCTTGAGGAGGAGTGCCAAGAGGTGGCAAGAAGAAAAAATAAAACAACCAATCGTACACATATGAAAAATATTTTTATACCAGTCAAAAGCCACATAGAATGTATAATATTTCTAAAATCTTACTGGATTATGGTTTAAATGCATAAAAATATTATATTTTGGTAACTTAAATAAAATCAAATAAAAAATTACTAATATTAGAATTTGTAATAATTTGTAAAATTGCTTTCAAATACTTAAAAAAAAAAAAAAAAAATCCAAAATATAAAATAGATAGGCCCAACTCTAAAATCTGACTGGATGATGGATTATTACTTAAAAATATATTATACATAAAAATATTGTCAGATTGTCAGATTATATTTTAATATAAAACAAAAAAAATTCAGACAATTTCTTTATTTAAAAAAAAAAGTAATAACAATAAATAAAATAAAAACATAAATCAACATTTAAATAATAAATTTTTTTTTAAACTTATTAACTTTATAAAATGGATAGTTCCAATTTAAAATTTGACTGGATGATAGATTATATATTAATATAAAATCATATGAATATCACAAATTATTACTTAAAAATACATTATACATAAAAATACTGTGTCAGATACAATACAATAAAAAACATCAGAAATATTATATTATTTATACATAACAAAATAATAATAAATGAAATTTAAATAAATAAATAAATAAATAATATTTAAAAATGTTTATGTAAATATAATAAAAATGAAATGGATTATATGCTAATATAAAATCATAAAACAATTAGTTAAAAATATATTAAAATACTGTAAGTCAGATTATATGTTAAATATCAGAAAAAATTTTAAATACTTAAATATTTTAAAAATAAAAAACTTCATATGTTAATATAAAATCATAAAACAATTAGTTAAAAAAAACATATTGTATATAAAAATATTGTATGCTAGGTGATATGTTATTTAAAATCATAACAATATCTGAAAAATTTTTTTTAAAAAAACTTATTAAAAAAATCAAAACCTTTATAAAATGCATAGTTCCAACTCTAAAATCTGACTCTGACTCAAAGTCATTTTAAAATATCCAATAAGGGCAACTGTCACAACATCTTATTGCTTTAATAACTCTATATGTCAGTGTTTATCTCTGTATGTGTGTGTATTCATATACCACTATAAACTTGAGTGAAGACATGTATGTTCCTTCAAGCACAGACTCTCTTGCAAGGTCACCGCTCCTTTAAAAAGACACTGAATGAATGTGCCAAACACTCTGTCAGCTTTCAGAAGGGACAGATTACTGCACGTCCATCCAGTGACACTTTCTGCAGGCCTGCAATTTATCAGTGGAAATACACAACCTACAATACACACTTTACAGCCTTTTTGTGAACGCTGTCAGAAAGCGCTACGGCATCACCATAGCAACCCCATCCGTAATAGAGTGCCGACAGTCAGAGAGAGAGAAGAAATTGGAAATGTGAAGGGCATCTCTGAACAGATTATGATTTCACAAGGCATGCTCGCTCACTTGCGAACAGCACAACACATCCGCGATGACCTTGCGGTCCCCAAGGTCGGCAGGAGTGCGTAGGTTCATTCCGCACTGAGAGCGCAGTGACTCAGTAACACCTTGCGTCTGCAGGGAGCACTCACACATTTAATTACACACTAAAGATTTGCTTCATGGCTTTGCATCATGGAATTTTGATCAGGGATGTCTGTGAATACTAAGTTATATGGTACAACAACTGCTAATTGAACACTTGAGAGTGGGCAGTAATTGGTTCTGGAAGATTGTGCATTTCAACATATGGCTTAAAACTAACAACGGTGTAAAAACATGAACCTTTTGTTAGTATTTTTCTATGAGGAATTTGTATCTGTTGTATTATAATACAAAAAAACGACTATATTATTACTTCAATATTATCAGTCAAGGAACTCTATGATGTGGAACATGCAACAACTCAATGTATAAATTACATTTATCACAGCAGGGGTTTGCATTAGAAGGTTTAACTTACATTAAAACCTCAAATCCATGTGGTGCCTAGGTAAACTACTATTTGAGGATTATATCAAGTTGTCTTCCTCTGTTGGGTAAACTAACAGAGCTTCGGGCAGCTTAGACGCATGTAGTAAGATCTTGTGGGCAGACTAGCCAGCATTCTTCTATTTTAGTCCAATCTGAGATAACTGTAGGATGACGGCATGCTGGGAGTTAGATTCCCCCTTAACCTTATCAGATTCTCAGCTTCTTTTGCTAAGTGGATCTGAAGGCCATTAGCCAAATTGAAAAAAAGCCAATTGTTTTGAATGCAAAAGCTGTACAGATTTTACTGGCTGATATAGCAAACTCCATAAACTCACTATGTGGTAAATTTCCATATGGAAAGATCATGGGAAGATCTCCTAAACCTAAAGTATGTGGCCTACCAGTGTTTTCTGCATCATAGCGAATGAAATCATATTTTACCTGAATTGTGAATCCGAATTTTCCGTCTGTATAGAGAGTGGAGGAAAAGGAGGAAAAGTATGTGTACCGCGAAATAACGAAGAAACGTCTTTCTATTGACTCGTCGCGGCTACACGCATATAGAGCTTGGCCAACTACGTCACTGCGCGTAGAATTATGGGTAGTTGCCGCCATGTTTTATGTAACGTCGTCAGCCGTCAGTATTACAAGATAGTAGGCTACTATTAAAAAGAAAAAAAAAAAACAATGCACAGATCCGAGGAAAAGCTAAATCTTCCATACCGAGAAAAGCTTAATGAAGTGTCAAAGCTGAGGTATTTAGAAAAACTAAAAATAATCAACGGCTCGATCCTTACGAGCATAAAGAGTGGTGGACGATCTAAATGAGTTACCGCCTTAATGCACGTAACATTCCCAGATGGTGTTTTCCTACTTTGTTTGTAGTGTTATTTGCCGTTTTACCTACTGCATTGTTACCTGTGTTCTTGAGACTTAAAGTTTACAGCACTGTTACATCTTACACCTGTTGTGTTTGCACTATAGTAGTAGTGGAACTGAACTTTTCAATTTAGTTGATTCTTATGTTACTGTGAACTGTGCACATTTACATCAGTGTGTTATCCACAAATAAAGGGATACAGAAATGTTCGTGTTTTTTCAATTTATTGCTGCAACGTGGTATGCAATATGCAAAACAGATAATGCATGTTTAATGCTGCGTTCCAGGCAGATTTTGAAGCCCGTAAATCACGACTTCAAACCACCAGTCACGCGTTCCAGGCAAGTCGTGCCAAACTGTCTGAGCGCATTTATTATTATTAATTTGAATGCAACGTTATATTGTCCTAAAGACTATTTTTCCACCATGTACCACTTGCATAAACAACGCACCGTATATCAGAGCTCGGAACTGGGAGTACGTTGATCTAACGTTAGTACGAGTTCACAGATGGGAAATCACAGGTTTGACTGCCGCTCCAGTGCACTTTCACCGGTAGAAGGCTGGAAAAACACGGGTAAGGGGTTGCCTGAAACGCGGCATAACTGAAGGCTGTAAAACATTGTTTGTCTATGTATAAGTACACATACATGTGTATATTTTATACGTGTTATATCTATATATATATATATATACATATTAGTAGTCAACATTCGAAGTTAAAGTCCTAAGACATGATTTTATTATGACAACTTTGATGAAAGCTTTCGATCCACTTCAAATATTAACTAGTGTATATATAAATAATTTAAATTTTATATATGTGCATGTGTATATACATATAAATACACGCAATACATGAACATATTTACACAGAAAAGTTTATGTTGGATGACATTCCTTGAGAGCAACTGATTTGACAGCATTAATTTCTTAATTCATGGTTTCATAACAACGCTGGGGCACATATTAGTCAACTAATGCTTTTCCGTCTAACTGCTTGTACCCACGCCATGCAACGCCGTTTTGTTAACTCGGACACTTGGGATCCAAGGTGATTGTCCAAGCTGGAAAGCTGGAAAATCAAACATTTAACAGTCGGCGTACATGCTGGTAATCGGTGAGACTGTGGCAATTAACAACACAACAATAGTTCACCAAAAATTATTATTTATGCAGAATAAAGTAGACTAAAACTTCACGATCACAATCAAACACAGTGTTCACCGCAGCTCCGTTACCTAAATTCCCAACATGCATTGCGTTGCTGACGTCACGTTCCCAGACTCTATAAATCCCGGCTTTTTATTGAATCAAAACATACAGCGCGCCCACTATTAGCCCGCTTTACAAACAGACTCGGGTGAGCCGATTCTTTTTAGTCAATCAAAAACATACAGCGTAGCCAGTATAGCCATAAGTATAGCACGATTCATGAACAATTGACTCTCATGAGCCGGTTCTTTTAAGTAAATCAAAAACATACAGCGCGGAAATTCACGAACAAACAATTATTATGAGCCGGCTCATTTTAGTGAATAAAAATATAAATGATTCTTATGAGCCGGTTCTTTTTAGTGAATCAAAAAGTATAACCCGATTCGCCAGTCAGTGTAACCCGATTCAAAAATAAAGTACAAGTAGGCTATAGCCAGAATCACGGACAAATGACTCTTGTGAGACAGTTCTTTTTAGTGAACAAAAACATACTTTATGACCACTATAGCCAAAATCACTGACAAATGGCTCTTGTGAGCCGGTTCTTTTTAGTGAACAAAAACATACATTATGGCCACTATAGCCAAAATCACTGACAAATGGCTCTTGTGAGCCGGTTCTTTTTAGTGAACAAAAACATACATTACGGCCACTATAGCCCGATTCACAAACAGACTCTTGTGAGTCAATTCGTTTAAGTGAATTAAAACATACGGCGCTACCAGTATATCCCAATTCATGAACAAATGACTCTTAAGAGTCGGTTCCTTTTTAGTGAATCAAAAACATACCTGCAGTATAGCCAGATTCACGGACAAATGACTCTTATGAGCCGGTTCTTTTTAGTGAATCAAAAACATAAATGACTCTTATGAGCCAGTTCTTTTTAGTGAATCAAAAATATACAGCGCAGTCAGTGTAACCCATGAGTCACTATAGCCAAAATCACGGACAAATGACTTTTATGAGCCGGTTCTTTTTAGTGAATCGAAAAAGTGTAACCCAATTCACCAGTGTAACCCGATTCACGAACAAATGACTCTTGTTAGATGGTTCTTTTTAGTGAACAAAAACATACTTTATGGCTAGTATAGCCAGAATCACGGACAAATGACTCTTGTGAGCCGGTTCTTTTTAATGAATCAAAAACACAGCTTGACCACTATAGCCCGATTCACAAACAGACTCTTGTGAGTCGATTCGTTTAAGTGGATTAAAACATACAGCGCTACCAATATAGCCCGATTCGTGAACAAATGACTCTTATGAGCCAGTTCCTTTTTAGTGAATCAAAACATACCTGCAGTATAGCCAGATTCATGAACAAATGACTCTTGTGAGCTGGTTCTTTTTAGTGAATTTAAAAACATAAATGACTCTTATGAGCCAGTTCTTTTTAGTGAATCAACAAGTGTAACCTGATTCGCCAGTGTAATCCGATTCACGAACAAATTACTTTTATGAGCTGGTTCTTTTTAGTGAATCAAAAACTTACAGCGCGGCCAGTATAGCCCAATTTATGAACAATTATGACTTTAATGAGCCAGTTCATTTTAGTGAATAAAAAACATACAGTGGTGACCGCTACAGCCGATTCATGAACAAACATGAGCTGGTCCTTTTTAGTGAATCAAAAACACAGTGCCCGATTCATGAAGAAATGACTCTTATGAGCTGTTTTTTTTAAAAATTGAATCAAAAACATACAGCGCAGCCAGTATAGCTAGATTCACGAACAAATGAGTCTTGTGAGCAGGTTCTTTTTAGTGAATCAAAAACATACAGCGCGTCCAGTGTAAATCGATTCATGAACAAATGACTCTTATGAGTCGGTTCTTGCTAGTGAATCAAAAACACAGCGTGTGACCATGGTAGTCTGATTTCAGAACTAATGATTCTTATGAGCTGGTTCTCTTAATGAATCATTTAAGGCGAGCTAGCGGCTTAAATCAGTCTGACAAATCGGCTGCTGAATCAAAATCGACCATTTACTAAACCGCAAATCATCATTACTAAAAATTATGTCTGTACTAGGTAGGTTTATGTCAGTATTGTTGCTGACAGTATTTCATCTAAGATTTTTATGTAGTTTTTGCACTTTATAAATGACACAAGTCACTTTTATGCTTAAAATTGTTACATTCATCGGCATTACTGCAGATTTTTTATCACTGGAGATTGTTTGAAGCATCTGAACTCAGCATAAAAAACAAACCACCTACTGGTGTTGATGACAGTTCTATGGGCCACTCTGATTCTTATTTTTTTGCATTGCCTATATAACACAAGATTGAAGTAAATCACTAAAAAGCCCACTCACTGGACAATTAAAACAATTTACTATTGCTATAAGGCTATAAGTCATGCACTTTTCTCCTTAGGGTCAATGTATGATGACAGCTCTGACTTCATAATTGAGATTAACAGAGACTCTGCCCCTGACTTCAGCACTATAAAGTACTGTGAATTCTGCGGTTAACCAAGAAAACTATACCAGCTGGGGACACGGAGCGACTGGCTGGCCGGTCGATGTACTTGCAATCGATCATGAGAGAACATTATGAAAACACATAGCCGCCAGGGTCGGAAGCCAGGGGGAAAGTTGTCTGCTTCTAAGTCCTTTCATTTCATGCTGCTTTCATTTCCTGTCTGGGAGAACAGTGCTGAGTTTCTTTTCAGCAGGCTCAGCTAAAATCTATAATACTTCATCAGTATGAATGAGTTTGTGCAATTAGTGAGTAGGAAAACCTCTTTCATGAAGCACAGTGGTGGTTATCTGTTAAATGACTTTCCATATACGATTATGCGGTATGGTTCATATAAATGGGCGTGGTTTGCGAGTGCAGACATCAGCACTAAACACGGACGATGGAACACAGGCCGCGGGCCTATAAAGAGCTTTATGGAGTGAATAAATATGGTGCGGGCCCTGTTATATTTTCAGACAATCAATCAAAGTGAGCTAAGAAGCAAGGCTCCTTTATTTCCATTACATGGAGCATCACAAGAGTTCACAAGACATATGAACATGGTTTTATTTAAACAGATGTGAGGTTCATAAAGAAACCAGGATTCAAAGATAAAAACACACTTAAAGTACTTGAAAGTGACACTATGAAGACAACATTGCAGATGTAAGGTACTAAAAGAAACATGCATTTTCTTCTTGTTTGGTGTATATGGAAAAGAGAAATCATCAAGATTCAACTAAAGACGATAAGTCATGTTTTCCTGCATCTAGAATTAGAATCAGAAAGACCTCTGGTAATAAAGTTTCCAGTGAACATACTATCCATAATAAATGATATACAGTGCCTTGCAAAAGTATTCATACGACTTAATTTTTTCACATTTTGTTAAACCTTGTCAAATTGTTAAACCATAATGACAAAGCACAAAACAGATTTGTGACAACTTTGCACATTTATTAAAAATAAAACAATGAAATAAGTACATTGCATAAGTGTTCATACCCTTAACTCAGTACTTAGTTGAAGCACTTTTACAGCCTTGAGTCTCTTTGGGTATGATGCGGCAAGTTTTGCACATGCATTTGGCAATTATCTGCCATTCTTCGCCTCACCTCTCCACCTATCAAGCTCTGTCAGCTTGTATGAGGGCTGGCAGACCTTTTCAGGTTTCTCCAGAAATGTTTGATTGGGTTCAAGCCCAGACTGTGGCTGGGCCACTCAAAGACATTTACAGAGTTGTCTATAAGCCACTCTTGCTGTGTGCTTAGGGTCATTGTCCTGTTGAAAGGTGAACCTTCTGCCTAGAGGTTCTGAATGCTCTGGACTGGGTTTTCATTAAGGCTATCTCTATATTTTGCTGTGTTTCCTTCTATTCTGACAAGTCCCTCAGTCCCTGCCGCTGAAAAACAGCCCCACAGCATAGGGCTGCTACCAAAACACTTTACTGTTGGGATGCTACTGTACAGGTGATGAGCAATACCTGGTTTCCTTCAAACATGATGCTTGGATTTGAGGTTCATGAGACCAGAGAATCTTGTTTCTCACAATCTGAGAGTTCTTTAGGTCCTTTGTTGCAAATTCCAAGTGGGTTTTCATGCGTGTTCACTAAGAAGAGGATTGAGTAAAGTCTAGATGGGTGGAGTGTTGCAGTGATGTTTGTCCTTTTGTAAGTTTCTCTCATCTGCATATATGATCATGGAGCTCAACTAGAGTGACCATCAGATTCTCGGTCACCACTCTGGCCCTAGGAAGAGCCTTAGTTGTTCCAAACATTTTCCATTAAGGGTAATGGAGACTGCATGCTTCTGTGAAAAAAAACAAAAAACGATTTTTTTCTGAACTCTTCCCCAGATGTGTGGTTTGATGCAATCCTGTCTCTGAGCTTTACAGGCAGTTTTTTTTACCTCAAGGCTTGGGTTTTGCTTTGATATGCATTGTCAGCTGTTAGACCTTTTATTAAGATGTGTTCCTTTTGAATTTGCCACAGGTAACATCTACAAGCAATATGAATGCTCCTGAGCTGAATTTCAACTGATAGTGGTAAGAATACAAATGCCATGTTTTTTTATTTCTAATAAAGATGTTAAAAAACAGTTTTTTGCTTTTCCATTATTTATTGATATGGAAAAAAGGCAGTTTAACATAAAGCTGCAACATAGCAAAACGTGAAAAAAAATTTTTTTGAACGGGTATGAATACTTTCGCAAGGCACTGTATATATGATTTGAATGTGCTGACTGTTGAAAAAAAAACATTATAAAGGTATCCAGATGAAATAACTTGGTTGAAATTGTACAACCAAAGTGTCTGCAATCAAAATGCAATTTATGATGCATATTGCCATTAACACACCCCTCACTAGTGTGTGAGTATATCTACATCCTGTAGATGGACTAAAGCAATCCTCAACTTTCCATCTAGCTGTTTTCATATGAAAACTCCACTGCATTTGGTGATGAATCATCTGGGATCCAGCGTAGGCCCAAAACACATTCTCAGACAATCTTACTTAGCCTTACTCAAACAGCGAGTCTCGTTCCCCTAAAAGGCAAAAGGCCTCTTATAAAAGGAGTTGACAAGATGTTGATAAGTGTGTTTCTAAAAAGGAACAGCCACCCTACGGTTTATTCGGGACAGCGTCATCACCAGTGCAATTAACATCCATGTGTGAATGACCTCAAATTAGAGCAAATAGGTTAGGCGACACAATGGATTTAGGGCAACTACTTTATTTAGTGTTGACTTACGAAACGAAAAGGACTTTTTTTTATTCACCCAAACATAAAGTTACACATGCGATTCATTAACTTTACAGATGTTTACCCAATGATTTGCCAAGATCTGTTTTTGTTTACCAGACAAAAAGGCAACAGCCCCTCTCATCTTTGTCCCTTTTAAACCCCCCATTTGCGTCGCCCTGAAATATCAACAGGTTTTATTTCCAATGTTAACAAGTCTCAGACAGACTTGAAAAGCACTCAGAGTGGGGTCTCCGTCTATCAACTGTAGAGTTGTGCAATACACAAAACCTAAGAGGCAAATAAATGTCTGGCGGTAGCTTGTTGCTTTACAAAATGACTTTTGTGGAAGAATAATTGGTATATACTGAATTAAATTCCAATGCTAACCCACTCCTGAATCAAGTCCAGACTGAATTCATCCTCCACTGAACGGTCTTTGGCATAATTAGATTTAATAGTGACCATCTGGCTGTCATCCCCTCAAATACGCATTAAGCAAGACCCACTGGTTAAAAGTCAAGTGATTGACATGGACATTGAATTGCCTCTCTTTCACGCTGACAATAGCTTGTAGCTAGGCACAATATCTCATTTGTCCAAAGTTCAATGCCAGCAGCATTTCCAGCCGACGTCTTGTTTGTGAGTGAAAGAGGGGCGCAAACTCTCGCTGTTTCACTTTTCTCTTGCAGACTCGCTAGGGTCTGCAATGACAAAGTGGATGTCACTTCTGTCAAACACATCCAGTGTTTGTTCACAAAACAACAGCGCAGCTTATTATAGCTTTGACAGTGGGAAAAAAAAGAGCTAAAAAAGCTCAAATAAATTTGGAGAACAGATTCAAAGACTCTAAAGCCGTAGGAGGTAAATTTTGACTATTAGAATAATCTTAAAAGAGCAAACAAGCATGTTTTTCATCTATAATTCCATAAAATATATGAGCCATTAAAACCGGCACATACCCACTACCCTCAAATCAACTTCCAGTTTGAATAAATAATTCCTCTGTTCGAATCCCAGACCGCCAGCCCATTTATAATTTCACGCCGTCTCCAGTCATCGTGCGAAGAGGAAAGCTGCTTGTTTTGACAGATTGGGTTGCTTTGATGCATACTTCAGTTGTGGTGGATTTTTGCAGCTGCATTGCATGTTAAAGTAAACAGTCGACTTGATAAGATCTTCATAGATGAATTTGCAAGCAGGGTTTCTCGAGCTGCTGGAAAGTATAAGGGCAGAGAGGAATGTAATAGCATGACTTTTGCTGCTGTGCCACTTTGTGTGGCAAAATATGGACAGCGGGAGAGATATTAGAAAACGAAAGTGTGGAGGAATAGTACTGGCAAATTAAAATCATAATGTGAACCATATAGTACTGTCGGAAATTACAAAGGAAGCGTAATCATAATGCTGTGTCACAACCATTATGGGTGTTATTTAGTAGTAATTTAGAAGTAATTTAGAAGCTATTTAGAAGTAATTTAGTTGTTTTCCCACAGCAAAACATGTCTGATTGTTCTGTAATGTTCTCTGTTTTGTTCAAACATGTATTCATCTCATGAGAAAGAACATTAATTTTTGCTTAAAGTAAAAGTATGCCTAATATTTCAATTTTGTCATTATTTACTTGCATTAATTGTTCCTTTAAAGGCCTCTTGAGAAAGAAACCCCAGTAATCTCAAGTTTCAGTGTCAGAAAAGATCTCAAATTGTGCTTATAATTGCCAATATATCAATCAAAAGATTTCAATATACACTAGCAGTCAAAAGTTTTTGAACAGTAAGATTTGTTTTTTTTTTAAGAATTCTGTTTGCTCACCAAGCCTGCATTCATTTGATCCAAAATGCAGCAAAAGCAGTAACATTGTGAAATATTTTTACTATTTCAAATAACTGCTTTCTATTTGAATATATTTTAAAATGTAATTTATTCTTGTGATCAAAGCTACATATTTAGCATCATTACTCCAGTCTTTAGTGCCACATGATCCTTCAGAAATCATTCTAATATGTTAATTTGCTGTTCAAAAACATTTTTATTATCAATATTTAAAAATGTTAGTATATTTTTGTAGGATTCTTTGAAGAATAGAAAGATCCACTTTTTCTTTTTCACATTTCTATTTTAGATAATATACTTTATATTAACGAAAGAAAACATGAAAACATTTTACTCAGCTGTTTTTAACAATAATAAAAAATCAGCAAATCAATATTAGAATGATTTCTGAAGGATCATGTGGCTGGAGTAATAATGCTAAAAAATCAGCTTTGAAATCACAGGAATAAATTACATTTGAAAATATGTTCAAATAGAAAACAGTTATTTTAAGTAGTAAACATTTTTTACTGTTTTTTCTGTACTTTCGATCAAATAAATGCAGGCTCACAGAGCAGAAGAGACATCTTAAAAAAACTTTACAAATCTTACTGTTCAAAAACTTTTGACTCTTGTAAGATTATCATCAAATTCTATCCTCACTGATTTCATTGCTCTTTACATTTCTAATATCTCAACCATTGTGTCATTTGTGTCTATTTTTATTTCTCCAGCATAATTCTATGAGAAACAGCTGAGGAAGTTGTTTGCAGTCCAATTTTTTCCTTCTCTCTGGTTTCGCTCCATGATGTCAGGTTTGATATTATCAAATAGCCGTCTGAACACAGAGACTATGGTCTGGGGAGAAAGTATGACCGGTATCGTTTTTCCATAGATATTGGGACATACAGAGGAATGAAAACAGACTGAAGGGGTCTAGAGGGTCTGCTAGTTCCAGCTCATTTGGCCACATATAGCAGTCCTGCACCTCTCTGCTTCTATATGGCTTCAAGGTTAACAAGCTGTCTGGAGCCGTTCTGTCTGCTGTCCGCCGTACCTGAAGCTTTGTACAAAGCGGCTCTCTGGGAGATAGAAACTCGATAAGAGTTTCAGTCCTATGACCAAAAGCAGCCTTTCATGAGAAATAGACTCCAAAAATGTGTTTGGCTACTCGCAAAGAAATATGATTAACCTAAACGTGTTTGATATTGCAAAATGTGAGATTTATGAAGCAGCTGTGACTTTCCACAAATTAAATTCAGTTTGGTGTCCCATTACTTTTAAAACCATTAGAGGCACAAATCTCTCTCTCTTTTTTTTTTTTTGTAGTGAGAACTATTATATGGTTTTGATATTATATACAGTTCAGTTCAAAAGTTTACATGATTTTGAGATCCATCTTTTCACACTGAGGACAACTGAGGGACTCATATGCAACTATTACAGAAGGTTCATATGCTCACTGATGCTCCAGAAGGAAACACGATATATTAAGAGCCAGGAGGTGAAATCTTTTTGAATTTGAAGATCATGGTAAATTTAACTTTGTCTTTTGGGAAACATTCAAGTGTCTTCTGTAGCTTCTGAAGGGCAGTACTAAATGAAATAATATATTATATAAGCAAAATCAGAAAAATGTACACATCTTCATTCTGTTCAAAAGTTTTCACCCCCTAGCTCAATGCATTATGTTTCCGTCTGGAGCATCAGTGAGTGTTTAAACCTTTGCAATAGTTGCAAATACAAGTTTGTCTCTTGTAATTCCAACTTTATTTCTCGCAAAAGCAAGTCTTTAATCTCACAATTCTGACTTTATTCCTTGCTAATGCAAGTTTTTATCTCGCAATTTTGAGTTTATTTCTCGCAAATATGAGTTTTTGTCTAATAATTCTGCAATTCTGACTATTTCTTGCTAATGAAAGTTTTTGTTTTACAATTCTGACTTTATTTCTCGTAAATACAAGGTTGTATCTTGCAATTCTGACTTTATTTCTCGCAAATATGAGTTTTTATCTCATAATTCTGACATTATTTATCGCAAATTCGAGTTTGTATCTCACAATTCTGACTTTATTTCTTGCAATTCTGACTTTAATTGCAAATACAAGTTTGTATCTCGCAGTTCTGACTTTATTTCTGACCGATGCAAGTTTTTACCTTTCAGTTCCGACTTTATTTCTTGCAAATACTAGTTTTTATCACACAACTCTGACTTTATTTCTTGCAAATGCGAGTTTGTATCTCAGAATTCTGACTTTATTTCTTGCAATTCTGACTTTAATTGCAAATACAAGTTTGTATCTCGCAGTTCTGACTTTATTTCTCACCGATGCAAGTTTTTACCTTTCAGTTCCGACTTTATTTCCTGCAAATGCAAGTTTTTATCTCACAATTCCGACTTTATTTCTTGCAAATGCAAGTTATCATCTTGCAATTCTGACTTTATTTCTCGCAAATACGAGTTTTATCTTGCAATTCTGAATTTAATTATAAATACAAGTTTGTATCTCGCAGTTCTGACTTTATTTCTCACCGATGCAAGTTTTTACCTTTCAGTTCCGACTTTATTTCCTGCAAATGTGAGTTTTTAGTTCACAATTCTGACTTTATTTGTTTTTCAAATACGAGTTTTTATCTGACAATTCTGACTTTATTTCTCACAAATACAAGGCTGTATCTCACAATTCTGACTTTATTTTTTGCAAATGCAAATTTTTATCTCACAATTCTGACTTTATTTCTCGCAAATGTGAGTTTTTAAATCTCATAATCCTGACCTTATTTCTCACAAATTCGAGTTTGTATCTCACAATTCCGACTTTATTTCTTGCAATTCTGACTTTAATTGCAAATACAAGTTTTTATCTCGCAGTTCTGACTTTATTTCTCACCGATGCAAGTTTTTACCTTTCAGTTCCGACTTTATTTCCTGCAAATGCAAGTTTTTATCTCACAATTCCGACTTTATTTCTTGCAAATGCAAGTTATCATCTTGCAATTCTGACTTTATTTCTCGCAAATACGAGTTTTATCTTGCAATTCTGAATTTAATTATAAATACAAGTTTGTATCTCGCAGTTCTGACTTTATTTCTCACCGATGCAAGTTTTTACCTTTCAGTTCCGACTTTATTTCCTGCAAATGCAAGTTTTTATCTCACAATTCCGACTTTATTTCTTGCAAATGCAAGTTATCATCTTGCAATTCTGACTTTATTTCTCGCAAATACGAGTTTTATCTTGCAATTCTGAATTTAATTATAAATACAAGTTTGTATCTCGCAGTTCTGACTTTATTTCTCACCGATGCAAGTTTTTACCTTTCAGTTCCGACTTTATTTCCTGCAAATGTGAGTTTTTAGTTCACAATTCTGACTTTATTTGTTTTTCAAATACGAGTTTTTATCTGACAATTCTGACTTTATTTCTCACAAATACAAGGCTGTATCTCACAATTCTGACTTTATTTTTTGCAAATGCAAATTTTTATCTCACAATTCTGACTTTATTTCTCGCAAATGTGAGTTTTTAAATCTCATAATCCTGACCTTATTTCTCACAAATTCGAGTTTGTATCTCACAATTCCGACTTTATTTCTTGCAATTCTGACTTTAATTGCAAATACAAGTTTTTATCTCGCAGTTCTGACTTTATTTCTCACCGATGCAAGTTTTTACCTTTCAGTTCCGACTTTATTTCCTGCAAATGCAAGTTTTTATCTCACAATTCCGACTTTATTTCTTGCAAATGCAAGTTATCATCTTGCAATTCTGACTTTATTTCTCGCAAATACGAGTTTTATCTTGCAATTCTGACTTTAATTATAAATACAAGTTTGTATCTCGCAGTTCTGACTTTATTTCTCACCGATGCAAGTTTTTACCTTTCAGTTCCGACTTTATTTCCTGCAAATGTGAGTTTTTAGTTCACAATTCTGACTTTATTTGTTTTTCAAATACGAGTTTTTATCTGACAATTCTGACTTTATTTCTCACAAATACAAGGCTGTATCTCACAATTCTGACTTTATTTTTTGCAAATGCAAATTTTTATCTCACAATTCTGACTTTATTTCTCGCAAATGTGAGTTTTTAAATCTCATAATCCTGACCTTATTTCTCACAAATTCGAGTTTGTATCTCACAATTCCGACTTTATTTCTTGCAATTCTGACTTTATTTCTCGCAAATACAAGTTTTTATCTTGCATTTCTGACTTTTTTTCCTGCAAATACAAGTTTTTATTTAGCAATTCTGACTTTATTTCTCAAAAATACAAGTTTTTATCTTGCATTTCTGACGTTTTTCTTGCAAATACAAGTTTTTATTTAGCAATTCTGACTTTATTTCACACAAGTATAAGTTTTTATCTTGCAATTCTCACTTTTTTTCTTGCAAATACAAGTTTATATCTCACAATTCTGACTTTTATAAACTTGAGATATAAACTTGCTATTGCGAATTTTAAAGCTCAGCTTTAAAGGGAAAAAAGATGTTATCAGAACTGCAAGTTTATATCTCACAATTCTGACTTAATTGCAATTGTGTGTTATAAACTTGCAATTCTGTGTAAAAAGTCAGAATTGTCAGTTTATATCTCGCAATTCTGACTATAACTTGCAATTGCGAGTTTGTATCACAATTTTGAGAAAAAAAAGTCATAATTGTGAGATGTTTGTGGAAAATGCCAATGTTATTTGAGAGTACAGGATCTTGACTATACATTTGGCAGCTTTTTGTCTCTTTGAAATCTAAAGAGCCTCAAGAACGTTTGCTAGATATGATATTAATGAGGTTTGACGGATGTATAATATCTCTGTCCAATCCACTTCTTGTTGTGACAGATGGCACAGTTGTCATGACGATGGAACAACAGCAAGAACCCGACGCTCAAATGTTGTGCCAGAGACGCTGATGTGATATTTTAGTTATGTTTGACTCAAAGTTTGTGGTTTGCTTGATCAAAGTCAGACGGTTGTTTTATGTGAAAGGAATGGAAGGATTTGGTTATTACATAACTGCCAAAACAAAAAGAGAAAGTGAGACGGGAGAGGAGGGAAAGAGGCCCTCTGGACATGACAATGCGGTAGGACGAGAGGAGAGGTGAGACAACATAGATAGGGGCATTAAACGGCTGAAGAACAGATGCATGCAGTAATGTCAACACATTCATCACTGATTAATATCATTGCCATAACAAGCACAAGCGGTCCTGACCACCACACAGTTCAAAGCATTAAAGCACTCAACTTGACGTCACCAGTAATTTATTATATGCTTTGTTTTAAATAATACTATTGCTTTAAGAATGTGAGAAATCTTGAGCAAATCATAAGTAATATCAGTTTTGCATTTTGCATGCTAGCCTGTTACCACATCATTTCCCCATTACACATATATTACTTTTTATTCTGTTTTTAGCCTTTATTTTAAAAAAAAGGAACTAAAATATGACATTTAAAATGGTTCTTTCTAGATTTTTTCCTGTTTGAAAGATATTGGAGACAATAACTTAAAATATTTATTTATTAATTATATCTACTTATTTACTATTTACTTACTCTATTTACTTTGTATTCAGTTTTTAATTTTTACCCTTTATTTTATTTTTACCCTTTATTTTTTAAAATGGAAACAAACATTTCTGATGTTCTTTAAAATGGTTATATTTAGAATTTTTTCCCATTTGAAGGATGTTGGAGACAATAATTGACAAATTATTATTTATTAATTATTTAATAATATCTATTTTACTTTACTATTTACTTACTCTGTTGACCTTTTATTATTTTTTCTCTTTATTTTTTATTATTTGTTTTTACTTTTTATTTTATAAAATACATTTCTGATGTTCTTTAAAATTGTTTCTATACTTTTTTCTGTTTGAAAGATGTAGATCTATTTCGCTTATTATTTAGTACTCTAGTGTTTTATATATTTTTACATTTTTACTTTTTATTTATTTAATTATTTTGACTTTTTACTCTATTTTTACCCTTTCTTTTTTAGAACAGGAACACAAATTTTCAACTGTTCTTTAAAATAGTTCTTTCTAGAACTTTTCCCATTTTAAGGATGTTAAAAACAATAATTTAAATGATTATTTAATTATATATTTCACTTATTAACTTACTCTATTTAATTCTTAATCATTTTTATAATTTTTTACTCTTTACTTATTTTTTTTTACTTTATACTCTATTTTTACTCTTTATTTTTTAAAATAAAAACATACATTTCTGATGTTCTTTAAAATTATTCTTTCTAGAATTGTTCCCTGTTTGAAGGATGTTGGAGACAATAACTTACTTATTATTTAATTATTTTAAAAAAATTCTAATTTTTACTCTTTATTATTTATTTATTTTTTTTACTTTTTACTCAATTTTTACCTTTTATTTCTTAAAACAGGAACACAAATTTCAGCTGTTCTTTAAAATTGTTTTTTCTTCAATTTTTAATGTTTACTCTTTCTTTTTAAGCAAGGAGATTAAGAGTTCTTGAGAGTACACTTTTTATTTTATTTATCAAAATGTAATCTTAAAAACCTTTAAAAATGTATACAAAAAAGCAAAATAATATAGAAAACAACAAATAACTAAAAATAAAATAAAAACTGAATATAGAATAAAAAAGTAAATAAAATGTAAAATATACCTAAATAAATAATTAAAATGATAAACGACCTGCAACATCCCAACAGAACTATTTTAAAGTTCAATCTCCCTACTTAAAGAAAGAAAATAGAAATAAAATAAACTGTAAATTAGACATACTTAAATAATAAATAATCATTACAATTATAAATTATCTCCAACATCCCTCAAACAATATCAAAAGTAAAAATAGAATATAAAGTAAAATAAATGTAATAAATAAATAAAATAATCATTAAAATGATTAATTATTTCACATATTACACATAATGTGATGAGAAGACAGCATTATAAAATGGATCCCAACACCAGAATCTCTATCTTCCTTGACCTGAATACATGTGATGAGAGCATTGAGAGCATGTCAAGCCTGCACATGAACTTTACGATAACAATCAGATGTGGCCTGAGATACGTCTCCATGCAATAAGGGACTTTAAAATGAAAAAGAGCAGGAATGTGTGTGGAAGGATCCCTTAAAATCCTGATGACGTGACCACTAAAATCCCTTGACTTGCAAAAATATCAACAGATCACTATGACCTTGCTTATGTATAATCTATACTCCTAATGTGAATGACACTTTTTGAGTAATCAGATAATAAAATAGATGCTTTCCTTGTCTGGGTCAAGATTCTGTGTGACCTGATATCAAGAACGTTATCTGAGCTCTGTATCATGAGAGAGCTGTTATCATAAGCTCTGTTTGAAATCACAAACAAACTGCAGGAGGAGGCCAAAGACAACACAGAGAGGCAAGATGAAACAAGGAATCTCCTAGAGATAAAAAACAACTGCAGGCGGTCCAATGTCCTCCAGGGGTCAGGGCCAAAGTTCAAAACCCTATGTGTATGTTAGGATTCAACAAAAGAGAAATCACTGTGGAAGCCATTGATCAAATATGCAATAGATCCAGAGAAAATTCCTTTAAAATTCCTATGAGAAGAAAAATCTCCAACATCCATCAAGGAAAATTCAAGACATTTAAGTATCTCCCTACTTAAAAAGAATAACAAGAAATTAGACATTTAATTTGTAATTGAATTAATTTTAATGTTTAAATTGAATTTTTCAAACTTAAAATAGAAAACATAGAATAAAACATAAAATCGACATAATTAAATAATTAATTTATTATAATTATAAATTATCGCCAACATTCCTCAAACAGGAAATTTAAGAAAGACACGTTTTAAAAATCATCAAATGAATAGACAATTTAATTTCGTTTTTTAAAGTTGAATTTAAAAGATTAAAGTTCAAATAAAAATCTAAACTAAAGAGGAAAAATAAAATATAAAGTAAAATAGATATAATAAATAAATAATTAAAATTACTAATTATCTCCAATATCCCTTCTACAGGAATATTCAAGAAAGAACCATTTAATTTTATATTTTATTTTATTTTTTAAAATTCAATATCCCAACTTAAATTAAAAAAAGAAAAACAAGAAAAATACAACAAAACATAAAATCGACATAATTAAATAATAAATAATAATTACAATTATAAATTATCTTAAACATCCCTCAAACAGAAAATTCAAGAAAGAAATGTTTTAAAAGCCACTAAAAGAGTGGTAATTGAATTTAATATTTTCCACATTCAAATTAAAAGTTCAAATAAAAATCAAGAGTAAAAATAGAATGTAAAGTAAAATAAATGTAATAAATAAACAATAATTAAATTGACAAATTATTTCCAACATCCTTCAAACAGGAAAATTCAAGAAAGAACAATAAAAATGTATATTTAATTTTAATGTTTAAAATTCAATATCCCAAATTAAATATAAAAATGAAGAAAAACAAGAAAAATAGAATGAAAATAATAATTAAAAAATGTAAAATAGACATAGTTAAAAAAACTTTATTAAAATTACAAATTATCTTTAACATCCCTCAAACAGGAAATTTAAGAAAGAACAGTTTTTAAAATCATTAAAAGGTGGTCATTTAATTTTTTATTTAATTTAATATTTTCAAAGTTCAAATAAAAATCAAGACTACAAATTGAATGTAAAATAAAATAAATGTAATGACTAAACAATAATTAAAATTACTAATTATTTCCAAGATTCCAAAATTCAAGAAACAACTTATATTTAAATTTAATGTTTAAAATTTAATATCCCTATTTAAAAATAAAAAAATATAAAAAAGAAAAAACAAGTAAAATAGAATGTAAAAAAGAAATAAATGAAAAATAGACATAATTAAATAATAAAAAAATAATAAATCAATAATTTTAAACAATTATAAATGATCTTCAACATTCCTCAAACAGGAAATTCAAAAAAAGAAAAAAATTAAAAATCATTAAAAGTGGCCATTTATTTTTTTTTAATTTAATTTACATTTATTTAAGTTCAAATAAAAATCAAGAGTAAAGAGTAAAATGAATATGAAGTAAAATAGATGTAATAAATAAAAATTACTCATTTCCAACATCCTTCAAACAGGAAAATTCAAGAAATAACAAATTTTTAATGTTTTTTTCTCCCTACTTAAAAATAAAATATACCCAATTAAATAATAAATAAATAATATTTAAAAAAAAATAAACATTTTTAATGATCATCAAAAGAGTGCACTATTTTATTTCATTTTTTTTTCAAAGTTCATTCCCTGCTTCACAGCAATAATGAATAAAGAAGTAAACATTAAAATGATGAATTATCTCCAACATCTCTCAAATAGAGCAAATTCAAGAAAGAACACTTTCAAAGTTCATCAAAATAGCTAAATAAAGATAATTAATTATTAAAAGCATGCATAATGAATGATTTATCTCCATCATGCAATATAAAAAAATATTCACTAACCTTTGACCTTTCTTTCAGTGCAACAGCTTTACACAAAACAGGAGGTGAGCTGTATTGAATATAAATCAATCATTCATATTGTCCTTCAACGTAAGGATCAAAGGTCACGCTTCCCGTCTCAGGCGTTTTAAATACCCAAGCATTTATTGCTCCCTTATTTATGGCGAGGCGAGACGGCCGACCAGAATGCTGAGTTTGTACTAGAGATTGTTATGCTTGTGCAACCTGAGATTACACACACAGATCCTCACGTGGGAAAGGTCAGCGTGAGAGAGTCTGTGAGAGAGTGTAATGTCTTTGCTATTCCTCCTTGAAATATCGTCTCTTCCCCCACTGCCGCAGTCATTTGTCACCCTGGCACGCTGTCCTGATGTCCTGATCATATTTATGTGCTGGCCGGCAGCCACTGACCGACTGCGAGTAATGAACATATGACCCTGCGCACACATACCTCCTGCTTTCCTTCAGCTCCCTGCCTCACCATCACATCATTTCTTAGTAATGCTTGCTAAGACAAGCATCCATCACTATTACAGTTGCTCATGATTGGGGATAAAGATATGAACAAGCCCTTCACTTTATATTTCGTACTGCACTATGTGTTGCTATAAACACAAATAATACCTCTGAAAATTGTGCTATTACATTTCTAAACAACCAGATACATGATTTATTTTGCCATATTTAGAGACATCATACTTCATATCAGTGGTATTTTTTAAAATCAAATTTCAATTCATGTCCCAGTCACATTTTCTTGGTTAAATAAACATTATTTACACTATCAGAAAAAAAAATATATGTTTTATATTTTTACATTAAGTATAATCAATATTCTGTGCATTAAAACCTAGTATGAATCTCTTCAAGTTAGTGTTTTTAAGCACTTATTCCAAATTACCTCAAGGATAACTTATTTAAATTATGTATTTTATGTGTTAACTTATGTCTTTTTAATATTTAACTTTTAACTATTTTTGAATGTTTGGGATCATCAGACATCAACGCTTGGTAAATATTGGTCACAGACACAGAGATTTACTTTAAATTTTAATTCAAGCAGATTACTCACTAAAAACTCCTACATTTTGTGTTTTCAGGCAATTTCAAGTTAGTGTTTTTAAGCATTTTACATTCATTCCAAATTACCTCAAGGATAACTCATTTAAACAATGTATTTTATGTGTTAACTTATATTCAGCTAGTTTTTTTAATAGTTAACTTTTAACTATTTTTGAATGTTTCGGATCATCAGTCATCAACGCTTGGTAAATATTGGTCACAGATATGGAGATTTACTTTAAATTTTAATTCAAGCAAATAACTCACTAAAAACTCCCACAGTTCGCGTTTTTAGCCATTTTAAGTCTTATTTTGATGTAACAAAGTGGTTGTATCTAAGTGTGTCAGTTGTTTACTTACTTTTTAAAATGTGTCCTCCCATTAACGCCATTTTATTGTTCATTCAGACTGATTCGCGAACGCGCACGAACACAAGAGGCGGGACTTATAGCATTAACCAATCACAGCTGATCATAACCAGTCGTATCCAATCATATCTCGATTAAGGCGTTGCCTCCTTTAGCGGGGTCTGTTAAAACCGTCTATGGTTAAAACTCAATGGACTCAGAGGAGATGAGAAAGACGTCGACTCCCGCTGTAACTTTACCTGCTGGTGTCACTGTTGGACAATGTTTCTTTAGAAAAACGAGTGATTTATGCACTTTTGATTATTATATTTTGTAATACTGGCGTTGCTTTATTTTTGTACTACAATTTTTTTTCTCATCTAATAATTTGAGGAAGCACTGCCTTCCTTGCCTCCTCGGAGGAAACGCCCTGTTTCATATCTATCAAAAAATTGTAGAAGCAAGATGAAATGACATGTTTGCATCAGCATATTATTTTTGGTATTATATATAGCCTACAGTTGTGCTCGTAAATGTATATATCCCTTGCAAAATGAGCTAAATGTTAATAATTTTGAACAAAATAAGATGGATCATGAAAACTGTAGCTATGTTATTTTTTTGAGTATTTTTTAGTAATAGATGTTCATATATAGTTCATAAAAGAAAATAATAACTTAATTTATATAAATTACCCTGTTCAAAAGTTTACATACACTTGAAGCTTAGTACTGTGTGTGTTGTTTCCTGGATGATCCATGACTGTGATAGTTGTTCATGAGTCCATTCTTTGTCCGGAGCAGTTCAACTGCCTGTTGTTCTTCAGAAAAATCCTCCAGCTCCTGCACATTCTTTGGTTTTCCACCATCTACTGAATATCTGAACCCTTTCCAAAAGTGAATGTATGATTTTGAGATTCATCTTTTCACATTGAGGACAACTGAGAGACTCACAAGAGGAACACAACTATTACAAAACGTGAAGACATTTACTGATAAGACAATACAATGCATTAAGAGCCAGGGGGTGTAAACTTTTTAAATAAGAGTAAATTATCCTTTTATTGTCTTCTGGGAAACATGTAAATATTTATGCAGCTTCTTAAGTGCAGTGCTTCAGGTTAAGCATCAGTAAATGTTTTCACCTTTTATAATAGTTATGCATTGTTTCTCAATTGTTCTCAGTGTGAAAAGATTGATCTCAAAATCATGCAGTCACTTTTGGGAAGGGTTCAAATATACAGAAGATGCTGGAAAACCAATGAATGTGCAGGAGCTGGGGGATTTTTCTGAAGAAAAACAGACATTTTTCCAATGAGCCTGGGTCGTTTTTTAAGTAGTTCTCTTTAAAAAATTGTTCATCGTGTCCGAATAATGTGAATGGTATAGGCTTTACAAATCAGTACTTTAACCATATTCAGCAACACAATTTACTGTTGGAATATTAGAGATCATTTTTTTCTGGAAACATTGAGAAAACACTCTCAGAAACACTGCAATAAATTTAAAATATAATTGTAACATTCTCAAAACCAAAATGGAATGTTTGGAAACATTTTTAGAACATGGATTGGTTAGCTGAGCTCTAATATCTCCTTTTAAACTGCTAACATCAGCAGGTTAACTATGGCTCTGGTTAACACTGATGTGGTGGACAAATATAAATGGTTCGCATATATCAAATGCAGTCAAATGAGAATAATTCATCATCAAACAATGTGGAACAGAACAATAGCTGCTTCATGAAACCCCTCATAATCAAGCACAAAGGTCTTTTGTGGGTACATATATATATGGTTTATGTTTTCTACCAGAGCTTTTGACAGATATACTGGTATGGCAATAATGAAAGGAGCTTTCTTTTAAGAAGATTCAATCAATAAATTGATACGTTCCAGAAAACACTGTTGTTTACAGCTGTTTGGAGGAGAGCTATAAAAAAGGAGTAAATGAAAAAGGCTTTGCCTTGATTTATGAACCCAGAGGAGCTTATAAAATATACTCAGATCTCTCATTCTTTACAGTAATTCCAGTCAAGATAAAAAAGCAAGGAAATGTCATGCTGTTGCACCTTTAGAGCAGATGTCCTTCAGCACTGATCACACAATCACTACTGCCTGACATGTGACATATGAAGGACACTTAAGTGCACCACAGTCCATAAATGAAGCTTTTGCACTTGAGAAAAAGCTTTTGATTTCATTTTTGGACAATTTGTTGCTTTAAATGAAATAGTCAGTGGGAATGAGGAATGCAGGAATGTTTTGAAGTATGAAACTTCATTTCGCAATGAAGCACTTTGAGCTGAATTAAGAATGAAAAGGAAACAGACAGACAGAGACAGATTGAAAAGAGAGCAGGTTAAGATAGCAGTTCTTATCTTCCTCAAGAGGAATTTAAAGACCTGCCTCAGATAAACTCACAGAGATGAACGCAATGCATCCTGGAGTCAGATTCATCCTCTCTAAGCACATGGATAGACCAGAACGTGACATATGGCATCTGAAAAATATATCAAGAAACATAAATAACAAGGTGAAATTACCTTTTCCAAGTTTCATAAGTAGCAAACAAAAAAAGTTTTTTGTTGTTTTTCGTCCTTTTTAAAATTGTTACCCAGTCGTAGATGTACCAGGATGGCCGAGTGGTTAAGGCGTTGGACTTAAGATCCAATGGACACATGTCCTCGTGGGTTCGAACTCCTGGTATGAAAAAGCAAGTTTTAAATAGAATACAGTAATGTGGTTATGCCAAGAACGATACACAAACATATGTATTGCTAACTACCACCACAAAACACAAAGAATCAATGAAATCTGTTAATGCATACTGTTGTTTTCTCTCCAAAATGATGTCACTTCCTGAAGTGATAGAATTTTACAAAAAATGGGATCAAAAGTGATACTGAAGACTACATTAACAATGGATAAACAATGGTAAAACCATATTCTGTTGTTTTAATTCTAATGCTTCTAATGCTCACTGACATGACCTGACTTACAGCTTATGGTTTCTTCCACTTTCCTGTTCAGTTTTAGCACCCCATTCATCCAGCGCTGAGGCGGAGGTGTTTACTGTCTGCTCCAGGTGCTGTTACGAGGGCCAGGCCGGGCCAGGCCCGGGTAGAGCGAGGGGCCACCCTGGATAGCATAAACAAACAGACCCCAGAGAGCCTGCTGTTTTGATAATGTCCATGATTAGCTCAGGTGCTGGGTTATGACCCTGCCAGACCCACAGGCCTGGCGGGGGCTGCGTGTGTTTTCCTTCTTCTCCGACAAGGAAAAGATGCAGCTGCTTTTACAAGGCCGGATCCCCTGACACGGAACAATTTAAACCAGAAGCTCCTGACAGGACAGACAGAAAGGAAATTAAATTTGTCGTCTTGTGCCAAATTTATAAGCTTAAATATGCTAGTATGCATCTAAAAGTGTACAAAAAATTATAGCTATTTTAAAAAATAGTTCTTTTTAATAAAGTTATAAAGTGTGTGACAAGCTAAATGCATTTAGCTGTTTTAAAAAACATGATACGTCCTGTCCCAATTTCCTCTTTCTATATGAAATACATAAGGATTTTAAAAGGACAGTTCAGCCAAAAATGAAATTTATGCCATTAATTAATCACTCTCATGTTGTTCCAAACCAGTAAGGCCTTCGTTTATCTTTGGAACACAAATTAAAATATTTTTGATGAAATCCGAGAGCTTTCTGACCCTCCATAAACAGCAAGGGTCCTACCATGATCAAGGCACGCACACGTAGGACATTGTTAAAATAGTTCACGTGACATCCGGGGTTCAACCGTAATTTTATAAAGCTACAAGAATACTTTTTGTGTGCAATGCATGCGTTGTAGTACTCTCAGTAATGGCCACCTGTGGTGACATGGAGGAGAAGAAGAACCACTGATGTCACACAGTCCATTTTATTGATGTCCTTACTATGTTTCTGTGCCTTGACTGTGGTAGGACCCTTGCTGTCTATGGAGGGTCAGAAAGCGCTCAGATTTCATTCATAACATCTTAATTTGTGTTCTGAAGATGAAGTCTTCAGGTTCGGACTGACATAAGGGTGAGTAATTAATGACAGAATATTCATTTTTGGGTGAACTGTCCCTTTAATAAGTGGATATTACATATCATTCACTTTTTAAAGGCATCAATAAGAAAGAACCAGTACATAAACTTGAGTAATAATACCTAATAATAAAATAATACCTGTACTCCAGCACTGTAACCAAGATGGCCGAGTGGTTAAGGTGTTGGACTTAAGATCCAATGGATGAATGTCTTTGTGGGTTTGAACCCACTCCTGTAAAGACACTTGGGTTTTACCTTGTTTAGAAGTTGCTCCAGGAATACTGAGGCTTGGGAGTTTTAAAGAATATATTATAAACATATAAGAGCAGTAACTCAAAAAAGATTTGACAGTAGAATGGAGTGACTAACCAATCAGCCTGCTCTATGTGGTATAATTGATTCTGATTGGTCAATTCTATGGTAAAATATTTGCATAGTTAATTCTGAAGTGTATAATTGACTATTCACTCAGACATTCTGTATGATTTTTCTCATATAATACATTTATTTCAAAACTTGTATATATGTTGGCCATTTGTTTATTTTTATGATACATGGTCATTTCTACCATTTAAACACTAATTAGGAGCCTAACGTTTACTACAATGGTTAAAAAAAGGATCTGGTTCTTTTGAAATATTTTTTCTTAGTGTAAAAAACATTTACATAATCCACATAACCTTCATACACGATCCACATTATTTTTCAACGCAGAAGTAAGCCGTTTTCTGTGGGTGGTCGAGACTTCCAGTTCAATAGCTGCTGTAGGGAAATAATGAGAAGAATAAGAAGCAGTAAATGGTAAAACTGTTTTCACTACACACACTCTTAAAAATAAAGGTTCTTTATTGGCATCAATGGTCCCATCTATGGAACCTTTCAAATGCGCAAAAGCTTCTTTATAGTGGAAAAAGGTTCTTTAGATTGTTAAAATGCTCTTCAAAATGGTTCTTTTAAGAACTGTTCACTGAAAGGTTCTTTGGTGAACCAAAAATGGTTCTTTTATGGCATCACTGCAAAAACACCCCTCTGGAGCCTTTATTTTTAAAAGTGTACCAGTGTGTTCATAATTAAGATTATACAGTAAAATAATATGGTAAGACACACCAGTTTGCAATATCACGCAGCAAAACCAGCTGTTTTGTACAGTTAAATATAGCTGGAAGCGAATGACACCAGAAGCCAGACACATTACATTTACAAATGGCCGCGCCGGCTTTTATGGGAAAATAAGGTGGATAAAAAACCTTGTGTTCAATGGAAAGTTTCCATGGATGCTAAAGATTCTTCATGGAACCATGCATATAAAGAACCTGTATTTTTTAAAGAGTGTTCAGAGTTTACATGGTCTTTTACTTGTTCTATGCACATTCAACAGTATTTTTTTTTTTTCAACCAAAATTCTATTTTAGATACCTTTAAAAAGAAATAAACTTCTAGTGAGAACTGGTACATAAATAACTCTTGCTATTTGACGAAAGAATGAATCAATATACACACAAACCACCCAGATCGCAGGAATCAGATGTGGGGTGAGCACTGCTGGAGGGAATGTAATACGCATCCACCGCCCCTGTTACTGCATACTAAAAAAGAGAAAGAAAGAATGGACCGTGAGTTTGGAGTTTGTGTTGTGCTCACGGACCAGCTGTGTAAATCTCTCACTGTCTTTCTCAGGGGGAGCGCAGACTCATTTTTAGAAACACTGGTATTCCAGTAACTTAAGTGCACTTTTCAGGCATGTAACTGTAGAGAGATCAAGTAACAAAGACTGCGGTAGAGATCTCAGGTGGCCTGAAATAGGTAAAGAGGTCGTTAAGGAAACGAGGAGGCTGCGCATATAAATAGCTGGAGTTATTGAGTCTCCAATAAACCAGTTCCCTTTGGTCTGTCTAACTCATCTTCCTCCATCCCTGTGTCATTTATCGGAAAAGAACTAGTGTGTCATATTGATTTGCAGCACCCTGCGGTAAGCGAACCCTTCCCCCGTGACCTGTCAGGTCTGACGGACAAATGAAGAGAAAGAAATAGAAAAAAAATTAAGCTCATGCTGGGAATTACTCGTCTACAATATCAAGAAATCATTCGCACCAAAAAGCCACCGCAATTACCCATCGAAAGCCCTCTGAGAAGATAATCACTGCTTGCGCTTCAAAGGCGACTATCTGGCCCCCCTTTCGCTGAGATCCAGCAGGGTTTTTAGGAGATGGACAGGGGGAAGCCCCAGACTAGAGTGCTGCCCCTGCTGATGGAGAAGCCATGGTAAAGCAGGAACAATTGAATACTCATTAGCATGGCAAAGGTCTGCTCATTACAAGGAATCATTAGAGCTGCTCTCAGATGAAAGGCCTGCTCGGACTCCACATAAGGAGGTGTCCACTATTTTTAAAAAGAGTGCTTGAAACAAGGTAAGGATAAGAAGCAGTGGATAAATCCCCCTACCCCTGATTCAAATTATTTGACATGTCTGGTCTGCCAATAGATGCTATACACCATCAACAAACATACCAGTCAACATGTCAACCATAAAGCTAAAAACTATATATGTGACCCTGGACCACAAAACCAGTCATAAAGGTTTTAGTTTTTTTTTTAATTAAGATTTCATACATCATCTGAATAAAAAAACTTTCCAGTGATGTATGGTTTGTTAGGATAGGACAATATTTGGCCGAGATATTATTTGAAAATTAAAATATTGAGAAAATTGCCTCTAAACTTTTTAGAAATGCATATTACTAATAAAAAATTAAGTTTTGATATATTTAACGTAGGAAATTTACAAAATATCTTCCTGGAACATGATCTTTACTTAGGATCCTAAAAAATTTATAATAATATATATATATGATAAGTTTGACCCATACAATGTATTTTTGGCTGTTGCTACAAATATCACATATATGATCTTGATTTAATTTCGTAAAACCTATGATAACCCATTGTGACAACTTACCCCTTAATGTGACAACACTGCCCTGCTGTTCAGACATATTGCCTCAACTGTATCTATTAAAAGCAGGAATGTACAGTAGTTTTTTTGTGGCCATGACTTTAAAGTGTGCATCTAAAACAGAAATTTGTGTGACAACTATCCCCAGTACGTCCTATTTGGCTGTCCATATGACCCATCAGGTGAAACACCAACTATCACAAAAACATAAAGACACGTTGTGATTTCGTTTCCTGTTTTCAACACCAGGAATAAGTTTCCACATGAACATGAAATTCTAGAAATGCATGAATGCACAAATAACTAAAATAATAAAACTTTTGGATATGTAGCTAATTTCATGGTAAAAGTGGTTTGAAGATAAACAACTTTTCTTTGCTAAACCGTTTTTGTCTTACATTGCAATTTTAACCACTATGATGTTGCATTCCTAAAAAATCATTTCAAAATACCCTTTGTATTTGCCAGAAGCCATTTTTACTCTCATCTAGTGCTTGGTGAGTATTGATTTTGGACCCTGCATGTACACCCAGACCACCATCGCCATAACCACGAAAACGCAGAGGTAATCTCCTTCCCCCAGAGCTGCAAAGTCATTATCAGCTGTCCAGGTCTTACTTATGAGCTCCTAGCTCCCTGGAGACACTGAAATAAGTGTGCTGGTCAGTGGGGGAGGTGAGGGCTGGTGGGGTCCCGCTCCTAAACGAGGGGCCGAGGAGGAACAGAGAGATTCAGAATGATGAAGGAGTCTTTGAAGAGCTGGAGATGGAGGGATGATGGCTCTTTGAGGTCTGCCTGGGCACTGAAGGGCTTTTGTGTTGAAACCTCCTGCAAGAACAGTTCACGTTACTGCAGGACAATGGCTGGTTAAACTGCGCACAGAAAGAGGTTAATCCACAAAGAATAGGCCGGCGGCCGGTAAAGCTAGTGACACAGGGCCTGGAGAAAAGCATTAGTCAATAAAGCACTAATTAAAGTGTTTGCTTGGTGAGCCGTGCAGAAGGCGATCAAAGCCCAACGCGGTCGTGTCACAAATGGGGAAGATGCTTAAGGGGACGCGTTCATTACACATTAAGGACGGATAAGAACACACACTGAGCAGCTGGACAACCTGTTAAGAAGCAGAGATCCAGTTTTAGAGCCTAATCTGGAATAAAGCATAAATTGATGCGGCTGTATATGGTTCCACTGGACAAATCCAATGGGTGCAGCTGGCCTTGTTGATTCAAACCCCACTTCTGTGATTTTTATTGTATGTGTACAGTATGTGGCATTACCACAAACTGGTTTCTCAAAGTGGTAATGAAGTACCAGTAGAAGGAACAAAGGGGTTTTTAGCACCGAAAAAAGTGAACAGGATGGCCGAGAGGTTAAGGCGTTGGACTTAAGATCCAATGGACGCATGTCCTCGTGGGTTCGAACCCCACTCCTGGTAGATCTCTGTCCATTTTAAACCAAATACAGCTATATGTGGTTGTGTCATAAACAAACTGGTTTCTCAAAACTGCTTCTGAAGTAGCTGTAATTGGTGAACACAGAGATTCAAAGTGTTTGTGGTCGAGCGTTTAAGGTGTTGGATTTAAGATTCAATGGACAAATGTCCTTGTGTACTTCTGGTGAATCTAGTTGAGTTTTGAACAGAATATAGTTATGTGGTTGTGCTACCAACAAACTGGTTCCACTGGACAAATCCAATGGGTGCAGTTGTCCTTGTGGGTTCAAACCCCACTTCTGTTAGATCAATGCAATTTTTATTGTATTTGGTCGCATTACCACAAACTGGTTTCTCAAAGTGGTAATGAAGTACTAGTAGAAGGAACAAAGGGGTGTTTAGCATAAGAAAGTGACCAGGATGGCCGAGTGGACTTAAGATCCAATGGGCAAATGTCCTCGTGGGTTCAAACCCCACTCCTGGTAGATCACCGACCATTTTAAACCAAATATAATAATACGGCTATATGAGGTTGTGTTATAAACAAACTACAACGTAACCAGAATGTTAGTTATGTGGTTGTGCTACCAACAAATTGTTTCCATTGGACAAATCTAATGGGTGCAGGTGTCTTTGTGGGTTCAAACCCCACTTCTGGTAAATTCAATGTGATTTTTACTATATGTGGTCGCATTACCACAAACTTTCCTTGTGATCACTGTCAATTTTAAACACAATATTGTAATACAGCTGTGTGTGGTTGTGTTATAAACAAACTGGTTTCACAAACCTGGTTCTGAATGCAATGTGGCTGCATATGGTTATCAACAAACATCTGTTTACACATGTCACTGTGATCCAATATCAAGTTGCCCAGCAAGATAAATCAATGTTTACACCTGGTGGTAACACACAGCTCCTTGTAACTACTTGTTTTGTCACTGTATACCTCACTCACAGATTTATTGTATGCTTATAAAGCACAGAATGTGAAAAGGTGCAGTTTCTTTGAAATATCGTTCCTGCTTTTTATACGTGTATGTAGTGCTGTCCACATGTGACGTCCCATCCCAGATGGATCTTAATACCAGGTGTAAATGGTGCCGAAGTGTTTCTGAAATGCCCTGTTAAGGAAACAAAAGAGCGTTTTAGTATAACCCAGTCACAGAGCAGAGTGAATTTTAAACAGAATACATTGTTTCTGCTTTACAGGTACGTGTGGTGATCAACAAAGAAACTAATTGGTTTCTCCAAGTGCCTCTGAAAGACACTATAAAGGAAACAAAGTGATCCTTTGTTCTCAGCTGTGACCAGGATGGCCGAGTGGTTAAGGCGTTGGACTTAAGATCCAATGGACGTATGTCCTCGTGGGTTCGAACCCCACTCCTGGTAGATTGTTGCGACATTTAAGTATGTTGTGGTTACTAATAAAGTGGTTCTGAATTATTCATATAAAAAACAAAGGGGTTTTAACACAGGACTGTCACCAGGATGGCCGAGAGGTTAAGGCGTTGGACTTAAGATCCAATGGACGCATGTCCTCGTGGGTTCGAACCCCACTCCTGGTAGATTGTTGCGACATTTAAGTATGTTGTGGTTACTAATAAAGTGGTTCTGAATTATTCATATAAAAAACAAAGGGGTTTTAACACAGAACTGTCACCAGGATGGCCGAAAGGTTAAGGCGTTGGACTTAAGATCCAATGGACGCATGTCCTCGTGGGTTCGAACCCCACTCCTGGTAGATTGTTGCGACATTTAAGTATGTTTTGGTTACTAATAAAGTGGTTCTGAATTATTCATATAAAAAACAAAGGGGTTTTAACACAGAACTGTCACCAGGATGGCCGAGAGGTTAAGGCGTTGGACTTAAGATCCAATGGACGCATGTCCTCGTGGGTTCGAACCCCACTCCTGGTAGATTGTTGCGACATTTAAGTATGTTGTGGTTACTAATAAAGTGGTTCTGAATTATTCATATAAAAAACAAAGGGGTTTTAACACAGGACTGTCACCAGGATGGCCGAGTGGTTAAGGCGTTGGACTTAAGATCCAATGGACGCATGTCCTCGTGGGTTCGAACCCCACTCCTGGTAGATTGTTGCGACATTTAAGTATGTTGTGGTTACTAATAAAGTGGTTCTGAATTATTCATATAAAAAACAAAGGGGTTTTAACACAGAACTGTCACCAGGATGGCCGAGAGGTTAAGGCGTTGGACTTAAGATCCAATGGACGCATGTCCTCGTGGGTTCGAACCCCACTCCTGGTAGATTGTTGCGACATTTAAGTATGTTGTGGTTACTAATAAAGTGGTTCTGAATTATTCATATAAAAAACAAAGGGGTTTTAACACAGGACTGTCACCAGGATGGCCGAGTGGTTAAGGCGTTGGACTTAAGATCCAATGGACGCATGTCCTCGTGGGTTCGAACCCCACTCCTGGTAGATTGTTGCGACATTTAAGTATGTTGTGGTTACTAATAAAGTGGTTCTGAATTATTCATATAAAAAACAAAGGGGTTTTAACACAGAACTGTCACCAGGATGGCCGAGAGGTTAAGGCGTTGGACTTAAGATCCAATGGACGCATGTCCTCGTGGGTTCGAACCCCACTCCTGGTAGATTGTTGCGACATTTAAGTATGTTGTGGTTACTAATAAAGTGGTTCTGAATTATTCATATAAAAAACAAAGGGGTTTTAACACAGGACTGTCACCAGGATGGCCGAGTGGTTAAGGCGTTGGACTTAAGATCCAATGGACGCATGTCCTCGTGGGTTCGAATCCCACTCCTGGTAGATTGTTGCGACATTTAAGTATGTTTTGGTTACTAATAAAGTGGTTCTGAATTATTCATATAAAAAACAAAGGGGTTTTAACATAGAACTGTCACCAGGATGGCCGAGAGGTTAAGGCGTTGGACTTAAGATCCAATGGACGCATGTCCTCGTGGGTTCGAACCCCACTCCTGGTAGATTGTTGCGACATTTAAGTATGTTGTGGTTACTAATAAAGTGGTTCTGAATTATTCATATAAAAAACAAAGGGGTTTTAACACAGGACTGTCACCAGGATGGCCGAGTGGCTAAGGCGTTGGACTTACGATCCAATGGACGCATGTCCTCGTTGGTTCGAACCCCACTCCTGGTAGATTGTTGCGACATTTAAGTATGTTTTGGTTACTAATAAAGTGGTTCTGAATTATTCATATAAAAAACAAAGGGGTTTTAACACAGAACTGTCACCAGGATGGCCGAGAGGTTAAGGCGTTGGACTTAAGATCCAATGGACGCATGTCCTCGTGGGTTCGAACCCCACTCCTGGTAGATTGTTGCGACATTTAAGTATGTTGTGGTTACTAATAAAGTGGTTCTGCATTATTCATATAAAAAACAAAGGGGTTTTAACACAGGCCTGTCACCAGGATGGCCGAGAGGTTAAGGCGTTGGACTTAAGATCCAATGGACGCATGTCCTCGTTGGTTCGAACCCCACTCCTGGTAGATTGTAGCGACATTTAAGTATGTTTTGGTTACTAATAAAGTGGTTCTGAATTATTCATATAAAAAACAAAGGGGTTTTAACACAAGACTGTCACCAGGATGGCCGAGAGGTTAAGGCGTTGGGCTTAAGATCCAATGGATGCATGTCCTCGTGGGTTCGAACCCCACTCCTGGTAGATTGTTGCGACATTTAAGTATGTTGTGGTTACTAATAAAGTGGTTCTGAATTATTCATATAAAAAACAAAGGGGTTTTAACACAGGACTGTCACCAGGATGGCCGAGAGGTTAAGGCGTTGGACTTAAGATCCAATGGACGCATGTCCTCGTGGGTTCGAACCCCACTCCTGGTAGATTGTTGCGACATTTAAGTATGTTGTGGTTACTAATAAAGTGGTTCTGAATTATTCATATAAAAAACAAAGGGGTTTTAACACAGAACTGTCACCAGGATGGCCGAGAGGTTAAGGCGTTGGACTTAAGATCCAATGGACGCATGTCCTCGTGGGTTCGAACCCCACTCCTGGTAGATTGTTGCGACATTTAAGTATGTTGTGGTTACTAATAAAGTGGTTCTGAATTATTCATATAAAAAACAAAGGGGTTTTAACACAGGACTGTCACCAGGATGGCCGAGTGGTTAAGGCGTTGCGTTCAAGCTGGGGAACAATAGTCCGTCAAAGACAGGGAAGAAGGGAAGAAAAGGGGGAAGGAAGAAAAGGAGAAAGGGAAGAAGAAAGAGAAAAAATGACGAAAAGAAAGGGTGAAATGTGACGTTGGAACTGAATACTTCCTTAGCATGCACGCTACGGTACATTTTCACGTTTCTTTGGGCGTGAAAATTGCGCATTTATATTACACTGTTTCCTATTGCAGGCGCTCACCAAGACCGGGGTTCGAATCCAGATAAAGGCACCTTTTTGTATTGTTATTGTTATATTGTTAATTTCATTAAATAAATGCAATTTTTAAGGTTAATAAAATGTACATATGTACAATTCTTTCATGAAAAATAAAGAATGCCAATGGAACTGTGGTATTGTTGATGTTGTTGTTATTATTACTTATTATTTTGTAGTTGTTGTATTAATATTATTTATTCTGATTAAGCATTATATTATTCTTTGTTTAATTGATATTACTTATTCTGATTAGGAGTTTTGTATGTTACATTCATTCAAGACACTTATAAATCTGTTATTTTTAATGAAAAAAAAGATAGTATTTAGAATAAAATAGTCATTAATATGCTGAAAATTTTAATTTACAATCATGCCAACAGAACAGTAATGAATATTAAATAAATACAATTATATTAACTATTAAATAAGTTTTCAAACAACAATAAATTAAAAGGGAAATAAAATTAAAATAAAAAACAGAAATCAAAAAGCAATAATTTCCCAGTTCATTTTTGTTTTACAATTATTTTTGTTTTACAATTATTCCAACAATACAGTAATGAAAATTAAATAAATAAAATTAAATATTGAATAAGTTTTTAAACAACAATAAGTGAAAAGGGAAATAAAATGAAAATAAGAGTAAAAAACAATAACTTTCCAGTTTGTTTTTACTTTACACTTATTCCAACAATACAGTAATGAATATTAAATTAATAAAATGAAATATTAAATAAGTATTCAAAGAACAATAAATGAAAAGGGAAATAAAAGTAAAAAACAAAAAGCAATAATTTCCCAGTTTGTTTTTATTTTACAATTATTCCAACAATACAGTAATGAATATTAAATAAATAAAATGAAATATTGAATAAGTTTTTAAACAACAATAAATGAAAAGGGAAATAAAATGAAAATAAAAGTAAAAAGCGAAAAAAAAAAAACTTTCCAGTTTGTTTTTATTTTGCAATTGTGCCAACAGAATGGTAATCAATATTAAATAAATAAAATAAAATATTAAATAAATATTCAAAGAACAATAAATGAAAAGGGAAATAAAATTAAAAAAACAAAAAGCAATAATTTCCCAGTTTTTTTTATTTTACAATTATTCCAACAATACAGTAATGAATATTAAATAAATAAAATGAAATATTAAATAAGTTTTCAAACAAAAATAAATGAAAAGGGAAATAAAATGAAAATAAGAGTAAAAAACAATAACTTTCCAGTTTGTTTTTACTTTACACTTATTCCAACAATACAGTAATGAATATTAAATTAATAAAATGAAATATTAAATAAGTATTCAAAGAACAATAAATGAAAAGGGAAATAAAAGTAAAAAACAAAAAGCAATAATTTCCCAGTTTGTTTTTAATTTTACAATTATTCCAACAATACAGTAATGAATATTAAATAAATAAAATGAAATATTGAATAAGTTTTTAAACAACAATAAATGAAAAGGGAAATAAAATGAAAATAAAAGTAAAAAGCGGAAAAAAAAAAAACTTTCCAGTTTGTTTTTATTTTGCAATTGTGCCAACAGAATGGTAATCAATATTAAATAAATAAAATAAAATATTCAATACATATTCAAAGAACAATAAATGAAAAGGGAAATAAAATTAAAAAAACAAAAAGCAATAATTTCCCAGTTTGTTTTTATTTTACAATTATTCCAACAATACAGTAATGAATATTAAATAAATAAAATGAAATATTGAATAAGTTTTTAAACAACAATAAATGAAAAGGGAAATAAAATGAAAATAAAAGTAAAAAGCGAAAAAAAAAAAAAACTTTCCAGTTTGTTTTTATTTTGCAATTGTGCCAACAGAATGGTAATCAATATTAAATAAATAAAATAAAATATTAAATAAATATTCAAAGAACAATAAATGAAAAGGGAAATAAAATTAAAAAAACAAAAAGCAATAATTTCCCAGTTTTTTTTATTTTACAATTATTCCAACAATACAGTAATGAATATTAAATAAATAAAATGAAATATTAAATAAGTTTTCAAACAAAAATAAATGAAAAGGGAAATAAAATGAAAATAAGAGTAAAAAACAATAACTTTCCAGTTTGTTTTTACTTTACACTTATTCCAACAATACAGTAATGAATATTAAATTAATAAAATGAAATATTAAATAAGTATTCAAAGAACAATAAATGAAAAGGGAAATAAAAGTAAAAAACAAAAAGCAATAATTTCCCAGTTTGTTTTTAATTTTACAATTATTCCAACAATACAGTAATGAATATTAAATAAATAAAATGAAATATTAAATAAGTTTTTATTTTTAAATATTTTTGACCTCTGACACGCCCCCTGAGGATGTGTCATTCTTTCGCACACCTTCGGCTCAGTTCGGCAACTTGATTGACACCTGACTAGAACGCTGACTCCTCCGCCTAGCGGCAATACGCGAAAACGTGCCGTCGACATTCTCTTCTACTCTGATTGGTCAAATGTCGAAAATGTTAAGAAAATGTTAAGAATAGCGCTTTATGATTGGCTGGAAATGTTGAAGCGCTTCGACGCGATTGGCCCAAATGTTATAGTGCTTCGACGTGATTGGCTGCGCAGTTCAACATTGCTCGACATTTCCAAAATATTGTCGGACTATCCTTCGGCAGCTGGCGGACTTAAGATCCAATGGACGCATGTCCTCGTGGGTTCGAATCCCACTCCTGGTAGATTGTTGCGACATTTAAGTATGTTTTGGTTACTAATAAAGTGGTTCTGAATTATTCATATAAAAAACAAAGGGGTTTTAACATAGAACTGTCACCAGGATGGCCGAGAGGTTAAGGCGTTGGACTTAAGATCCAATGGACGCATGTCCTCGTGGGTTCGAACCCCACTCCTGGTAGATTGTTGCGACATTTAAGTATGTTGTGGTTACTAATAAAGTGGTTCTGAATTATTCATATAAAAAACAAAGGGGTTTTAACACAGGACTGTCACCAGGATGGCCGAGAGGTTAAGGCGTTGGACTTGAGATCCAATGGACGCATGTCATCGTTGGTTCGAACCCCACTCCTGGTAGATTGTAGCGACATTTAAGTATGTTTTGTTTACTAATAAAGTGGTTCTGAATTATTCATATAAAAAACAAAGGGGTTTTAACACAAGACTGTCACCAGGATGGCCGAGAGGTTAAGGCGTTGGACTTAAGATCCAATGGACGCATGTCCTCGTGGGTTCGAACCCCACTCCTGGTAGATTGTTGCGACATTTAAGTATGTTGTGGTTACTAATAAAGTGGTTCTGAATTATTCATATAAAAAACAAAGGGGTTTTAACACAGGACTGTCACCAGGATGGCCGAGAGGTTAAGGCGTTGGACTTAAGATCCAATGGACGCATGTCCTCGTGGGTTCGAACCCCACTCCTGGTAGATTGTTGCGACATTTAAGTATGTTGTGGTTACTAATAAAGTGGTTCTGAATTATTCATATAAAAAACAAAGGGGTTTTAACACAGGACTGTCACCAGGATGGCCGAGTGGTTAAGGCGTTGGACTTAAGATCCAATGGACGCATGTCCTCGTGGGTTCGAACCCCACTCCTGGTAGATTGTTGCGACATTTAAGTATGTTGTGGTTACTAATAAAGTGGTTCTGAATTATTCATATAAAAAACAAAGGGGTTTTAACACAGAACTGTCACCAGGATGGCCGAGAGGTTAAGGCGTTGGACTTAAGATCCAATGGACGCATGTCCTCGTGGGTTCGAACCCCACTCCTGGTAGATTGTTGCGACATTTAAGTATGTTCTGGTTACTAATAAAGTGGTTCTGAATTATTCATATAAAAAACAAAGGGGTTTTAACACAGGACTGTCACCAGGATGGCCGAGTGGTTAAGGCGTTGGACTTAAGATCCAATGGACGCATGTCCTTGTGGGTTCGAACCCCACTCCTGGTAGATTGTTGCGACATTTAAGTATGTTGTGGTTACTAATAAAGTGGTTCTGAATTATTCATATAAAAAACAAAGGGGTTTTAACGCAAGACTGTCACCAGGATGGCCGAGAGGTTAAGGCGTTGGACTTAAGATCCAATGGACGCATGTCCTCGTGGGTTCGAACCCCACTCCTGGTAGATTGTTGCGACATTTAAGTATGTTGTGGTTACTAATAAAGTGGTTCTGAATTATTCATATAAAAAACAAAGGGGTTTTAACACAGGACTGTCACCAGGATGGCCCAAGTGGTTAAGGTGCTAGACTTAAGACCTAATGGGTGCATGTCCTTGAGGTTTTGAACCCCACTCCTGGTAGAGTATTGTGACATTTAAGCATGTTGTGGTTACCAACAAAGTGGTTCTGCAATAGTTGTATTAAAAACAAAGGCACAAATACCAGGATGTCCGAGTAGTTAAGGTGTTGGACCTAAGATCCATTGGACGCATGTCCTTGTGGTTTTGAACCCCACTCCTGGTAGCTTATTGGGACATTTAAGTATGTTGTGGTTACCAACAAAGTGGTTCTGAAATACTTAGAATAAGAATAAGTATAAGAAACAAAGGCACAAATACCAGGATGTCCGAGTGGTTAAGGTGTTGGACTAAAGATCCAATGAACATATGTCATTCTGGGTTCTTTAGATAAAAGCATCCACTAAAAAAGAAAAAACCCACTAGACTTAAGATGTTTAAAACTAGACTTCAATTCAGTATTCTCCACACAGAAGACAGAATATTGGTAAAATATTCATTTCAAGGTCAAACGTGCCAGTGCGCCGAGGTCATTTTAATAACCAGATGTTTGTTTTTTCCTCAGAAACCTCTTTCCTTGCTCTCTTCCATGTGTACAGCGGATGTGAGTTTCTGACGAAACAGGTTTCGTCTCACATGAGCACTTCACTATATGAGTGCTAATAAGAACCATGTCAGGAGGGGAAAGCGAGAGGAACTGAGCCCAGCGACTGACAGGTTCTATATAGATGCTATCCACACCTTCTACAGCACCGTCGCTATGGCACCCCTGCAATATTAAGCCACCAGAAACCATGGTTACTGACTTATGTGTGCTTTCCATCCCCACAAGACTGGAACCAATTTAATGAATGCATTACTTTCTAATGCATTCAAAAGCAATTTCATGTGATTCACAAACACTAAATTATATCACATGCACATAGTGTCACATCACTTTTGCATAAGTCAGCCATTCGATTAAAGATTATGGCATAACTGTGTTTCTAAAATGTCTTTGTTGCACACGATTCCAATTTGTTTTCCAAATACAGTCTTTAGGACTGACTTCCCACACTTTAATTTCGCAAGCAATGGGATCAAATCCATTCATTCAGAAAGTATAGTTGATATCCGGGATATTGCTTACCTTAATACTGACAAAAACATCAGCTTGAGAGAATTTCCATTACTATCTAAAAAGAAAGCAATGCAGATCATTGCATTTTATACATTCATGCATAAGCTGTGTTCACTCATTCATTTACTATTCGCTGTGCATTAATGCACTGATGGTATTGTGAAAAGATAGTCACATTTAGAACAATACCTGGAGAAAGCTCTATACATATGATGCCGTCAGCACACAGAGCAACCTCTAAATGGCCTCCCATGGAGAAAGATGCTGTAATGCAGCTCTGCTCTTTACTCATAATGCTCCTGAAGTGCCCTGTGAAAGACACAAAGGTGTTATTAACATCATGCAGAGACCAGGATGGCCGAGTGGTTAAGGTGTTGGACTTAAGATCCAATGGACAAATGTCCTCGTGGGTTCGAACCCCACTCCTGGTAGTGCAGTTCAATCATTTATAAAATGATGTTGCTTTTGAGGTGTGCTTCTGGAGTAGCCGGTTCTATAAAGAAAGGGCTTTTTGGCATTGCATCAGCTTGTGAGTCCAGATGGTGTAGTTACAGCATCTACCAGCAGGGACTAACTGGGCTATGTTGACCAGCCAAACCTTAGTGACATTGACATTGTGTGTTATTATACATATAGATTGCATCGCAATAGATGGAAAAGCTCAGATCTAAATACATTTTCACAAAGAATTTTAATCAAATGTTAAACAACACACATGGGTTTAGATTTGCATGTTTTTGCTTTAAAGTACTAAACATATTTGAACAAAGCCATTGCATTCAGATGCCAAGTGATTGCCCATGATTCCCTTTCTAACAAGCATTTTGTAATATCATACAGTGGTTTGTTGCCAGGCAATAGCTTTGAGTGGCATGTTATTACAGCTCAAATGGATGGTTTTAACAGTGTCCACATAATAATCCACATTTATTTTCCACTGCTTCACTGAGGCAACTGTGCTTCTTTATTGACTGGCCACCCATCCTAAAAAAATTGTGACGAAATTGCATTTTTCGCAAAATTCAAATATGCAAAATTTAAATATAGATCCAAAATGTAGACCCATAACTCATTCATTAGATTAGTTTATTTTTTCTCTTCACCCCCTGTAATTACGACTTGTTTTTTGTTGTTGTTGTTGTTTTCCTCGAGCACATTTGCCTCATTGCAGAGCCCCAAATACAGACCCTCGTTGTGACTAAACTGTCCAGGAGCATCCATAAATTGGAGAAACCTGAGTGTGCCCTGGTTGGGGGGGTCACCAATAAAGGTCCACTTCCCTTTGGTTGTGTGGTGCTGAACAGCAGGACAGGCCTGGTTTTTCTCACCCTGCCTTCCCATCTGACAACAAATAAACAGCCAGAGGTCTTTAATGTGCCATACAGATGACACCTCCAATCTCTTCCTTCACAAAGAGTTCAGGAAGCTTTGGGTGTCAAGACAAATATTATGGCAGTGGAGCTTCATTTGGCGTGTGTCTGGGGCTCAAGTCTTTCCTTCTAACCTGAGCGTGAGCTGAAGGAAGAGTGTGGAAGTGAAAAACACAAGAGGAACCATCTGTCTGGTGGACGGCTCTACATTTGGTCAAACATTGGTCTGTGTGGAACTGGGACTGTAATTAAGAGTTGTGACTTGAAAAACAGTGAACAACGCCTATCTATCTATCTATCTATGAACGTTCCATCAATCATTCTCTCTGTCTGTAAGGCCAATAAACCTTCAAACCTCTAGGTCTTTTGTGTTTTTCAAAACTTTTAAACAAGATTTTGTTGAAGCCATAATTCAAATGTTGACAAATTTATCTTTTCTCTCAAGATCATAGTTATGTGTGATTCATAGTTACACTTGTTCATTTTAATTCCATGTTTTTAAAATCAAACTTGAATTGAAATTCTAAAAATATATGAAGAGTACAGCTGTGTGAAAAACAAACCATAAAAATAGTTGTAGACGTTTGTTAGTCACCAGAAATGAGGATTACTACTTGAGGGTGACCCCCCTAGCAACCACTTAGTTTACCCAAACAACTTAATCATTCAGTTTTTTCTGTCGTTAATAAAATAAAATGAAATAAACAGTAAGTTTTAGCTACACCACTTTTCATTGTGGGAAAATTACCCATGGGAAAATGACTGTGCTGCACAATATCACATGGCTTACTGTTTTATTTTTTGACAACTTTAAATGTGGTTCATCCAAATAAAACTCTCATTTTTATAATTTCCCACAACTTCTCGTCATGGGAAAATTACTTGCAATGTTTAAATAATGAAATATCGGTAGTGTGTCATTTAGGTGCGTCGCGATACCCCGTACTGGCGATAACCGCGATGTTTAAAGGTCCCATATTGTACACATTTCTGGAGGTTTATTTTAGTTGTTGATGTCCTTAAGAATATATATTTGCAGTATAAGTGCCAAAATCCATCTCAATATATTTTTACAGCTCCTTTTTTAGGAGCTCTGTCAAAAACAGGTCGATTTTGGCCCATCTAATTAATATTCATGAGCCTCTCTTCTGATTGGCCTGTTGTTTTCTGAGTGACGCACAGCCAGGCCAATCACAGGTAACTACGGTCATGTATCGTTGTAGCCGAACCCAGAGCCATAGAGAAAGCCTAGCCTGCTGATACTCAACAAGATATTTCAGAATGATCATTAATGTTTTTTCTTTTTCAAACACCGAATGCAGTAAGCTACATAACTGTTGCTTTAGTAAAGCCCCTTTCACAATGCGCGCTGATTCTGGAAAATTACAGGAACGAGCGCTGTGTGAACAAAAGCCAGAACCATAAAGGCAGTATTGTAGTGATGATGCACGTTACCCTGCGACTCTTCACGACAAAAAAATACGTGCAAAGTGGAATGAAGCGGCGATCAGGCAGAGCCAGCTCCTCACTATCAGCGCTGAAGCACAGTTTGTTCAGGTTAGTTTCAGTTTAGTGAAACGTAGGCGTCGCATTACATCTCACATCCAAACGTCACATGTCTTTATGGGTTGTGTGTAAAGCACGCACAGATTCCGGAAAACAACTGTGAATGAACTAAATCAAACAACTCCGGAACAAATCATGGGACACATTATCCGTGTATTTACCGGAATCGCTGTGTGAAAGAGGCTGAAGTTGACGTGCCTCTGGTCTCTTATATTCACGTTGTTCTGAAGCCTGTGCAATGATGTAGTTTCGACATCTATAGACTGAACAGCGTTTTCTAGATTAGTTTCCGTGTTGTTGTTGCTTAGCAATGTTATGGACGCGATGTTGTCTGGGTTTGACAAAAGGAGGGTGGGACGTGATTGGTGCTCGGGGTGGTGACTGAAGGCGGTGACTGAGTAGATCGGACGTCACATCGTTACGGAAGTCACAGCGGCTCGTGAAAAGGAACATCTACTTTAAGCAGGCTGTGTGCAGTTTACTGTGGATTGACTGTTTTGAAACTCATATGGTAGTTACATAGCCCCTCGACCTCAGTTATCATGAAAAAAGCCAGGAAATTTCGATTTTGACAATATGGGACCTTTAAATAATGAAATATCGGTAATGTATCATTTAGAGGTGTCGCGATACCCCGTACTGGCGATAACCGCAATGTTTAAATAATGAAATATCGGTAATGTGTCATTTAGGGACACATTACCGATCAAAAAAAAAAAAAAAAAAAAATTTGTCATTTAGGGGTGTCGTGATATCCCCGTATTGGCAATAACCGCGATGTTTAAATAATGATTGTGATATTTAAATAATGAAATATAGTTATTGCATTATTTAGGGGTGTTGCGATATCCCAGTATTGGCGATGATCGTGACATTTAGTTATCATGTCATTTTGGGGTGTCGCAATATACCAGTATTGACGATGATCATCATATTTAAATAATGAAATATTGTTATTGTGTCATTTAGGAGTGTCACAATATACTGGTATTGGTGATAATTGTGATATTTAAACAATGTAATGTCATTATCATGTCATTTAGGAGTGACGCAATATACCGGTATTGGCGATAATGTGATATTTAAATAGTAAAATATTGTTTAGGAGCGTCACGATATACCAGTATTGCCGATTTTCATGATATTCAAATAATGAAATATCGTTATCGTGTCGTTTAGGGGCATCGCGATAAACCAGTATTGCCGATAATCGTGATATTAAAATAATGAAATATCATTATTATGTCATTTAGGGGTGTCGCGATATACCATTATTGGTGATGATCGTGATATTCAAATAATGAAATATCGTTATCACCAGGGGTGCACATAAGTTTTTTAGCCTGGTTCTCATAAGAGTACCTGGAGATTTGGTTTGGTCCTCAAGCAGCACATAGTGTGACCCATTAACTACTCTAAAAAAATGTAATTAATAATAGTGATAATAATATCATTGGACTTTTTTTATTTATTATTATATATTTATTGGTAATACTATTATGTTTTAAAATAAAAATACAATTATTTTACAGTAAACTTAAATATAAAATGATAATATTTCCTTTTTTTTTTTTTTACATAAATTTTCATCATTTTCAAACCTAAATTAGCAAGCTTTTATTTTGGCGGGTTGCCGGCAAGTAGGTATATGTGTCAGTTTAGAGTGTCAGTAAAGCGCATAAGTATATGTGCCCCCAGGTTTAGCGTTCAGTGAATGAAATGTCACATTTTTGCATTTTACTTTGAAAATGGCAACGAATAGCATATAATTATTATTTCAGTTATAATCTTATACAGTCTTACAGATCTTATACAGTATTCCAGTTTGCCAATCTAAAATGGTATTTGTGTATTAACAGCTGTCAACCATTTCGATACGCAAATGTGCGCTCTGATTTATTCCTATTTACAAAGCGCATTTTCTCATTTTGGTCGTGCATGTGCACCCCTGGTTATCACATCATTTAGGAGTGTTGCGATATCCCAGTATTGGTGATGATTGTGATATTTAGTTATCGTGTCATTTAGGGGTGTCGCAATATACCGGTATTGGCTATACCAGTATTATTTAAGGGCGTCGCGATATACCGGTATTGGCGACAATCGTGACATTTAAATAATGAAATATCGTTATTGTGTTATAATGTTGAGCAATATCATTTACCCACAATTCCTCACTGATGTTATGTAGAACAGGTCTATTGCGTTATCTAGCCAGCAGGTATCTTCAAACCTGATTAACACCTTGACCAATTATGCAGATAAATTTGCGAAAACATTTGCCTCCCCACGAGGTTCTGTGAAATGAGATTACACCCAAACTAATTATAAACAACTCCCCCAAGTACCCTAATCAGATATCAGCTCTGCGGCACACTTAATCTTCACAGGAAATGGAATTAATCTAGAAGATCTGAATGACTCAGACACCGTTTCGTTTGTCTCAGGCCGCGCCACGCTTTTCCACAGTCTCTCATCACAGTATGTGAAATTAGACCTGTCATTTAAACCAAAGGCTACGTTTATTAGGAGCCAGCCTGTCTCATCAGCGCAATTGAAAAAACATGGCCAGAGCACTCTAGTGCTGGCGCTGAAAGAGCACCAGATCCGTTCCCATTCGCCTGCGAGACAGACACGGAGACGGGAACCGGTGCAGCCAGACTGCGAGCCGGGAAAGAGAGGATTAGCATGTGGCGTGGTCTCTGACCACTTCATTTCCTTCCCCGGAGCAATCTCCGTCTTCATCTCTCGCCTGCAGCTACGCATGCTATCGCTTGCCATCTTTATGTCTCTGAGTGTCAAAGCTACCACTGCACCCTACCTAATGTACCACTGACATCTGAATAGACCAATTTCTTGACCTGGCTAACTGCCAATGCTGTTTTAGCATGATTTAGATGGCTTCACTTCTTGTCGCTTGGTGGGTATTTTAAGGCACCAAGCGAACTTGATAATACCATTAATCATCAAGTGTTGTGTAAGGCATTGGTTTCGTTCCCCAGTTCTCAAGTCAAGGCCAAATAGAGACTTATGAGCTTATGCAGCTCTGCAGATGGGAATAGCATGCTACCTATACTATTTCTGCAGTATGCGGCATGTATATTTTGCAGAGCTTGCAAAAGTATGGAAGTACTGAATTAATAAGATCTGTACTCTGCTACAGTTGAAGTCAAAAGTCTACATACACCTTGCAGAATCTGCAAAAAGTTCATTGTTTTACCAAAGTAAGAGGGATCATACAAAATGCATGTCTTTTTTATTTAGTATTTACCTGAATAAGCTGTTGAAAACCCTGTTGAAAAGTTTACATACACTTGATTTTTAATACTGTGTTGTTACCTGAATGATCCACAGCTGTGTTTCTTTTTTGTTTTGTTTAGTGATAGTTTTTCATGAGTCCCTTGTTTGTCCTGAACAGTTCTGAAAAATCCTTCAGGTCCGACAAATTCTTTGGTTTCCATCATTTTTGTGTATTTGAACCCTTTCCAACAATGACTGTATGATTTTGAGATCCTTCTTTTTACACTAAGGATGACTGAGGGACTCATATGCAATTATTATAAAAGGTTCAAACACTCACTGATACTCCAGAAGGAAAAACAATGCATTTAGAGCCAGGGGTGTAAAGTTTTGAACAGAATGTGTACATTTTTCTTATTTTGCCTAAATATAATATTTTTTTCATTTAGTACTGCCCCTCAGAAGCAACAAAAGATATATATGAGTCCCTCAGTGTGAAAAGAAGGATCTCAAAATCATACAGTCATTGTTGGAAAGGGTTCAAATACACAAAAATGCTGAAAAACCAAAGAATTTGTGGGACCTGAAAGATTTTTATGAAGAACAGAGGCCAGTTTAATGGTTCAGAACAAGAGACTCACAAACAACTACAACATACTGATTTTATACATTTCTTCTTATTATCAATGTTGAAAACAGTTGTGCTGATTCTTTGCTAAATAGAAAGTTTAAAAAGTTTTGTTCAAACTATTAGTAGTGTTAATTTTCCCACTGTATTGAATACAACTCGTTATGCAAGTACGCTTTTACGAATCGCTCATCTCGTGTTTCATGAACAAGGCATATAGCCGGTGTGATTTATTTTCGGGAGGGCTCTGGAAATGCATATCCATGCTCAATCTCTGAACCCTGTGGCCTGAGATGGAGGGGAACTCATGAAATATGAATTAGATTGATGGATTTAAAATTACAGGGATTAGGTGCAAATAAGAAACCTCACTCTGTCTGCTTTAGCTTCTCCCAGTCTGTTAAATCACTTGAATTAGTCTAATGGTCTTTATTGACGTCCGTTTAGCCTGTTTCACGCAGTGGAAAAAGCATGCTTGACTTGCAGCGTGCCATGCAGCAGTGGGTACTACAAATTAAGAACGGCTTCCTCTCCCAGCCAACCCACTTTTCCTAACATGAGGCTTTTCCAGGCTGGAAAACTGCTCTGTCAGCTCTAGAGTTGCAAAACAAACAGCTCAGTTTGTGTTGACCTGTGGCTCTGATCAGTCTCCTGAACCGTTACATTCTCAATGGGCTTAATCTCCATTTTTGGAGAGGGGTGTAAACCGGCCCCCCCTTCTGTAACCCCACTGGCCCCCCGCCCGTACTTACTTCCAACATTCCTGCTGAGCAGCTGGTTTCCAAGGCAACCGCAGTAAGCATGGATGACTGCAACCATGCAGTCGTCTTTTGTCCTTTTGGTTGATGAGATAATAACAAGGCCGGTCACCTTGCTTCTGAAACACACGGGGAGTTGCTCTGATTGGCGACAGCTTGTGCATGCTTAAACACAGCTGGCAGAGAACATCGCTCACTGTCACAGACGTGGCAAAATCAGACAGATGAAATACGGCCCACTCAGATTCAGTCTTTATCACACTTCCTTTGGAAGGAGATAACCTTGAGCCTTAAAGGAACAGTTCTCACAAACCCTCAAAACACAAAGTAAGATATACTCACCTGTATGAGTTTCTTTCTTCTGCTGAACACAAAATAAGATATTTTGAAGAATACGGTTAACCAAACAGTTCTGTTCCCCATAGAGTGTTTTCACTACACGTCATCATTTAGCACCACTGAACCAAACAGAACTTGCATATTTTGCTGATTATTGCTGCTGAAAATGGTCAATTATTGTCATGTTTTGGGCTCTACGAATCAGTCGGACCAGGAAAAACATTTGGAGTTCTATAGACTGCCAAAAGTAATAACAAATCAAGGAGAAGAGTGCAAAAGTTTGTAGTTGGCCAAACTGAACCAGAATTTCCAGGGCAAAAATCTTGACAACATTCATGTTTGTTCTCATCATTTCCGGTCAGGCAGGTGAAATATTAGGCTAATACCTTAATACTGCTCGTAGGTATCTTTACTACCTCTTAACTTCAGCTTGTCAAAATAATACTTGGATGTAAACAACAAAAAGGATTGCATGGTTAATGTACTACTGAATATACAAACAGTATTACATTAAGAAATCAGCCTAATATTTCACCTACCTGACTGGAAATGATAAGAACAAACATGAATGTTGTCAACATTCTTGTCCTGGAAATCCTGGTATAGTTTGGCCAACCACAAATGCCCTTTGTTCCTCAGACAGTTTTTTGCACTCTTCTCCTTGATTTGTTATAACTTTGGCAGTCTATTCTACTTCAACCGTTTAGTACAGCCCAAAACATGTAAATAATTGACCATTTTCAGCAGCAATAATCAGCCAAATATGCAAGTTTTGTTCGGTTCAGTAGCATTGTTTATGTTCAGTGCCGCCAACATGTTCGATTGTTGGCGCGTTGTGAAAACACTCTATACTCATTAAACTATGACAGGTGAGTTACTGCAAAAAGACGGTCAATGCAACACCATAAAGTGATCAAACTGTGGCACTATGTTTTTTTAAAACCACTTTCATAGGTTTAACGTTATGTTATTAGCTCAGAAAATACATTAATTTGACTAGAAACACAGAGAACGGAAATGTAAAGCATCATTCCAGTTGGGCGAGACTTCGTGTCAGGAAAAAAGGTGGATATGATGAACAGATTTAGTTTAGGGTTTTATTTACATCTAAACAATGAAACATAGGGCACATTACATATGGTAAGCATAAATGCTCAAACATAAGGTTCACTCTAGCGTGTGATGGACATATTAGCTTCAATGTTTGTCATTTGTGACGCACTGTATGTATGTGTTTATATGTAAATAAAAGCCTTAATAAAAACTTTTTAATCATATACAGGGCATTATATCATTTCACAAGACTTGGATCAAACCACTTGATTTATATGAACTCCTTTTTCAAGGCTTTTATGATGTTTTTGGATCTTTTGGTTTTATGGGACTTTCAATAAAGGGACAGAAACCTGAGAGGTTTCAATAAATATATCTTATTTGTGTTTTGAAGTCTTATGGGTTTGGAACGAAATGAGGGTGAATAAATAATGACAGAATTTTCATTTTTGGGTGAACTGTCTTTAAAAATTAAATTACATAATTTTTCCCCACTTACTTTTATCTGTAAATCACAAAAAAAAAAGATATTTTGTTAAATGTTTCAACTGTCAACGGATTCAAAACAACTAGCCTATGACTTAACAATAAGAAATTTCTTAGCATATTTTCATTCATGCTTCACAGACGTTTCTTTTCCCCTCCTTTATCTAAACTGATATTTAATATACAATAGGTCTAGGATGACAAACGCTCATGCTCATATTTCTCTGTCAATCTCATACGCACCTGCATGCTCGCCCATTTGGCTTCATCTACTGCCACTGAGGCGGCAGACCATCACAGCATTGATTGGTAATTTGTGATCTTGTGCGATGATTCATTCTGATCAGTCATCAGCTCACGGCACGCTATAAACAACCAGAGAGACAATGTCAGTGAGTCATATTTCTATCATTTTTATTCAGTGCCAAACGCAACTGATAACCCTATCGTGCGTCGGTGACATGTCACGGCTTGCCCCAGCTGCCAAATACAGACGTTCCTAATTAACTTCCAGGCGAGGGAACATGAAAGTTTCAGGGTGCATTTCACCAGCAGCACATGCAACCCGACGAGGGGTGGATAAATTGGCTCTACCCCACGCTCCTCTCAGGAGGCCTGTGGAGACAGGTAAGCCTGTATTACCATCTGGGCTTTTACAATGAGAATGAGCCTCCATTCTTATTTAGTGGCACCTTATAATTGGGCGGCTTTCTTTCAGGCTGGTCAGGAGGGAATTTGGTTCATTGGAAAATTCATTTAAGGCAGCCCAGATCATGTTCTGCTACAAGCCAAATATACTGAAATTTTATATACGTAAATGATTTGATGTCAGATAGAGATTTGCATTTTAAAGATTTGAAATAAGATATATGAAAAAAAAAAAAAAAAAATAGGAAAGATTCAAACATGCAAAATTATGTTTAAACATACTAGAGAATTAGAAACTAGTATTTTTCATTTATATATATATATATATATATATATATATATATATACAGTTGAAGTCAAACGTTTACATGCACCTTGCAGAATCTGCAAAATCTTAATTATGTTACCAAAATAGAGGGATCATACAAAATGCATGTTATTTTTTTATTTAGTACTGAATAAGATATTTCACATAAAATATGTTTACATATAGTCCACAGGAGAAAATGATAGTTGAATTTATAAAAATTACTCTGTTCAAAAGTTTTCATACACTTGATTCTTAATACTGTGTTTTTACCTGATTGATCCACAGCTCTTTTTTGTTTAGTGATAGTTGTTCATAAGTCCCTTGTTTGTCCTGATCAATTAAACTGCTCGCTGTTCTTCAAAAAAATCCTTCAGGTCCCACAAATTCTTTGGTTTTTAGCATTTTGAGTATTTGAACCCTTTCCAACAATGACTGTATGATTTCGAAATCCATCCTTTCGCACTGAGGGACTCATATGCAAATATTACAGAGGGTTGAAATGCTCACTGATGCTTTAGAAGGAAACACGATGCATTGCTTGGGGGTGAAAACTTTTTGAATTTGAAGATCAGGGTAAATTTTACTTATTTTGTCTTCTGTAAACATGTAAATATCTTAGGTAGCTTCTGAAATGCAATACTAAATGAACAAAAAAAATGTTATGTAGGCAAAATAAGAAAAACGTACACACATCTTCATTCTGTTCAAAAGTTTACACCCCCAGCTCTTAATGCATTGCTTTTCCTTCTGGAGCATCAGCGAGCATTTGAACCTTCTGTAACACCAAATGCATAGCAAAACTCTAAATTTAAGCAAACACCATTTATATTTTAGCAGAATATGAAATAATAGTTAATGCTATAAGTCTCAATTTAACATTTTCTTTATTTTCTTTAGAAAAACATGGTACAAAAACAGCAGGGAAATTTAATACAATACTAAAATGGTCAATTTTAATATCATGTTGTCTTTAAATGAAAGCAGTGAACAGGTAGAAGAAACTTATAATGGGGTCAGCTACAGATGGCCTTTCTGTGACCTCAGAATCAACCCCTGGGAAATCACTCGGCAAGGGGGAGGGTGCGTGTGTGCTTTCTTTGTGTGACAAACCACTTTGAAAACTTTACACTGTATGTCCTCCCTAAATAATTACATGCAACCACAGATCTAATAGCCAATTAAACTGAGGTTTGAAAACAGATTTACTGCATCATTTTAACCTTAAAAACATTACTAAGCAATTACCTAGAGTCGCATCCATGTGATGGTGAGTGAGTCTCAGATGGTTTTGATTGGAAACCAGGTGAACTGATAACCTCAGGGATTAACACTCAAAGCCCGTGGTGTGTCCTCTGGGCGGCACAGACACACATCTTGACCGCTGATGAACTCTCTGATGAGCTGCCGGGGATCCGTTTTATACACATCAGGTTGCCTGTAACTTTTCCGTCTCGGTTTTGTTAGCATGTAGCCATCCGTGTCGCTCCCGCCCTTGCGTTTCTTGCTCAGGGTCAGCTGTCATCCAACCCTGGGGAGATGTGAGAGAGTCAAAAACAACAGCCACAACATGATGCCCAAGGACTCTAATGATTGCCTGGTTTTGTAGAACAGGAAGATGCAAAACAAATTATATTATTCTAGCATTATCTTGGTGAATAAGTCTTAAAATGTGTTTTTAAAGGTGTGATATGAAGGTCAAACCAGTTGAAATCTAACCATATAATTACTTAAAATAGATAAATACGATAAATAAGCAATCGTGCAAAAGTTAAACTGGTCTGACAATGCAAGAAAGGATGGACTTTAGTGTGAGAATGGACTCTGGAGCAAAGTTTCCCAATAGACCTAATTAGGGAAATAAAGGTGGAGGAGGGATAGCTGGAGTAAGATGAAACAACATTTATTTACTTTTAACAATACGACTAGCCAGATTGTCTGGATATGCTCCTCCTTAAAACCTAACATGTATTGTGAAACACACTATTACAGACAAATGAAAAATAAAAAAAGCTTCCCGTGACTATGGAGAAGAAAGGACTTGGAGCGAAGCTTAAAAGATTATTCCAGATCTTCATTTCTCCAGATCTCCTGGAGGTTGCCAATTGTAGTAAAAACTATAACGTGTGGGGTGCCAGGCTTTGAGTGACGGCTTCTCTTAAGACCGGCCAAAATCTTAACAGGCCACTTCAAAGCTGCTTCATATCTGCTTTCTAACTCTGTATTCATTTTCACTTCAGCCCACATCGTTGCCTTTTCATTTGAGTTAAACCCCACAGAAACCGCTGCAGCAAAAGAGGACTCCATTTAACTGCACCCATTGAGCCTCTAATGCTAATAGACAAATAACAAAGTACCGCACGGAGTTGAAAGCGGAGGCACATGCATTTGGTTACGACTGAATGGAGTGCAAGTCCTTCTCCGGGACTTCCTCTGAGAATCCCGTGAAGAGCAACTTGTTGGTATTTCCCTGAATCAGATCCTTTCTTCCCTGTTTCCCCCCTTCGGCCAGGCGCCCATTTCAAAGACGGGTCCAGCTGGGACGTCCCGCCTTCTCTACCTCCATCACAGCAGTGTCTTCCTGTCATCCCCCACTTTCTCACCTCATCCTCTGTCCCGTTAGTCACATAAGCCCATCAAAGCAAAGACCACCACTTTTCTGACTGGTCTACTGTACTTGAAAGCGGCCAAAAGCAAAACACCAATCAAAGCAAGCACACATGACATGTGCGTGCGAACATTAGGGCTGCCAAAGTAAACGCGTTAACTTATGAGGTTAATTAAATATGTTTAACAGTGTTACATTTAACACAGTTAATGCATTTAGCTAATTTGACATTAAAATGTCTAAAGCCAGGTCAGAATACGACCGGCTGGGCTTTTGTTTATTAGTGAAAGATAGAGAAGGAACTACTAATTCACTTAAAGGATTAGTTCAGTTCCAGAATAAAAATTTCCTGATAATTTACTTAGTTCCATGTCAGCCAAGATGTTCATTCAAGGTCTTTCTTTCTTCAGTCGAAAAGAAATTAAGGTTTTTGAGGAAAACATTCCAGGATTTTTCTCTACATAGTGGACTTCAATGGTGATCAACGGGTTGAAGATCCAAATTACAGTTTCAATGCAGCTTCAAAGGGCTCTACACACCCCCAGCCGAGGAATAAGGGCCTTATCTAGCAAAACAACTGATCATTTTCCAAAAAAAAAAAAAAAAAAAAAAAATACTTATATTACTATATACTATATTCTATATACTTTTTAACCACAAATGCTTGTCACGCATTATGTAATCACTGGAAATGAAAACTGTAGGGTAGTGTGAAAAACTCCATCTCATTTTCTCCTCCAACTTCAAAATCGTCTGTGTAAAGGGCATTTGATTTTCCTTGCACGTTCGCTTTGTAAACACTGAGTTGGTACTTCTGCTTACATCCCACGTGACCTTTCCAATGTGAATACGTAATGAGTGAAGTCAAGCTAGTGCAAGATGAGCATTTGTGGTTAAGAAGTATACACATTTTCATTTGGTTTGCAAAATGACTGATTATTTTGCTAGATAAGACCTTTATTCTTCGTCTGGGACCTTTTGATGCTACATTGAAACTGAAATTTGGACCTTCAACACTGCTGATCCCAATTGAAGTCCACTATATGGAGAAAAATCCTGGAATGTTTTCCTCAAAAACCTTAATGTCTTTTCGACTGAAAAACATCTTTAATGGCATGGGGGTGAGTATATTATCAGGGAATATTTATTCTGGTAGTGAGCTAATCCATTAATTAATATGCATGAGCCAAACTTTTTTCCTGAGAACAGATGTTAACAACATGAAAAAAGTTTTATTTTTTAACAAAAAAAGGCAAGACTGACCAAAATTTTGTGTAAAATGTTATTTTTGTCCTATGGAATCTCATATGAGAGTATTATGTCAACTTGGCATTTAACCATGTCATACTACTGATGATTCACTAATTCACTAACACTCCCTAAATTTACTTATAAATCAAATCCAAATTGGACTGTTTACACTTACAGTTATTTACTTGTCTTTGTATGACATAATTTAATTATAATAATTACATTTAATTGCAATAATTTCATTAAATAGAGCACTGAATTATGAAAAAAGATTGTTGATGGCCCCAACATGAATAACTTTTAATTAAAAAGATGTCAAATGAAATAGACAATTTATGGATTCAACCTAACCTTTGTCTTCTTTTTTGAATACTATTGTCATATTCTACAGAATAGCTTAATCAAAACTGGTATTTTGAAAAACATTTTTGAAAATCATAATGGTTGTCACATTAAGTATAGAAATCATTTTTTGATTCTCTGACAGCCCAAGTGAAAATACAGAAGAAGGACAAGTTTTCTTGTTTGTTGTATAGTGCTTTGTCTCCCTTTGAAACAAGTGAGCAAAAGCCTTAATAACCAAAAAACACAGACAGACTCCTTTTCACAGATAAACTGGTTTGTTTCTTGGTTTTCTTGTCCCAACATGAAAGACCGACAGAAACCAGCCCAACTGTAAATGGAGTCTGTATTGATTGTACAAGGAAAACCTTACAGTCTCGCCCAGGTGAAGAGAAAACAACAACTCTGCCTCATTTCAGCTGAATGGAAATAAGCCGCTCGATTGATTCCTTTAAGAACCGTGTGAACATGGTGTGAATGGCTTGGTGGAGATGTATTCACAACCTCTGTTCTTAACTGAGAATGTCAGAATTACTTCTTTTAAAGCTAAAGGCAGTTGTAAACATCTTAGCATGGCATCAGGGCGCCAACAGTCTGCTCTGTTGCTGGACGAGTATCAGTTACTGCTGGCCAAAACCGGACAGTGTGATGAGTTACAATGTCATTTGAGTAGCTGACATTAAACTGGTCTCACTTTAGCAGCTAATGAGAGCCTTTCAGCACTGATGATTTGACAGACTGAGTATTTCTGTTGTGGACAGACTGGAATGTGGAAACATCTCTCATATACAGCAGCCTGAATGTTTGCATAAGCAAAATGTCAACAACATTGTGACCTTATTTCTTTTGCGATGCAAATTTATATTCCAAAAAACTGATGTTTGGATGTAGAATGATGTTCATAGGGTTGTTTTTCAGCTCTTTAGAAGCCAATCAGGTAAAAACAGAGAAGAAAAGCTACTGATCATGTAATTGTCTTGTGTACTGTTAGGGAAGATGGTAAGTAAAACCTATTTGAAACCATTTCACAGTTACAGAAGCTCTGCTTCTTAAACTCTCTGATTTCTTTGGCTATGTTAACTAACACAACTCATTGGCGGGAAGATCTTTACCAAAAAGAGTCCAGAAACCCTAAACTCCGGAAACCTCCGTTTTCTATGTGGCTTTGGGTCGGAAACTTTAAAAAGTCTAAAGAAGAAAAAAAAAAAACAGGATAGACTCCAGAAAATACACAGAATGCCAATAAGGATCTAGATTACACTAAAAAAATTCTTATTATAATAAATATACTTACTGTCAATAGTATATTTCAAAAATTATTAATTAATAATAATTACTAGTGGTGGGCCGTTATCGGCGTTAACGTGCTGCGTTAACATGAAACTCTTATCGTGCGTTAAAAAAAATATCGCCGTTAATCTATTCTCAAATTTGGGTTGGGAGCTGGGTCTAAACTACGCAAGCTATGATGACTTTCACCTTGATAGTTTAACGCGGATGTATACCGAAGACTGTAGAATATGGTCGCGCGTTTAAGTCTCCTCCGCCAAAACACAGACGGGATCACGTCGTCCTCCATTCATAAAAACCGAATCTACTATAGCGAAATGCCACGTAAATTCGTCGTTTTTTGGATTCATAAATCAAATGTTGGTCAGTCACTTAATTCAAATCGCGATATGGACTAATGTCTGTGAAAACTGAAATGCAAAAAGACCGTTTTAATATGAATCCAATATGTTCCGTTTGCCTAGCTGTATGTATGCATTGCGGAGACGAGCTTTTACTACACACATACTGAAACACACGTGACGCTCCCGGTAATTTTTGGCATTTTCATCTCACATGAACAGATAAACTCAATCTCCCAAACTGCTGTGAGTGTCACTTTTACCGTTTCATTTGAGAAAACTAGCATCATATCATACTGTATGACACAGAAACTTCACGGCAACCTGTCAAAATAAAAGTACGGTGTAACATGTAATGGGTTGGGTAGGTGTTGACGTTAAAAAAAACACAATCTAATAGGTAGAAAAAATAATTTCATTGTTAGTTAGTTAGTAAACACAAGTACATCTAATTGAACATAATTTATTTTCATCAACAAATTATCATAGAACAGCTTTATGAGCTTTATGATCCAGACTTTAAGTCATTATTTGGGTAGCACACATATTCTGAATGCCTTCAGCAGAATTCAAATTAGCCATTTTAATCTAGATTAATCTAGATTAATTCCAAAATTTAATCTAGATTAATCTAGATTAAAAAAATTAATCTATGCCCACCCCTAATAATTACATATATAGTAATGCTCACAAAGGCTGCATTTATCATTTAATTGATCAAAACTACAGTAAAAACTGTAATACTGTGAAATATTATTATAATTTTCTTAACATTTTCTTTTTTAGCAGCCATTACTCCAGTCTTTAGTGTTGAGATAAATGACTTTTTCTTCCACATTAAGCTACACTCCATACACCATAATGATAAAGCGAAAAACAGCTTTGTATCAACGTTGCAGATTTATTAGAAATAAAAAACTGAAATGATTCTATTGCATAAGTATTCATGCCCTTTTCTGGGACACCTTTTTAGCTCAGGAGCATTCATATGGCTTGGAGATATTACTACACGTTGTGTGGAGTTAACCTGTGGCAAATTAAGTTAAATGAGTATGATTTTGAAAGGCACAAACATCTCAATAAAGGTCTAACAGCTGAAAATGCATATCAGAGCAAAAAAACAAGCCATGAGGTCAAAAGAACTGCCTGTAGAGCTCAGAGACATGATTGCATTAAGGCACAGATATGTTCAGAGTTCAGAAAAATTCTGCTGCATTGAAGGTTCACAGAAGCATGCAGCCTCCTTTATCCATAATGGAAGAAGTTTGGAACAACCACAACTCTTCCCTAGAGCTGGCCTCCTGGCCAAACTAAGCAATTGATGGAGAAGGGCCTTGGTTAGACTGGTGACCAAGAAGCTGATGGTTACTCTAGTTGAGCTCCATGATCATATATGCAGATGGAAGAAACTTACGGAAAAGCAAACATCATTGCAATACTCCACCGATCCAGTCATTATGGCTGTGTGGCCCAAACTCAGTGAAGACACATGAAAACCCACTTGGTATTAGCACCAAAGCACCTAAGGAACTCTCAGATTGTGAGAAACAAGATTATCTGGTCTGATGAACCTCAATACCAAGCATCATGTATGGAGGAAAGCAGGCATTGCTCATTGCCAGCACAGTGGCATTCTAACAGTAAAGTGTAGTGGTAGCAGCCTCTTGCTGTGGGTCTGTTTTTCATTGGCTGGGACTGAGGGACTCGTCAGAGTAGAAAGAAAGCTTAGCACAACAAAATATCGAGATAGCCTTAATAAAAACCCAATCTAGAGCATTCAGAACTTCAGACTGGGCAGAAGGTTCATCTTCCAACGGGACAATGACCTTAAGCACACAGCAAGAGTGGCTTATAGACAACTCTGTGAATGTCCTTGAGTGGCCCAGCCAGAGCCTGGGCTTGAACCCAATCAAACATTTCTGGAGAAACCTGAAAATGTCTGCCAGCCCCCATCCAAGCTGACAGGGCTTGACAGGTAAAGAGGTTAGGAGAAGAATGGCAGATAATTGCCAAATGAAGATGTGCAAAACTTGTTGCATCATACCCAAAAGACTTGAGGCTGTAAACTAAGTACTGAGTAAACGGTATGAATACTTATGCAATGTACTTATTTCAGTGTTTTATTTTTAATAAATCGGCAAAGTTGACATGAATCTGTTTTGTGGTTAGTCATTATGGTGCATGGAGTGTAGACTGATGTGGAAGACAAGTCATTTAAAGCAGCTTAACATAAGGCAGCAAAAAATTCAGACTGTTTAGTAAATAACTCCCACTTTTTCTCTTCACCTGCATGAAGTATGTCGCATTTCCACTGCAGTGGCACATTGTCCGGCTCAGCATGATCTAAGAAAGGCTTCTGCAATTTTCCCACATTAATAGAGATGGCACTGCTAATGATTTCTTCCATCTGGCATCTTTGAAACACGCACACAGCACTTATTTCCAAGCGCTGCAAATAATTCCGACAAATGGAATGTTCCATATGCGGCTGCGTTCTGTTCTGGTGCCAGAAGTGGAGTGCCAATTCACGAGAGGCTCCAATCAGCGCCATCTGATGCCGTGCCACACAGCACACAGTTGTTCACTGTAGCACATTTAAATACCACACAGAGTCAATAAGGACAGTTTCACATTTGTCATGCAATGCTGAAAGACTTTTTTCACAGAAGGGACTTTGTTCTTGCTTTGTATTAATCTCTTCAAAAATCTAAACCGCTGTGTATGTTTGACAGGAAATATATCTGCATTTGTGTACAATGAGTTCGTAGATACAGCCTTGGGGTCTATCTTTAGCATCAATCTCAGATGGACAAATGGTAAGACGTCTATCCCGCCCACAGCTCCACTGGTGGAGCACTAAATTGTACAGCAATGTGACAGTTTTGTCTCAAGTGTCCACTTCAGAGACGTGAGAACACATCTGTCCTCATATTTCTCTGAATATTCTGGATGTCTCTGGTGGGATGCATTCTTACTCTGAAGTATCTGCAGTGCATTTGGTAATTTAATAGAAAACAGACCAGGATGATGATGATGGAGTCAAAATATTAATAGATATCAGAGACTACCAACATTTGAATTATAACAGACTCATGAATCATTGTTCAAACAAACGCATGAGTCCAAAACAAAGATGACAAATTGACAAACAAAACAAATAAAATCAACATTTAGCTTACCCAGTGTAGAATTGTGTTATTGCTGTTTTTGCTCAGTCAAGTTTCCTTGAAGTGTCAATGTTATGTCAAATGTTTCTCCTAAAAGAAGAAATAAGACATTCAAATTAATTGTTTACACTGAAATCTAAAACCTTAATCTTAAGTAGCAGAGGTATATTTGTAGCAACAGGCAAAAATACATTGTATGGGTGAAATTATTATCTATATTATTATCAAAATTATCTATATATGCCAAAAATCATTAGGAGATTAAGTAAAGATCATGTTCCATGAAGATATTTTGTCAATGTCCTACTGTAAATATCTCAAAACTGAACTTTTGATTAGTAATATGCATTGCTAAGAACTTCATTTGGACAACTTTAAAGGCGATTTTCTCCAATTTTTTTTTTTGCACCCTTAGATTCCAGATTTTCAGATAGTTGTACCTCAACCAAATACTGTCATATCCTAACAAACCATACATCAATGGAAAGCTTTTTTGATGTATAAATCCCAATTTCGATAAAAATTTACCATTATGACTGGTTTTGTGGTCCAGTGTCACATATTTAAAAATCTATATATGTTTAAAATAAAATAATATAAAGTATACAAATAAAAATACATAAAAATAATAATACAAAAATAATATGCAAACATATGAAAAAAAATATATTTAATATAGTATATAAACACTATCATTCAAAAGTTAGGATCAGCACTTTTTCTCTTATGCTTATCCATTTATTTAATCAAAAATACAAATAAATGTCGGCGCCGATAGCCTTGTGGACGCTCCGGGCGTCCAGTGTTCGAATCCCGACTCGAGGACCTTTCCCGATCCCGCCCCCCATCTCTCTCCCACTTCGTTTCCTGTCACTTCTGATCTGTCCTATCTCAATAAAGGCAAAAAATGCCCAAAATAAATCTTAAAAAAAAAAAAAAATACAAAGAAATATTATTGAAATTTAAAATAAGTTTTCCATTTTAACATACTTTAAAATATAATTTATTTCTATAATGCTGAATTTTCAGTTTAAAAAAGTCAAACTAATATGCTGATTTATTACTTTTATTATCAATGTATAGGAAAAGGTTTTGCTTAATATATTTTTGTAACCTGTGACACTCTTTTCAGGATTCTTTGATGAAAAAAAAAGCAAAAAAACCCCCAGCATTTATTCAAAATAGAAATCTTTACTATCACTTTTTATCAATTTAACACATCCTTACTGAATAAAATTATTAATTTCTTTCAAACAAAGAAAGAAAACATTTACTAACCCCAAACTTTAAACGGTACTGTATAATGTTACAAAAGATTTCTAATAAATAAATAAGTGCTGTTTATTATATATTATATAATGCTGTGTATATTATGTATAAATGCTTTTTAACATTTTATTAAACATAAAATTCTAAAAAAACTTACAGGTTCCAATAAAATATTAAGCGGCACAACTGTTTCCAACATTGATTATAAATCAGCATATTACAATGATTTCTGAATGATCATCTGACTATGAAGACTGGAGTAATGATGCTGAAAATTCAGCTTTGCGTCACAGGAATAAATTTAATTTTAAAGTATATTAAAATACAAAAAACACTATTTTAAATTGCAATAATATTTTACAATATTAAATTTTTTTCTGTATTTTTAATCAAACAAATGCAGAAAAATCTTCTTTAACAAAACATTCCAAAATCTTACTGATCACAAACTTTTGAACAGCAGTGTATGTACAGTATATGAAACACAAACCAGACTACTATGTACTTTTTTTTGTACCAATTTGCTCGGTCCAGAAGAAACAACTGAGATATTAAAGACATATCCTTTCCTCTCTGTAAGCATTGTGTGTAAAAACAGCATCAGCAGCAAATTTCTTTGCGATTATTTTCTAAAAGTCAAACCACAGTAGCTGATATGGAAGAAATAACAACTCTCATTAATTAATTCTCATTAGGGCGCTAGACACAACTTCCTCTGTTTAGTGCTCTGGAGGACAGAAAGAGAGGGAGAGCATTAGTCATTATAGCTACAGTCTCATTATAGTAATGAAAGGCATGTCTGAGGACAGAGGAAAGGAGATAAGCTTCAGCTGATCCAGTGCATGTGTTTATGTAGAGAGAGACAGACAGAGACAGTCCCTACTCGGTTTACTAGAGTCGGAGGAAAAATCACTGACGCAACTCGCCATCAAAAGTCTCTTATGCTGTTATTGCGTTAGTGCAAAGGAGAAGTTAAAACACCCAGACTCCACAGTCATTCCCACTCCATTAGACTGGTTTATGGCCGTTGGACGTCCCAGTGCCCTCTGTTGACTCATTATGGCAGACGTCAGTGCCTGTATTTAAGGTAATTTACGGTGGTAAAAACAAGATTGAATGACGGAGTACAAATGTTTTCCTACAGCTGTTCGTTTTTCTACCAGGCTTTCAGAGTACAGGAAATCTGAGATCATGTAGGTACATTTTATTTGTCCACAGACCATTTCCTACACATGTATTATCCTCGACAAACCCACATCAGTTTTGGAGGTAAAAGATTTGAACAAGTATTAAGATTTTTCCTAAGTTCCTAAGTGTTTAGATGACTGACAATGGAGGCTATATAGTGGCAGATTGTAGTTTATATCATTGTGCTGTCGCTTCAATCTGTTCCTGACTGAGCCCGTCTATACGCACAGGTGACGCAAGCCCATCAGACGCTCTTCTCAAACAACAGCGCTCTGTTTGTTTATCCCTGTTCGACTGTCCAGACAACACACACACATTTCATGCTCCACTAACACCATCAATGCTTACTGCATGACTATAATTAGCACATTAAACAAATACAGGCCGAGCTGCTTTGCATGAAGACACAAACTTCTGTAAAACTTCTTCAATGGAACGAATGATGGAAATTTCCAAGTAACAATTAGTGCTGGACAATGTGACTAAAAATAAATCTCCTCCAAAAAAGTTCTGCTGAATGCAAAAATGCAAATATAAATCTATAAAAAACAATAAATGTATAAGAAATGTAATTACACCTAAATACAATCATTTTAATAATTAATAATAATAATAAACTAATTATTACAGGCCGCTATATCACTAAATACAAATATATAAACATTTAAAAATTAAAAATATAAATACATTAATAAAATATCATTAATATATATTTATGTAAAATAAATATATTTTTACAAAATTATATTAGATTTATATTAACAATACTTGCATAAATATTCATATATAAATACATAAAGTATACATAAAATATATAAATAGTGTGTATATATATATATATAATAATAAATATATATTTTTTACAAAATCATATTAGATTTATATTTATAAATACATAGTCCTACATAAATATGTAAAGTATATATAAAATATAATATAAATTCTACATAAAAAAATCCAATATGAAAATCCAATTAATAAATAAATAAAATATATAAAGTAAAATACATAAATAAAATATATAAATAGTATATAAAATCTAAATATATATTTAAAGTAAATACACATTTTTACAAAATCATACTAGATACTGGATTACTAGAATACATAGACGCATATAAACATACATAAAGTATATATAAAATATAAATACTAAAAATATATTAAAAATAAATTCAATATGAAAACATTAAAATACATAAAACAAAATATAATATGAAAATCTAATAAATACATAACTATATATAACTCTCTCTCTCAACTCTCTCTCTCTCTCTCTATGTATATATATATATATATATATATATATATATATATATATATATATATATATATATATAAATACACAGTATGTATAGTAAATATAATATAAGGTAAATATATATTTTTTACAAAATGATGTATTTTTTAAAAATATTTATAAAATCATTTAATAAATAATGAAAACATATTAAAATACATAAAACATGAAATCTAATATAAAAATCTAATAAATAAATAAATAACTATATAGTAAATATAATTAAATATATATTTTTACAAAATTATATTAGATTTATATTTAAAAATACAAAGTCACAAAGATATGAATACTATTATATATATATATATATATATATATATATATATATATTTAAATGTATTTATTTACTTATTTTTTAAGTAAATAATTTTTACAAAATATTAGACATTTATAAATAATATCTAAATAATAATATAAATACTATATATATATATATATATATATATATATATATATATAATTTATTAAATAAATATAAATTCTTGCTAAATTCTATTAGATTTATATTTATAAATACAGTCATATATAAATTATACATAAAATATAATATAAACACTATACCATAATATAATAAATAACAGATACCATAAATAATAGTCTGTACTTAACTGTACATACAACATAACTGTATATACAACATTTCGAATATTTAGAAATACACAGATAGACCAATTTAATTTTATATCATTAACAAAATCACTGTGAATTAATTGTAAATATCCAATGTCACACAGCCTTAGCAACCATAAAACAATAGGTTAGTATGTTCATGTGGTCCTAATTACCTTTTCATTAAGCATGGCGAAAGGCTTTTCTTTGAGCACTGAGTGCAAGACATGGATCAGTTTGACAACCTAATGACTCTCTCTGGGCTTATCAAGAAAGTCATCAATGCTTTTAAAAAGCGGCGGGATGCTTGTACCATAAATGTCATTCTTCAGGGCAAGTCGAACCAGGTACCCTCAGACAATTATGCAACCTAGAAGAAGAGAAAGAGAGGGGAAGGATTATGCAACATGTTTTTGAATCACTCTGCGGTTGTGCTCCTGAATTTTATTCCACACGAATGCAATTGCCTCCCGCCGGCACACCGATCAAACAAATAGCTGGGATTTTTGACATAATGAGCGGCAGCTCCGGTGTTTGCATTCGCCTCATAGCAACAGCCCTATTCTGCAACTTTCATTATGCACAAACCTAATTAAGTGTGTTTGAAACTCATTGAAAAGCAAAGTCCCCTTGCTCCCTCCCCCTGTAAAGCCAACATCAAATATAGCTGGTCAAAAGTGTCCCTCGACTCCCTCAAGCCTGTTTTCAACATCTCTGATTACATGCAAATGAAGTGTAGGGTCCTGTTGAGACCACCAACCCCTCTCTCCTCCCCTCCCCACAGGCTCCGGTGACCTCCACAAGCCCTTCTTTCTCCCCTCGGGTTGTAGACGACCCCTCCCTCGACGGCTGGCCGCAGCAGGGCCCGAGCTCTGATGACACACCGGGGAGAAACTAAGAGGGGGGAAAAAGGTCTATTAAGGAGACAATGTGCCTCACAATAATCACCTGCCTGGCTCTCGTCCATTACGCACGCATCTCTCCCACCGAAACCCTGCAGCGCTTTCTTAGAGGTCAGCCAAGGAGCTCATTTAAATAGAGATGCATTTATCTGTTTGCGGGTGACTTAT
>NC_133381.1:8465323-8612823 GCF_049309525.1 Garra rufa
TAAAAGTCAAAAAATTTTATTCTGATTTCAATAGTTAAGGATTTATTAGTTTGACTATACATTGAAGCAAAAACTATCATAACATCTTAGCTGATAATTCAGTTTTTTGGCAAAACATCCCATGTTTTGGTCGTGACAACACATTTAAAGACTCAGTAATAACAGTAATGCTTTGGTAGCAACCACATCACATTACAGAATTTTAACTTGCATACTAAAATACTACTAAAATACATACTCAAATACAAAAAAAAGCATAACTGTACTAAAATTGTGTTTATTTCCCCCAAATATGAGGATTATGTGTTCCTTTTTGTCACAACAGAAACAATTATGACATGTTTTGGTCGTGACTGTTCGGAAACTTCATCAAATGCTTTGGTAGTGATCATTTTAGATACTTTTGAACCTAGCTCAAAGATGCTAATCAGCACATGGTCAGCTAGCACAGAAAACTAAATGTTATAGAATAACTTCCAAAAAAAGTGTTTAATTACAGAAAAATGGTTACAGATTTTTCATACTTTTAAACATCTGCCTCAGAATGATGGAACCCATCTACTCACTATGTAGATATGGGAGAGATTGACACAAATATTTCCCAATCATAAATGTAGGAGTGTAGTTATCAGTCTCAGCTAATGGACTTAAAACAGACTGTTTCGGTAGTGACATAAAAATTCGGGACACATTTTTTCACATAAGTTTCATAATTAGTGAAAATAAAATTTATTTTATTTTTGGAATTTCACTTTTTTAAAGAATCAAAAAGATACTTTTAAAAACAACAATGGAAAAAAAAAATACAAAAATGATTTCAATATAATTTTCATGTGTTCAAATTTAGGGTTCTAGACAGCCACCTCCCAATTGAAATATGTATATTTTTTTAAGTATTATTGTGGTCTTATTCAACATCTTAGATTTGAATACTTAAATACTTTATAACTGTGTTTTTATGCAGCATTTTGGACCAATTCTGTAGAATAAAAAATAAAATTTGAAAAATTAATAAAAGTACTTTTTCAAAGAAATATAAAAAGCGCAAAACTAAAATATGCCTAATGTTGAATGGTATCTTACAGAAACTGCATGTCGGTAAAAGTCCATCACACAATTACAAAAAAAAAAAAAAAAAAAAACATTTTCAATGACTAATACGATACTGTCCATTTACACAAAACCAACCAAATGAGGTCAGCTTGTTAAATTGGATTTTGCCATTGTAAATCATTGTAAATCTAAAAAAGAGCAGCCCAATTATTCAGTCCATTAGTCATTCAGGCAAGTCACTGGCTGAATTTTAAATGTGTGTTTTAGACCCAAAAAAATATATCCAAAACAAAAAGACTTGGTCAGGGGTTGACAGAATACCTGCATGCATTAAGACTGCATTAATAATCGTGGAAAACAAAGGCTCTGGATTTCACATGCCGCCCAAATAATGGCGAGTTTGTCAGACACGGCACAATTTCGCCACACAAATACTTCAAAGCATTTCAGACTTGATGAAAAACACACTAAACCCCAATTCCAAAGGGGGCAATGCAATCCCAACCACATACTACACTGCAGACCTGCCTATGTTCAAGACAAAAGCTTGTCCCAACCTGCTGGGTATTTCTACCCTGCGAGAGGTTTGTATAAAAGCTTTCAGTGGTTTTCAGAGTGAGGTAAGGTACACCTTTCTGCTTCGCACTTCCCTTTAGTCTGCCACATGACTCCAGGCCGAGTGGCAAAACAGGTTTTCTAAAGCTGTGCAAGCAGTCCAGTTGTCAGACTTCCCTCACGAGAGCTCAAACAGGTGGTCTGGCTCATTTGTGTTTTATGAAGTGCTCACTTAACTAGGTATATTCTCACTGCATTTCATACAGCAGAGACAGAAAAGCACCATCAAAAGAGGGCTGCTGCAATTCTGCATGTTTCAACATGACACCAGTTGCTGAAATCAATACTTACGCTTGCCAAATAAACTTAAAATGCCTGCCAAATAAACCAAGCTCTTGATTGGCCCGATAAGAGTAACTGTTGAACTCCTCATTAGAAATGGACCAAGTCTATATGATTTCTAGATTTCTGTGGCACAACTAAAACAAAACACTCACTTTCAGTGTTTTTGTCAAAACACTGAAAACTTCATTTGTATGTAATCATTATCAATTATGATATGCCTCTGTATCACATCAACTCGTCTAAGAGAACCTTACTAGTAAGGACATGACTGAAACCTAAATTTAAAGATCTTAAAAAAATTTAAAAAATTAAGGCGGTGACGTGAGGCCAAGTATGGTGACCCATACTAGGAATTTGTGCTCTGCATTTAACCCATCCAAGTGCACACACACCGTGAACACAGACCCGGAGCAGTGGGCAGCCATTGCTGCGGCGCCCGGGGAGCAGTTGGGGGCTCGGTGCCTTGCTCAAGGGACTCACCTCAGTCGTGGTATTGAGGGTGGAGAGAGTGCTGTACATTCACTCCCCCCACCTACAATCCCTGCCGGACCTGAGACTCGAACCCGTAACCTTTGGGTTACAAGCCCGACTCTCTAACCATTAGGCCACGGCTGCCCCCAGAAGAAAATCTTCCAGAAGAAAAAACATGACACCTAGACCTAAAATAAAGTGATCTGAAAGAGTAAATCCACATCAATCTGTGAAAACAAGGTTAGTGGATAACAAAAGGACAGTAGAAAGTTGTCGCGACCGCAAAAGATACTACTCCACCACCACATCTTCATCATCTGACAAACAAGCATGAGGACATTTATCACATCTTTAACGGGATGTATGGCCTGGTTTTGACATGCCGCATAACAGCTGACCAGCAGAGATAAAAGCCACTCTTTGCACTCCTGATCTGCAATTACCAAAACTGTAGAGCTTCAAAACGCTCGTTCCACCTCCCCCAATATGGAAAAACAAGGCTTGCGGATCAGCCCAATGTTGGTAACAACTGACCTGTTAAAAACAAGCTAGGCTCTAATCAAAATTTGGCTGAAAGTTTGACTTCAGGACAGCAAACTTGCACAGACTACAAAAGTAGTAAGATTTAGTATAGATCATGTTTCTAAGGGTTTAATAACCAATGAATGCCTATAACATACAAAAGTTGTAAGTAAATTTTAACTTAGACAATGCATTTAATAAGCAAATTAATTTACCAAATCTATCTGTCAAAAACTGTCTGCATTAAGTGAGACTGAAGTGCTGGTGTCAACACCTTACGCTGGGGCAAAGTTCAGATGTCTAGTCAAGTAGTTAAACATTATATGTTTTTGCTCTTTTAGCGTCTCATTCACCTCCAACAACTTGCCATGTTTTCTCAGGTCAACTAATGCGCATGGACAGCATGATGTGTCTGTGTTTGGGTTAAATGACTATTTAACAAGAACCTTCAAATTATATCCTCATAATCAGCATGAATTTGTGGTTATATCCTTATAATAGAGTTTATGAGGTGTCTTGTTTGTTTAAATTCTCATTTGCATGCAATATGAAAGACTTCAATAGTCAAAGAATTTTCAAAAGTGACTGAATGGAAAAAAAAAAAAAAAAACAGTCAAAAGTTTTTGAACAGCAAGATTTCTAAAGGACTCTCATGCTCACCAAGATTGCATTTATTTGATTAAAAAAGTAGTAATGTGAAATATTTTTACTATTTAAAATAACTGCTTTCTATTTGAATGTATTTTAAAAATAAATGTATTCCTGTGATCAAAGCTACATTTTCAGCATCATTACTTCAGTCTTCAGTGTCACTTGATCCTTCAGAAATCATTCTAATATGGCGATTTGCTGTTCAAGAAACATTTACTATTATTATTATCAATATTTAAAAGTTCATAACCATTTTTTCCAAATTTTTGATGAATAGAAAGATCAGCATTGATCTGAAATAAAAAGCTTTTGTAACATTATACACTATATCATTCAAAAGCTTGGATTCAGTATATTATTTTTTTGGAGAAAGAATTACAGAAATTAACACTTATTTAGCAATGATGCTTTAAGTTGACACTTTTGTCAAAAGTGATGATAAAGACATTGATAATGTCACAAAAGAATCTTACATCAGACAAATGCTGTTCTTCTGAACTCTCTATTCATCAAAAAATTCTAAAAAAAAAAAAAAAAATTCTGAAGGATCATGTGATACTGAAGACTGGATTAATGATTCTAAAAATTTAGCTTTGAAATGACAGGAATAAATTACATTTAAAAAAATATATAAATAAAAAGCGGTTATTTTAAATAGTAAAAATATTTCAAAACTGTACCGTTTTTGCTGTACTTAGGGCCAAATAAATGCATGCTTGGTGAGCAGAAGAAACATTAAGAATCCTACTGTCCAAAAACTTTTGACTGGTAGTGCAACAAGATCCATTGCAACTCTGTACATCTGAAGTAGCTTAAAACTCTCCACAATGGAAGATAAACTTTACTAAAGGAATAAAAATAAACCTGAAGCCAGGAACAGGCCATTGCACCAATAAATGTATTAATTAAACAAGAAAGTTATTAATTTAAGACCACAAGTTAAACATATGCAATTTGCAGATATTTACACACTTCTAAAAAGACGCCACTGAAAACGCAAAAAAATATAATAATGAAAAAAAAATTACTCAAAATAATAGATGTAATATTGAGGCGTCTATCCTCATTAGCACTAAAGCTAACTGACAGAAACGCCATCACATACATCTGCTCTTTAGGGAAGGAAAAAAATAGGAGTACTTAAACGATCACACGAACTTAAATACACATGCATACTCAATAAATCATCAAAAATAAGTCATTTAGACTCTATAAAGGGGCGTGTGTACTGTTTTGGGGGTGTTTAAATGCTAGTTCCGCTCAGCATATGCCAAACCGAGTCAACTGGGGGAAAAACACAACACAAATGCTACATTATCATCAATTTAAACACAAGTTAAAGCCACCGAAACTCAGTCATCGCCACATATAAAGGTATTTATGACTGACACGTATGAGTAATGAGCTAAACATAAGGAAATAGAAGATTAAAAACTGACCTGAGCAAAAAATAGAATAAAAGTCGAAACGAAGAGGTGAATTCACTTGCTGAAGGGGGGAAACTCTTCGTCGCCTTGTTCTTCTGCCGTTACCGGGGTGAATTCATCTCATCTTGTCATAATTTTTAAGTCGTGTGTCCTTCAGGACTCAGAGCCTCAGAGCTTCATGTCTGCGTGTGCGTGATCACATCAGGTGAGCGCGCAGCGGGCACTGCCTCATATATTGCGAGCACGCGCATAAAGACACGGGAGCGAGCGTGCACGAATCCACCCAGTACAGAAAAATAGAGCACCGCTTGGGATGGGCAAGATTTGGGTTTTTGGAAGCTATTGCGAGAACAATTAATAACATATTTCCTCATTAGCAGTAATACACCATTACATTTTTTTTCCATAAAATATGAGCGATTCTTAAAATAAGATACCTTTTCTGTCCAATAGGATGATTTGTATATATAGAAATAAAAGCCCAAAATAGTGAAATTATTTTTTAAAAATATATTCTGTTTTATGTTTTGTTAGTAGTAGTAATAATACTGCACTGTTTTTGCGTCTCTGTTTCTAAAAAGATAAATAAAAGGTAAATAAATACAGATCTATAGCAAACTATCATTGAATAACAAAAACAAGTAAATACAAAAATGATTAAAATCACCTTGTTGGACAGATAAGTTACCATATTTGAATAATCTCACATTTTCTAATAGAACATACAATTTAAACTACAAAATACACACAAACAAACACATATACAGTTGAGTTCAAAAGTTTACACCCCCCTTTCAGAATCTGCAAAGTGTTTATTATTTTACCAAAATAAAAGGGATCATACAAAATGCATGTTATTGTTTATTTAGTACTGACCTGAATAAGATATTTTACATAAAGATGTTAACATATAGTCCACAAGAGAAAATAGTTGAATTTGTAAAAATGACCCCGTTCAAAAGTTTACATCCTCTTGATTCTTAATACTGTGCTGAGACTGCAACTATTACAGAAGGTTCAAATGCTCATTGATGATCCAGAAGGAAAAATTATGCATTAAGAGTCGGGGGTGAAAACTTTTGAACAGAATGAAGATGTATACATTTGACTTATTTTGCCTAAATATCATATTTTTCATTTAGTACTGCCCTTCAGAAGCTACAGAAGAGTTATATGTTTCTCAGAAGACAAAATAATTAAAATTTACCCTGATCTTAAAATAAAAGCTCTTAATGCATTGCATTTTCTTCTGAACCATCAGTGAGTGTTTGAACCTACTGTAATAGTTGCAAAAACTGTAATAGTTGAGTTCCTCAGTTGTCCTCAGTGTGAAAAGATGGATCTCAAAATCATACAGTCATTATTGGAAAGGGTTCAAATACACAAAAATGCTGGAAAACCAAATAATTTGTGGGACCTGAAGGATTTTTCTGAAGAACAGCAGGCAGTTTAACTTTTCAGGACAAACAAGGGACTCATGAACAACTACCACTAAACAAAACGTTTGAATGGGGTCATTTTTATAAATTCAACTATTATTTTCTCTTGTGGACTATTAAGCATCTTTTATGTGAAATATCTTATTCAGGTCAGTACTAAATAAACATAACATGCATTTTGAATGATCCCTCTTATTTTGGTAAAATTCTGAACATTTTGAAGATTCTGAAAGGGGGGTGTAAACTTTTGACCTCAACTCTATAATATAAGGCATTCTAGTGAGTATGTACTATGATATAAGTGGGTTAAGATAGCTTTTGTGATGAAAAAATACACACAAACAAGGAACATTCTTGAAATTTGTGCACATTAGTTATACAATGCCGGAGGTTTCATCCGTGAGTTGCAACAGGGTTCAAATCTTTAAAGAGTCATCAGGTGCTTGAGGCACTTTATAAATAGACCTCTGCATAATTGAGGTCAGGTCTATTAGATTTCTCTCAGGGCGTCTCTGACAGACTGTTTCCATGATTAAAAATGTAACACTGCCTTGACTTCAGTTTACGCTGCTGTTATTTTATTTATATTAGGAGCTGGCAGTAAAAGTGTAATACACAGACCTCACAGAGGATTGTAATTACATGCACACAACTCAGTGTTTACATCGGTTGTTGTTTCTTTAATCATGGGATCATTAAACCAAGATCCATCTTTGGCACTGGTTACAGTTGAAGGTGATCTACTTTCATAGAATTCTATTCTGGTTCTAATTTCACATTAATTACACACTATTCTTAATTGGCCAGTGACCACCACCATTATTCTCTGCAGCAACATAAATGTATCAATATAAAACAAATTTATCTAATTTTCAGTAAAAGAAATTCTTTGCTTTTGACCCTATCATTGTCCCCCATGACAACCCAACCCATCCCAGATAGTAACAGGCCCACCTAGAGGGAGCAAAGCTAACTACAGCTTTGAGAAAAACAGAATTTGCATGCAAACGTACAGTATATCACTTTATCTAGTAAAAATAAACTCTTACTAACACACACACACCCCCGGTTTCACAGACAAGGCTTAAGCCTAGTCCTAGACTAAAATGAAAGTCTGAGCTGTTTCAACTGAAACAAAATTGCACTGATTAATCTTAAAATATATCAGTGCCTTTGTTTTGTCTCAAGATGCACACCAGTAATGTTTTTTTCTAAGCATGTTTATAAAAATTACTTAAATGTCCTAATTGAACAATGGCCTAATCCTGGCTTAGTCTAAGCCCTGTCTGTGAAACCGGGCCACAGTGTTTAAAAATGTTGATAACAGGAGATAAAATCATTTGCACATGTGGTTGAATGGATCGTCGCACATATTGTTGAAATATTAAACTATGTCAGAATCTGTAGTTTGAGGATTTCACTGCAGTGTCTCCACATTTACAGAGTTGAGGGTGACATCATTGTGGATAGTAAGCCCTTTGATCTGGTTGAGCTCACGGATCCGATGTTTGTACTCCAGAAGATGCAATTTGTTCACAGCCACTTTGAATTCAGTGTCAGTGCATAAGATCTTCAGCTGAAATTAAAAGCAAATTGCAATTGAACAAGCATGTATTTCTGACCAAACATGGTGGGAGACAAATGCATAACCTTGCAAGTTTTGCGGTATTTTTAGAGATGCTATTTCAGGACCTGACATCCGGCTATCTGATATCTTAGACATTCTCTAATGTCTTTAAACACAATGAGAGCCTGACAGTAAATATTTAAGACATTTGTTTAGTCTAAATAAAACTACTGAGATGAAATAGAAACAAAATTGTTTGGTGCCACACTCACCTCAAAAGGCTTTCCAGGGGCAAAAGGGAAGGAGGAGAGCTGGCGCTCTTCTTTGCCCCACTGGTTTCCAATCATGCTGTTTCGCACAACCACTTTCTTTCCGTCTTCATTGAAGCGAGGGTTTAGATGGAACGCAATGTCGTTGCCTCTGGTTAAATTAACTGTGAAACTGAAGACGAAAAAATAAGAATATAGCATAAAAAACTAGGGGAAAAGGCAAATAAGGATAAAATCAACTGGCCACGTGTCATTTCTTAATTTAACTTAATTTAAGTTCTTGGTCTCATTGTGAATCAGTGCACATTATTTATTAGCAAAATGTTTGTCTTTGTAATATTTTTTGTTGCCGAAATGTATCAACACACAATTTATTATGTACTTTATCATCTATATTAAACTTAAAAAATATTAAGGCCTAAATTCAAAAGCTATGCATTTAAACTGCATATAAAATTTCCATTCATGTGGATTACACAGTTTTAACATTAACTAATTAATAAACCGAAATGTGATGCATATCTGTCAGTCATACATAAACAAGTATGATTTTTGTAAATAGTACTAATAATAGTACTAATGTGTTTTAAAACACACTAACCAGGTTTATACACTTGTGGTTAGTAGATTTGTAATGTTCCCTAAAAAGTCTCTTTCTGCTCATCAAGGTAGAAATTTATTTAATAAACAACAGTAATATTGTGAAATGTCATTACAATTCAAAATAACAGTTTTCTATTTTAATATACTTTAAAATAACATTTATTTATGTGATGCAAAGCTGAATTCTCATCAGCCATTACTCCAGTGTTACATGAGCCTTCAGAGATCATTCTCATTTATTATTAATATGCCGATTTATTATAAATGTTGGAAACAGTTGTGTTGCTTGATATGTTTTGGAACCTGTGATACTTTTTCAGGATTCTTTGATGAATAAAAAGTTTCAAAGAACAGCATTTATTCAAAGTAGAAATCTTTTCTAACAATATAAGTCTTTACTATCATTATCAAAGAATTTACTGACGCCACACTTTTGAACAGTAGTGTGTATTGTTACAAAGTATTTTAATTTTAAATAAATGTTAGATAAATGTTTTTTGTTTTTGAAAGAAATGAAGGTATCAAGGTTCCAAAAAATATTAAGCAGCACAACTGTTTCCAACATTGGCAATAAATCGGCATATTACAATTATTTCTGAAGGATCATGTGACACTGAAGACTGGAGTAATGATGCAGAAAATTCATCTTTGCATGACAAGAATAACATTTTAAAGTATATTAAAAAACATTATTTTACATTGTAATTATATTTCTCAATATTACAATTTTGTGACATGTATTTTTGATCAAATAAATGCAGCCTTGATGAGCAGAAGAGACTTCTTGCAAAAAAATATTACTGATCTTAAACTTTTGAACGGCAGTGTATATCAAATTAAATGTTTCAATCTCATAATTGAATATTTTTAAGGTATTCATACTTTGTAACTCAATGAGTGTAATTGTTTATACACTAAAAATGTGTGCCGATGCATTTTGAAAAATAAAATGAAATAGATGCAAATAGTTAATAATAATCCAGTATGTAAATCTTACCTGTTTCATTTAGGAAATATATGCATCACATTAAGCTAATTTGTTTATGCTAAAACTGTGTAATCTAAATGTATGAACATTTTATTCATTATTATGCAATTCAATACATAAATCTAAAATGTAGGCCTAAATGTTGTATACAGTGCCTTGCAAACGTATTCATACCCCTTCATTTTTTTCACATTATGTTTTTTTGCAGCATTATGTTAAACTGCTTTAAATTACCTTTTTTTCCACATCAATCTACATCTCATACACCATAATGACAAAGCACAAAACAGGTTTGTAACAACTTTGCAAATTTATTAGAAATAAAAAACTGAAAAGATCCCCTTGCATAAGTATTCATACCCTTTACTGGGACACTCGAAATTTAGCTCAGGAGCATTCATATTGCTTCTAGTGACTTCAGTGACTTGTGTTAAGGCAAGGGAAGAGTTCAGAAAAAATCTGCTGCATTGAAGGTTCACAGAAGCATGTAGCCTCCATTATCCATAACGGAAGATGACTGGAACAACTAGGACTCTAGAAAATGTCTGCCAGCCCCCATCCAAGCGGACAGAGCTTGAGAGGTGAAAAGGTGAGGCAAAGAATGGCAGATAATTCCCAAATGCAGATGTGCAAAGCTTGTCACATCATACCCAAAAAGACTTGAGGCTGTAAAGGTGCTTCAGCTATGTACTGAGTTAAGGGTATGAATACTTACGCAATGAACTTATTTCAGTGTTTTATTTTTAATAAATTTGTAAAATTTGCAAATCTGGTTTTTGCTTTGTCATTATTATGGTGTATGGAGTGTGAATTGATGTGGGGAAAAACTAATTTAAAGCAGTTTAACATAATGCTGCAACAAAACAAAATGTGAATAAAATGAAGGGGTATGAATACGTTTGCAAGGCACTGTATGTGTGTTGTTGTCCTTACTTTTTAGGGTTGGGTTTGACCTCTCCAATGATGGTGATGAGCATCTTGTTATAGGCTCCACTTTGTAGCGGGAGATCAAATGGCACAGTCTTGCAAAAGAAAAAAAATTAAATGCATAGTAAAAGGGTTTACTTTGCAAAATAAAAAAAAAGTGTTGTTTCACCAGCCCTGGGTATTTAAACAGTATTATACATAACAAACTCTTTGATGGTTGTACAAATCCAAGGACAGTGAAAACATCTTACTAGTGCTTTAGGAGCTTGGCCAGGAGCACCATAAGGACCGGTTTGTGGTGCAGGTCCAGGCCACCCAGGAGCTGTAGGCTGCTGAGGCGGCTGAGGCTGCCCAGGCTGTCCAGGCTGCCCTGGCCACAATGGTTGGTTCGGCTGTGCAGGCCAGGTGGGGTTAGCAGGCTGACCAGGCCAGGTGGGGTTAGCAGGCTGACCAGGCCAGGTAGGGTTAGCGGGTTGACCAGGCCAGGTGGGGTTAGCGGGTTGACCAGGCCACGTGGGGTTGGCTGGTTGGCTGGGCCATACGGGGCCTCCTGCCTGCTGGTTATTTGGCTGTGAGAAGTCAAGGGCATCTGAAAGCTGAATCAGGACACAACAGAAATTATAACATGGTATTTGTTGTGCTACATTACATAAACAGAATTACTGAGGTGATAAAAATGTACTTACATCCATGATATCTGAAATCCAAACAGAAAGAAGACTGACTGTTAATTTTGCAAAAACAAATCAGCACTGGCCATGGTACACTGTTAGCCAATACATTTTGTAACCCATTATTCACCCAAAATTACAACTTTGTTAAAAATTTACTGACCATCAGTTTGTCTTTTCATTGGAATGATTAGGAGAAGATTTGGAGAAATGTTTGCATTTCTTGAATTAATTTAATCTCCAATGGATCCTCTATAGTGAATGGGTGCCGTCAGAATGAGAGTCCCAACAGCAAATAAAAACACCACAGAAATCCACGAAACGACTCCAGTCCATTAATTAATGTCTTGTTAAGCGAAGAGTCATGAACAAATTCATCATTAAAGGGACAGTTTACCCAAAAATGAAAATTTGATGTTTATCTGCTTCCCCCCAGGGCATCCAGTTTGACACTGCAGTGTATCAGAGGTAAAAAAAATGATATAAATACTGTTAAGTTTCTTGCACAGACCGATTGTTTGGTGTCTTAAGACCTCAATGTATTGTCACAAGCTGCAGGGTTATACTCTCAAAGCCGTGGAGCCCATTTACTGCCATTACATAACTGACAGACTTCAACGGTTTGAGTACAAATCTTTGTTTGTGTTCTACTAAATAAAAAAAGTCATCTACATCTTAGATTCCCTGGGGGTAAACAGATAAACACCACATTTTTATTTTTGGGTGAACTATCCCTTTAAGATGTTTTTAACTTCAAATTGTAGCTTCTGGCTAAAATTGCTTTCTCCATGCAATGAAAAAGTTGTCTTGTCTGAATCAGGACATAAATATGCACATACAAAGCAGCGTTTTCAAGTGAAAACAGTCTAAACAAATATGTGGGTGGATTTTTGATGTGGGAGGACAACACAGGATAAACTTTGTCACTGGAGAAAGCATTATTATGGATTATGGACTCATATTTTAGCCAGAAAAAAATTGTTTAAAGTCTGAAACATCATGCAAACATGCAGCTTTTCACTTCACAAGAGTTTAACTGATCAACTGTAGTCATGTTGTGGATTACTGTGATGTTTTTAATCAGCTGTTTGGACTCTCAATCTGACGGCACCCATTGGGGATCCATTGGTGATGCAATGCTAATTTTCTCCAAATCTGCTCTGATGAAGAAACAAACTCGTCTACATCTAAGATGGCACAAGGGTAAAAACATTTTTAACACATTTCCATTTTTGGGTGAACTATTTTTTTTAAGCAAACTCACAGTCCTCAATGCACAAGGGCAATCTTTCCAATAAAACATATAAACTAAGGTTAATAAGGGTGCATTTGAGTGATAAAAGTGAACTAGCTTAGGAAAACACCAATGAATTTTGTCAATGTTTGTTTTAAAAATGATAAAAATTTGTTTTACTAGTTCCCTGGACTACATTGCATGCTCCCTTTAGTTGATGACTCACTCGTCCGTGAAACCACCTACCACACCCATTGCACTTTGTGAATAGTGAGCCAAAGGGAATGCATGATTATTACAATAGCAGATAATATGATATTATTAAAAAAACACTTTGTGAATCATAATAAATGCACAGTCTTTCTAAAAGAGACGCATGTTAAATGAAATAAAGTATACATGATGTGGCTATGGGACAAGTTTTGCCATTTGAAATAAGAATGTGGACTATTTGAAAAGTGTCTATAACATCAGATCAATCTAAACTATTCCTCTATAGCAAAAGTTTTAGAGTATTATTATGCCATCTGCATTTAATTGCAACTTGAACACTGCAAGTTTAGACTCGTCAGCGGGCCTGTGGTTTTTACCGAGCCTGTGAATCACATGTAGACGTGTGCTTAAAACCAGCAAAAGCACAACAAAACTACTTTTTTTAAGGGAATATAAAGATTGATTTGACGATCATGGAAACATTCAGTCAACTGCATCCTGTGCTGATGTCACTGATTCATATTAGCATGGCAATGTTTATGTAATTATGTTATGCTATTTTTCCAGGCCTGTGAAGGCATGCATGTAAAACTTGGAAAAATACAACTAAAATCTAGCTTTAAAAAAAAAATCCAGTTGTTTAGTCTGTTTAAACTCACTTTGTCAACATGACAGGATTACTTTCGGTTTGCATTAGGCAAAACTCACGAGCCACATTTACACATCCCTATGCAAACATAAACACCAAACTCACATGTACAAACCTTACAAAGTGTTGAAACAGAGAAAAGTAGCTAAAAGAAGGCTTATACCTGTATTTGTGCTGTTGGTGTCACACAGGTGCTGTTCTGTAGAAGCAGTAGGTATACAGACAGGAATTCCGGGTGGAGTTCATAAATACACTCTCACGCCCCTGAAAACCCTCCCCAGCTCTTTTGAGAAAAGACCGCACCCACACATGATACAAACACATGGCCTGATTCCCATAGGGAAATATGATCAGTCAGAGAAGAGGAGAGACTGTGAATAATCTTTCAAACAAATATGCTGAAACATTCTTATCTGATTGAGTCAATATTGGCTTTTTATTTTCTGAACGTTATGCACTTTAGTTCATATGATGTGTTTAACCTCAAGTGTTTTAAGGATGGGTGTAAAGGGGAATTCAAGGAGGGTTTTTTTGGATGAACAAAAGAACCGAAGAATGAAAAATGCCAAGTTGCCTTGGCAACTAGGTAAGGATTGGAAAAGCTTAGTTCAAAACATACGTAGCGTTGCATAGTAACTGGCATCACATGGCTGTTTCTATACAGTGGACACACCCATTCATTCACTATTGCTAGTTTTTCTCATTTTAGAATAGTTAGCCTTGAACGAACAGTGTTGCGACCAAAAATATCATACAAAGCTAAAACTAAATAATATTTTAGTTTTTTTAAATTCGCCACCCTTTGTCTAGAGTCTAGACTAAGGCTTTGCTTCCTCATGTCAACCAAATTCATGTGATGCATGTAGTGCATCATGGGAACCTAATTGCAAGTGCTGAATTTGATAAACAAATTCATAGAGGCCCAATTTATATTTACCTCATTTTCAAGAAAGTTTAGATCCAAAGGATTTGAAGGTCAAGAGAAACATATAGTCAAGGGTATCCAGACGTTTTACTGGTATTGTAGGTGATTCATGTTAGCACAGTACTGTTTATGTAATGCTGATTCACCTTGTACTGAAGGTTAAAACACGTTTAGAAAAACCACACTGGATACAACTTGTTTCTACAAATGCAGATCTTCAGTTCTTCCAGAGTGAACTATGAAGTCACAAACTTACATTTTAGCTTATTAATCATTAAATATTAATTGAAGGCTGTATTTGTCAGCAGGTTATTTTGTGTTATGATTAAATAATGCATGGCAAACAGAGGCAGCCTTAAATCAATTATAAATGTTGCACTTTATGCATGAAACAGCAAGAGTGGAGAGTTCATGAATATATTTCTGATATTTAAAAAAAGTATTTAATTTAAAATGTAATATATTAAACAGGACAGTCAAATTACATTACCTACTATTATATTGTACATTTAAGATGACATACACTACCAGTCGAAAGTTTTTGAACAGTAAGATTTTGTGCTTTTTAAAGTCTCTTCAGCTCACCAAGCCTGCATTTATTTGATCCAAAATACAGCAAAATCAGTAATGTTGTGAAATATTTTTACTATTTAATATAACTGCTTTCTATTTGAATATATTTTCAAATGTAATTTATTCCTGTTATCAAAGCTACATTTTTAGCATCATTACTTCAGTGTCACATGATCCTTCAGAAATCATTCTAATATGCTGATTTGCTGCTTTCAGGATTCTTTGATGAATAGAAAGATCTAAAGATCAGCTTGTATCTGATTTATACCATTCAAAAGCTTGGAATCAGTGTAATCAGGTTTGAAATCACAGGAATAAATTACATTTTCAAATATATTCAAATAGGAAACAGTTATTTTAAATAGTAAAACTATTTTGAAATGTTACTGTTTTTGCTGTTCAAAAAACATTAAAAATCTTACTGCTCAAAAACTTTTGACTGGTAGTGTATTGCTGAGGAACTTGAAAATATTGTAGAGATTAGAAACAATATGAAACCTTACCTTATAGTATCTGTTTTTTTCCATGACTATATACATGGAGGAAGAAGTCTTTATAGGATATAGCAAGGACATAATCATCAGTAATCAAAATATAATAATTTCATTCCATTTCTATTCAAAACAGTATTTGAAAGAGTCATACAGTGCACAACCACTAGATGGCGTGTTTACTCTGTAAATAAGTATCAGCGACGTGAAATTACACTCATGTGGATTTGTTCAAAGCCTTTGTTCAAATATGCCACAGTATTTTCCAGACAGCCTTAAACGCCTTAATTTGGCTTTAATACAAATCAAACAAAAAAACACATTTTCAATTGTTCTTGTTTGTTCTAGAATTGCTTTCATAACTTACAAACTACATATGCTTCAACAATTTTCTGCATATTTAATCAAGGTGTTCAACAATCTTACATTACTCAGGGTGTAGATTTTTACAGTATGGTTCACTGACATACTAACTAATAATGCTTGGCCAGGAGGGAAATGTTTATAAGGAGCCTGAAATCTGTTTTATTAACACTAGGGGTCAATCAAGGACTTTAAAGCAGCGGGTTCAGAGGTCATAAGGTGATTGGCTGATAGGGGTGAGGGGTCAAATGTGTGTTGACCAATATTGACGATTGATTAAGCTTGCTACGAAGTCTAAGAACCTAATAAACAAGTATAATTCGCAGTGTGGATGTTTATCCCTATTCAGTCGCTCTGAGAGTAAATTATTACACTGCAAAAAATGCTTTTCTTACTTGGATTTTTTGTCTTGTTTCCAGCCAAAATATCTACAAATTCTTGAATAAGGAAGGATTTTCTAGACAAGTAAAAATAATTTTCTTGTTTTTAGTAAAAACAAGTCAAAATTAAATGAGTTTTTGCTTAAAACAAGCAAAATAATCTGCCAATGGGGCAAGAAAAAAAAAATCTTATTTCAAGAAGACAGCTAGATTATTTTTCTTACCCCATTGGCAGATTATTTTGCTTGTTTTAAGCAAAAACTCACTTAATTTTGACTTGTTTTTACTAAAAACAAGACATTTTTTTTTTACTTGTCTAGAAAATCCTTCCTGATTCAAGAATTTTTTGATATTTTGGCTGGAAACAAGTCAAAAAATCTAAGTAAGAAAAGCATTTTTTGCAGTGTAAGCAGACATATAAAAACCAGTGATGGAATTCTTGATGTCTTTCTTGTACTATGTTGATTTTCATGCTGAAATCCAGTATTTTGCTTTGGATTCCAGGCAATCACATTGAAATTATATCTTATTATCATTAAGATCATCAGCAGCACCTGCCTTTATCAGAACATTCAGGAATTTCACACAGTTTATAAAGTCTGTGTAACCGGATCCGGTAGGATCTGGCAGAGCCGTTACAAAGAATTGCCTGTGAAAGCGATTAGTGTCGTCTAGGAACGCTTTACTGTATACTTTTGGACAGCATCACTGCTGTTGTGAAAATAGCAGAGAATGTGAATATTTTTTCATGAAAAAAGATGTAGCTCTCTATGTACCACCATTTATCGACTAATGTTTAGGAATCTGCTTGTTTTGTAAAGCATTCCTGAAAAATGCCCCCTGCCGAACAGCTTTATTGGAATTTCCTATTAGCGTCTTCCTGAGCACTAGCGTAAAGAGGGCATGTTTGTTTAGGCTTGTTTGATTATCTGAACTATTTCGCCATGTCCAAACATAAAAAAGCATAACAAGCAGCGTCTAATTGTTTTGTGCGAGAGCTCTCTTATCTGTCCCAGCAGAATCAAAACAAAAACAGTCACTCCAGTTTTTTTATTCTGGAGCTCATATCTGAATTACGAACCTCATCAGGTCTGTTCAACCCCCACCACAACTGCACAAAAACCTCATTTTATACACGTAGCCGGCCTCGTAAATGCAATATTGACGCTCTCTTCGCCGTTCTCTGGAATTGGTCTTTGTTTTGCTGAAAGGTCATTTATTTATATGCGCTTACGGTCAGCTTGAACAGAAAGAGCTTTCCTATCCTTGCACCTCAGACCAAAGGCCTAAAAACTAGGGATGGGCATTTCTGATCATATTTCATTTCGAGTAATCCACAGGTTTGAGAAACGAGTACTCGATTAATCGGGGGTGGAGTTTAAGCAAGGGGCGGGGCGTTTGCATCACAGTATACAGTAAACATTTAAAAGAAATAACAGCATGAGGTGAAGCTGAAGCGCTTTTTCTACATGACGCATTGTACATAAAATTAATCACATAGCCTAGATACATAAATATGTAAATGTTATATTACAAATTGTATTTATCAACACAAAATGCATGTGAGCTTGAACTACGTGCCAATCAAAAAGTAATCGATATGTGTCTTATTATTTGTATAAATATTTTGGATCAGTTTTTAAAAAGATAACCTACCCTTTTCTATGTTTATAAAACAAATAAAACACATGATACTCTGCTTTTCAGTTATTTTATTCAAGCGTTATTTTTAACAAAACAATATTTTATTTCAGCAGCATCACAACAGCTGTGGATCAAAAAAGTTTTTTTGTTAAGGTTTGCAAAAATAAAGTTTAATATAACTTCAAACGACTGTTAAGTAGCCCATAGCCTAACAAAAATGAGAAGCCAGCATAATTTGGCTGTGTAAACTTAAAATAAAAATAGCCTGAATATTTTTACCACAGCTATAAAAACTTAAAGATTAGGTAACATAACATTTCTTTCAAAATGATCAGTCAGTAAACGTAAATTAAATAAAGCCGGCATAACTTAACTATGCTGCTTAAACTTAAAACAAAAACAGCCTGAATAGTTTAACCAATCAGAAAGAATGAAAGTAGTTTAATTGAAAAAAAAAATGCATTTTTAGAACCAATCGATCGTCATTTTCATGCTCGATCGTCGCTGATGGGTTTGATTAATCGATTAATCGAGTACTCGTGCACATCCCTACTAAAAACCATATGCAATCTTGTTCCCACACATGTTTTATAGATATAAATGATACTATACATCAAATCATGTTGCTTGCTACTTTTTTTTAGGTAATCAGAATTATACGTTTCACCTTTTGGTCTATCTAGGAACCAGGTTGTGGTCTTTTGAGTATTAACAGGCACCTATTATGCCCCTTTTTACAAGATGTAATATTGGCCTTGGATGTCCCCAGAATGTATTTGCTAAGTTTAAGCTTAGAATGTCCCACAGAAAACGTATTATAACATCTGGAAAATGTCATTTTTGGCGCGTCTAAAAAAAAGAACTGTTTTGGTGTGTATCACTTTAAATGCAAATGAGTTGCACATTCCCAGCCTTGTCTCCTGAAGAGGGCGTAGTGTATATGTATATGTGCGGCCATATTGGAGATGCTCAAATGTAAACAACAGCATGGATTGCACTGTTAATGCACTACTGAATATGTTGTTCTGCTAATTTATGCTGTCTAAACCACGGAAAACACGTGTGGAAGCTGCTAAATCACATAGAGGATTTAGTAAGCAGGAAAGGGTGCAATATTTTGACAAACTAAAGTTAATAGGTGGGTAAAGATACATACAAGCAGTATTAATTAAGATATTAGCCTAATATTTCACCTACCTGACCAGAAATGATAAGAACAAACATTAATGTTGTCAAGATTCTTGCCCTGAAAATCCTGGTTCAGAAAATCCATTTGTTCCACAGACAAGTTGTTTTTTTTTTGCACTCTTCTCCTTGATTTGTTATAGCTTTTGGCAGTCTATAGTACTCCAAATGTTTTTCACGGTCCAAACAATTAGTACAGCCCAAAACATGACAATAATTGACCACTTTTAGCAGCAACAATCTGCAAAATATGCGTGTTTCGTTCGGTTCAGTGGCATTGTTTACATTCAGTGCCACCAATATGGCCCATTGATGACACTTTGTGAAAACCCTCTACAAACAGTTGATACAAGCAACATGACAGAGGAAGAGAACCGGTGTACGGCCGTACATATGGGAAGCTAAACGCACCGAAAGTTCAGTCTTACATCCAAACACAAGACATTGTTGACGTTACAGCTGCTCAAACGCAAAGAAAATGAAGGACAGTGTACAACCAAACACAATTTGCTGAGGGCGGAAACTATGGCAATGCAGGACTGTCCATCAGTGGCAGTGGGCGTGGCCTAAACAATGTGATGTCACACTGCTTTGGGAATCAAAACCGCACGCCTAAATAGACTGGTTTGGTTTAATCAAGATTCAAAAATAAGGAGCGGGTGGATCATTGTCATTGTAGGGTGGTTGTGTTCACACACTGTCAACACACATTTATGGCCAAACACCATGTAAAAGTGGATTTTGGTGCCCTTTAAATGACCAAAACACCATATCAACCACCAAGCAACAAGCTAGAATGCCCTAACAACTCCACTGAACAAAAAGAAGTGACAGCAAAGAGATTTCCATTTCTTTTGAACATTTTAAATCACGGTTTTCACAAAATATTAAACAGCACAACTGTTTTCTTTAATAATTATAAGAAATGTTACTTGAGCATCAGATCAGCATGTTAGAATGGAGAAATGATGCTGAAAATTCAACTTTGCATCATAGAAATAAATTACACTTTAAAATATATTAAAATAGAAAACAGTTCAAAATATTACAGGATTTTTTGATCATATAAATGTAGCCTTAGTGAGCTTAAGAGACGTCTTTTAAAAAATCCTACCAGCCCCAAACTTTCAAACATGTAAAAAAATCTATTTGCACTATTTTTTGACTTAGAAATAATCAAGATCCAACCGCAAAAATAAAACCAGAACACACTGCACACATCTTTGATTGCACTGATGCAGTTCATGAAATTAAATTAAGCTAATTTGCTTTTGATGATGTTGGAAGATTGGGATCAAGTGAATTAGAGTTGAAAGAAATTAGTTTGAAGCTTGTTTCCAAGACTGAACCGATAAAACGTGCTGGTTTATTTCTCCTTCAGAAATGGCTGGAAGGGCTTAACTAAACACGACATTCAATCTAACGCTTGGCTACTCTATGTTCCTGTTGGAAGCCCGGCGTTTAATGGCAAAAGCAGACAGAACGCCTCTGAGGCACGAGGGGAACCCACATGATAAAGTCAAATGATCGTTGCAACTGAGAAACCAAACCAAAGGCGAATGCATTCTAACGGCATACGGTTCTCTCATCAGTGATGGCAATCAGACCTTCCACGGGCTGGAACCCATTCTGCATTTTTCATTTGCTGACCATTCACCTAAAAACCCACTATGACGTACAATTTATTTACCCTTTATGCATGATCAGCAGTGTCCCAGACTCAAAGCAGCAGTCTCGGCTTTGAAGAGAAGCACAGAAGGATATTGCTGAGCAAATCTCCACACTTTTCAAGGCAAATTGTTCTGCTATTGAAAGTCGCACCTTTTAAGTTTAGTGGGTGAGATACTAAACAGAAAGATCTGATGAAAACACCCTCAGTGCATGGTCAAGAATTTGAAAAATTGACAAAAAGATATTTCTAGAATGTTACAAGGGCATGTTAAGGCGAAATGCTTGACACAACACGGCAATAACAAACTACTTTTGCTTAAGCAGAAGCTTTGGGAATGCTGAAAATGTCATCCAAATCACATGCTAGCACTTACTCCTGCATCATATGATAATGGTATTTTTGTTCACTCCGTTATAATGGGATGCTTCAGTCCTCAAGGTCTAGTGCCTGGCCTTTATTCAGGAGACATTTAAGTCCTTGAATCCTGTAAAATAGAACGAAACTGTGAGTGCACTACGAGTCAAAAGTTTTTGAACAGTACGATTTTTAATGTTTTGTGAAGAGGTCTCTTCTGCTCACCAAGACTGCATTTATTTGATCCAAAATACAGAAAAAACCACTCAAATTTTGAAATATTTTTACTATTTAAAATAACTGTTTTCTATTTGAATATATTTTAAAATGTAATTTATTCCTGTGATTTCAAAGCTGAATTTTTAGCATCATTACTCCAGTCTTCAGTGTCACATGGTCCTTCAGAAATCATTCCAATATGCTGATTTGCTGTTCAAGAAACATTTTTTTATTATTATTATCAATATTTAAAACAGTTAAGCACATTTTTTAGGATTCTTTGATGAATAGAAAGATCCAAGATCAGCATTTATCAAGTCAGTAGTTTTTGGGGGGACGGAAATGATAGAAATGAATACTTTTATTTAGCAAGGATGCTTTAAATTGATCAAAAGTGATGATACAGACATTTATAATATTACAAATGATTTCTATTTCAGATAAATGCTGCTCTTCTGAACTTTCTATTCATCAAAGAAACCTGAACCTGGATATTTTACTGTTTTCAACAAAATAATAATAACAATAAATGTTTTTTTGAGCAGCAAACCAGAATATTAGAATTATTTCTGAAGGATCATGTGACTGGAATAATGATGCTAAAAATTCAGCTTTGAAATCACAGGAATAAATTACATTTTAAAATATATTCAAATAGTAAACAGTTACTTTAAATAGTAAAAACATTTCAGAATTTTACCGTTTTTGCTGTACTTTGGATCAAATAAATACAGGCTTGGTGAGCAAAAGAAACTTAAAAAAAAAACATAAAACATCTTACTGTTCAAAAACTTTTGACTGGTAGTGTATTTAAAGAGGCTTTTCATTTTAAAATTAGTTAGAATAGCAAACATACTTTAAGGAAACTGTTACATTACATTCATTGTTCAGTTATTCACTCTTTAAAGAAAGAGTTCACACAAATATAACAGCTCTATCATTTTTTACTCATCCTCATGTCGTTTCAAGGCCACATTCTATCATTTGTTCTGTGGAACATACAGTATATAAAGAGGAAATTTGAACAATTTTATGCAGATTTTTGCATACAAAGACAATTCATAGTGTCCACAATGGACCAAAAACACAAAGCACCATATTCCAAGTGTTTCTGAAGCCATATGATGGCTTTGTGTGAGTTCAGACCACATAAATACTTGTAAGCTACTTTGAAGGTGTTGTATCTGCATTATGAAGCTTGACAGACATGTTCACTAGAAAGAAAACAGGTGCCATGAAAAAAATGGATTTGGAATGTCATGAGAGTGAGAAAATAATGTGCATTCATTAGGATTGCATATAAATAGCTTTCCCTCATTAACCACATGCAGTACATATCTGACAGTTGATTGTACATTAAATACTGTAATCAACATATTTCATGGCTGGAGACTGCAGTGACAAAATCTCACTAATGAGCTTCGCTGCTATGCATGTGAAGAGCAAATACTCATGCATCAGCAGACAAAAACAAAGCTAACAATCTGTCAAACAAAAGCAACGGAGAGACAATCAAGCCGTCCAACTGTGTCTACAGTCAATGGCTGCAGCGCGGATTAAAACGGCGAGATTAAATTAATGCAAACATTTGTAACCCCAAAACCAGACAACAAAGAGCTGCTCTGTTGAGAACCCAACCCACTGCATGCCTATGCTGTAATTATAATCATTTTTCAGATGCTCAGAGAAATGGATGACACAGTGAGATGAGGCTGCATTTTATGCCGATTTCTTTCCACTCCGTGCAGGCATCAGCAACAGGGTTCACCGGAGCAAAACATTAGCTGAGTAGGTTGAATCCGACCTGCCGCTGGGCAGAGGACAAGAGACCGCATATGTGATGCAACCTCACACTGTCTCCACCCAAACCTTCCCGCCCTCTTTTTCTCGCACATGCACATGCATGCACATACGCACGGAGAGATAGAGAGAGTGCGGTCAATCAACCTGTCTGGAGCGCAGATGTCTTTCATAGATAAACCAAGGAGGCTGACTCATGTCACTGATGCTGAATGGGATGTCAGTCAGGAAACTGAGACTCTGAGATAGCCTATTATCTGCCTTTAACTACAAAAACACGAGACTACATTGATTGCCCATGTCTTTGTAATGCTACACACAGGAAACACACAGGGGGTCAGAGGAGGATGAACAATTATTGCTTCAAAATCTTGGACATTAAAGGTCTTTTTGTAGTTTGTTTGCTCAACTTAAAGCAGAACACCTTAGCAACTACCCAGAAACACCCGATATAAGCCTAGCAACCACCCCGAACACCTTAGCAACTACCCAGAAACACCCATAAAACCCTACAAACTACCCAAAACAACAATATAACCTTAGCAACCATGCAGAACACATTGGCAACCAACAAGAACACCTTAGCAACTATGCAGAACAGAACACTTTAGAAACTACGCAGAACACCTTAGCAACTACCCAGAACATTCTAGCAGCTACTTAGAAACACCTAGAAAAACCATAGCAACCACCCAAAACACCTTAAAAACATCTTACCAACCACCAGAACACCCTTATATCCCTGGCAACTACCCAGAACACCTTAGCAACTACCAAGAACATCCTAGCAGCAACTTAGAAACACCTAGAAAAACCATAGCAACCACCCAAAACACCTTAGAAACATCTTACCAACCACCAGAACACCCTTATATCCCTGGCAACTACCCAGAACACCTTAGCAACTACCAAGAACATCCTAGCAGCAACTTAGAAACACCTAGAAAAACCATAGCAACCACCCAAAACACCTTAGAAACATCTTACCAACCGCCAGAACACCCTTATATCCCTGGTAACTACCCAGAACACCTTAGCAACTACCAAGAACATCCTAGCAGCAACTTAGAAACACCTAGAAAAAACATAGCAACCACCCAGAACACCTTAGCAACTACCCTGAACATCCTAGCAGCTACTTAGAAACACCTAGAAAAACCATAGCAACCACCCAGAACACCTTAGCAACTATCCAGAAACACCCATATAATCCTAGCAACAACCCAGAAACACCCATATAACCCTAGCAACCAAACAGAACACCTTAGCAACTACCCAGAAACGCCCAATATAAGCCTAGCAACCACCCCGAACACCTTAGCAATTACCCAGAATATCCTAGCATCTACTTAGAAACCCCTAGGAAAAACCATAGCAACCATCCAAAACACCTTAGCAACTATGCAGAACACCCTAGCAACTACCTAGAAACACCCATATAACCCTAGCAACCACCAAGAAACACCCATATAACCCTAGCAACTACACAGAACACCTTAGCAACTACGCAGAACACCTTAGCAACACTGCAGAACACCTTAGAAACTACCCAGAAACACCCATATAATCCTAGCAACTACCCCTAAACACCTATATAACCCTAGCAACCACGCGAATACACTAGCAACTACCCAGACACACCCATATAACCCTAGCAACTACCCAAACACCCGGAAACACCCATATAACCCTAACAACCACCCGAACATCCTAGCAACCACCCAGAACATCTTAGCAACCACCCAGAGACTAGGGCTGTCGTGGTTAAGGAATTTCCCTTGCGGTAATTTTGAGTGGCTCAGTAGCGCGGTATGCGGTATTACCGCCATATAATTGTGTGTAGGCTGTTACAATGTAAGGTCATATTCAGAAATCAATAAACCGAAACCAAATCGCGTTGATATATGAAGTGAAGTAAACAGTACTTACATAGAAACCTAGCCAGTAAGAAATGAAAATTTTGAAGAAAAATGTCAGACATACTTAGAGGCTTTGCATCTGAAATCTTCGTTTATATAACAGATAGCGCGCACCCTCGAGTCTGACTGGACAAGAGACTTTCTGTCAGTATTTCATCTGCGTGTTCTAGGCGAGCTGTCAGTCAGTGCAGTTTCATTGTTACGCCACAAGATGGAGGCAAGAGACTATCTTTGAGTAAGTCTTTAAACCGCTCATTCAACTATACGTTCAAAAACGCTTATTTATTCAAAGAGAGACGTAATGAAACACGATGTTAAAATCATTTTAACTTTAATCGCCACTTTTAAAGGCTCAGCTGACCAGCAGAGCACCGATGTTAAGACAGAGATTTCACTTTCCTTGGACATGACAAGCTAGTTTCACATACATACCTGACTCAATCTGAAAGACAGACGCAGGTAATCGCACATGCTCAGTCGATCTCTCTCTCTCATTCGCTGTCTGTTTAGGCATGTTAAGTGCATATCTACTGAGCCTCATAATAAACACATTATGTTATCATTACTTACTTATACTAATTTAATATTCAGCGCACAGGCATTAAGTGAGAAGGGCACATCCTTAGGAAAAAAGAAAACAGGCAAATATCGCGGTTGCTGCGGTTGTTGCATTCCTCTGCGGTTATGCACGTCAATAGCGCGGTATTGCGATATTGCGGTTATCGCGACAGCCCTACCAGAGACACCTCAGGAACCACACAACCAAATTGGGAACCACCCAGAACACCCTAGCTACACTCTAGTAACCACCCAGAACATTCTAGCAAGCACACAGAACACCATAGCAACCACAAACACCAATTTAGCGAGAACCTAGAACACCCTAGCTACACTCTAGTAACCATGTGGAAACCCTAAACACAAATAGAAACCCCCATAACACATCAGTAACCCAGCCACCCAGAAGCATCTAGAAAGCATGCAAACACCCGAACAGCCACTACCTAGAACTAGGGCTGGGCGGTATGACCAAAATTTTATTTCACGGTATGAGAAATTTTATTTCACGGTAACGATATCTTTCACGATATAGTATTTTATATAGGTAGTTATTCCAGAAAATGTACAAAAGGGCTTTATATAATAAATAAGCTTGAATACTTAAGAAAAGAAAAGGACTCGTTTCTCCTTTTCCATGTTTTTACAACCTCCCAGCGTATCCTTCAGCCTTGCATTCAACGGTTTGACCAGTCTCATCCTCACGCGTGCTGCACGTGAGTTGACCACGCCCACTTATTTACATTTCGCAGTATACACGGAATAAAAAATAATTTTACGGTACACATTTCATTCCGCGGTAACGATATATACCGTCATACCGCCCAGCCCTACCTAGAACTGCCTTAGCCAGAGTTGCCAAGTCCACAGTTTTCCTGTAAAGCTGGGCTACTTTAACACTCAGGTTGTTTTTCATGTTTTTCATGTCTGCGGGTTGAAGCGACCCAATTAACGTAATTTTAGCCCCTGAAATACGAATTTAACCAGAGGAACACAACCAAAAAAAACATGTATTTTTCACCCCAGAATGCGATTTTTACCAGCGGCTAGTGTTGAAAAAACCTGGCAACCCTGGCCTTAGCACTGACCCTGAACAGCTTAGCAACCCCCTAGCAGCCACCCACAACATAGCATCATGATGGCGGATTTTGCTAGTTGATTCTGCGATTATTAGTTTCATTCTTCAAGTAATATCGGTCACATATTTCGAGATATTTCTCTGCTGAACACAATTAGATATCATTTAACACCAATATGACCTCAGTCAACATATTCCATCAAAGCTGCTTGCCAATAATGGAATTAGCGTGGGCACATGAGTCGTATCATGCGGGGTCGGCCGCAGTGACATGGCTTCCACTCAACCCCCATTGTCTTGGGAAATGGCATTTTCGATCGAATAAAGGGTGTCCTAAAAATGAACCCTAATCCTCAAAATGAAAAGGCACCCAAATGTTCAGCCATCAGGGCTCGCATGAGCGCTCTGATCCGTCAGATTAAGACACGCGGCGCACATCCAGCAAACCTTGACCACATGGTGACAAAGAGACGCCCCTGCACTGCGCTGACAGGTTCCTGCTCTAGGGAGCATGTGTTTGCGTAGGTGTGTATGTGTGCAGCGCTCGTATCAGTGTCAACTCCTTTTTCCCCTTAGGCGACACACATGTGGAACATTTAGCCTGGAACGAATGATTCATATGTAGTTTTTAATATTGTAATGAAATCATCCCTCTTGAGGAGGAGTGCCAAGAGGTGGCAAGAAGAAAAAATAAAACAACCAATCGTACACATATGAAAAATATTTTTATACCAGTCAAAAGCCACATAGAATGTATAATATTTCTAAAATCTTACTGGATTATGGTTTAAATGCATAAAAATATTATATTTTGGTAACTTAAATAAAATCAAATAAAAAATTACTAATATTAGAATTTGTAATAATTTGTAAAATTGCTTTCAAATACTTAAAAAAAAAAAAAAAAAAAATCCAAAATATAAAATAGATAGGCCCAACTCTAAAATCTGACTGGATGATGGATTATTACTTAAAAATATATTATACATAAAAATATTGTCAGATTGTCAGATTATATTTTAATATAAAACAAAAAAATTCAGACAATTTCTTTATTTAAAAAAAAAAGTAATAACAATAAATAAAATAAAAACATAAATCAACATTTAAATAATAATTTTTTTTTTAAAACTTATTAACTTTATAAAATGGATAGTTCCAATTTAAAATTTGACTGGATGATAGATTATATATTAATATAAAATCATATGAATATCACAAATTATTACTTAAAAATACATTATACATAAAAATACTGTGTCAGATACAATACAATAAAAAACATCAGAAATATTATATTATTTATACATAACAAAATAATAATAAATGAAATTTAAATAAATAAATAAATAAATAATATTTAAAAATGTTTATGTAAATATAATAAAAATGAAATGATGGATTATATGCTAATATAAAATCATAAAACAATTAGTTAAAAATATATTAAAATACTGCATGTCAGATTATGTTAAATATCAGAAAAAAATATTTTAAAAATAAAAACTTCATATGTTAATATAAAATCATAAAACAATTAGTTAAAAAAACATATTGTATATAAAAAATATTGTATGCTAGGTGATATGTTATTTAAAATCATAACAATATCTGAAAAAATTATTTAAAAATCAAAACCTTCATAAAATGCATAGTTCCAACTCTAAAATCTGACTCTGACTCAAAGTCATTTTAAAATATCCAATAAGGGCAACCGTCACAACATCTTATTGCTTTAATAACTCTATATGTCAGTGTTTATCTCTGTATGTGTGTGTATTCATATACCACTATAAACTTGAGTGAAGACATGTATGTTCCTTCAAGCACAGACTCTCTTGCAAGGTCACCGCTCCTTTAAAAAGACACTGAATGAATGTGCCAAACACTCTGTCAGCTTTCAGAAGGGACAGATTACTGCACGTCCATCCAGTGACACTTTCTGCAGGCCTGCAATTTATCAGTGGAAATACACAACCTACAATACACACTTTACAGCCTTTTTGTGAACGCTGTCAGAAAGCGCTACGGCATCACCATAGCAACCCCATCCGTAATAGAGTGCCGACAGTCAGAGAGAGAGAAGAAATTGGAAATGTGAAGGGCATCTCTGAACAGATTATGATTTCACAAGGCATGCTCGCTCACTTGCGAACAGCACAACACATCCGCGATGACCTTGCGGTCCCCAAGGTTAGCAGGAGTGCGTAGGTTCATTCCGCACTGAGAGCGCAGTGACTCAGTAACACCTTGCGTCTGCAGGGAGCACTCACACATTTAATTACACACTAAAGATTTGCTTCATGGCTTTGCATCATGGAATTTTGATCAGGGATGTCTGTGAATACTAAGTTATATGGTACAACAACTGCTAATTGAACACTTGAGAGTGGGCAGTAATTGGTTCTGGAAGATTGTGCATTTCAACATATGGCTTAAAACTAACAACGGTGTAAAAACATGAACCTTTTGTTAGTATTTTTCTATGAGGAATTTGTATCTGTTGTATTATAATACAAAAAAACGACTATATTATTACTTCAATATTATCAGTCAAGGAACTCTATGATGTGGAACATGCAACAACTCAATGTATAAATTACATTTATCACAGCAGGGGTTTGCATTAGAAGGTTTAACTTACATTAAAACCTCAAATCCATGTGGTGCCTAGGTAAACTACTATTTGAGGATTATATCAAGTTGTCTTCCTCTGTTGGGTAAACTAACAGAGCTTCGGGCAGCTTAGACGCATGTAGTAAGATCTTGTGGGCAGACTAGCCAGCATTCTTCTATTTTAGTCCAATCTGAGATAACTGTATGACAGAGGCATGCTGGGAGTTAGATTCCCCCTTAACCTTATCAGATTCTCAGCTTCTTTTGCTAAGTGGATCTGAAGGCCATTAGCCAAATTGAAAAAAAGCCAATTGTTTTGAATGCAAAAGCTGTACAGATTTTACTGGCTGATATAGCAAACTCCATAAACTCACTATGTGGTAAATTTCCATATGGAAAGATCATGGGAAGATCTCCTAAACCTAAAGTATGTGGCCTACCAGTGTTTTCTGCATCATAGCGAATGAAATCATATTTTACCTGAATTGTGAATCCGAATTTTCCGTCTGTGTAGAGAGTGGAGGAAAAGGAGGAAAAGTATGTGTACCGCGAAATAACGAAGAAACGTCTTTCTATTGACTCGTCGCGGCTACACGCATATAAATCCCGGCTTTTTATTGAATCAAAACATACAGCGCGCCCACTATTAGCCCGCTTTACAAACAGACTCGGGTGAGCCGATTCTTTTTAGTCAATCAAAAACATACAGCGTAGCCAGTATAGCACGATTCATGAACAATTGACTCTCATGAGCCGGTTCTTTTAAGTAAATCAAAAACATACAGCGCGGAAATTCACGAACAAACAATTATTAGGAGCCGGTTCATTTTAGTGAATAAAAACATAAATGATTCTTATGAGCCGGTTCTTTTTAGTGAATCAAAAAGTATAACCCGATTCGCCAGTCAGTATAACCCGATTCAAAAATAAAGTACAAGTAGGCTATAGCCAGAATCACGGACAAATGACTCTTGTGAGACAGTTCTTTTTAGTGAACAAAAACATACTTTATGGTATGGCCACTATAGCCAAAATCACTGACAAATGGCTCTTGTGAGCCGGTTCTTTTTAGTGAACAAAAACATACATTACGGCCACTATAGCCCGATTCACAAACAGACTCTTGTGAGTCGATTCGTTTAAGTGAATTAAAACATACGGCGCTACAGTATATCCCAATTCATGAACAAATGACTCTTAAGAGTCGGTTCCTTTTTAGTGAATCAAAAACATACCTGCAGTATAGCCAGATTCACGGACAAATTACTCTTATGAGCCGGTTCTTTTTAGTGAATCAAAAACATAAATGACTCTTATGAGCCAGTTCTTTTTAGTGAATCAAAAATATACAGCGCAGTCAGTGTAACCCATGAGTCACTATAGCCAAAATCACGGACAAATGACTTTTATGAGCCGGTTCTTTTTAGTGAATCGAAAAAGTGTAACCCAATTCGCCGATTCACGAACAAATGACTCTTGTTAGATGGTTCTTTTTAGTGAACAAAAACATACTTTATGGCTAGTATAGCCAGAATCACAGACAAAGGACTCTTGTGAGCCGGTTCTTTTTAATGAATCAAAAACACAGCTTGACCACTATAGCCCGATTCACAAACAGACTCTTGTGAGTCGATTCGTTTAAGTGAATTAAAACATACAGCGCTACCAATATAGCCCGATTCATGAACAAATGACTCTTATGAGCCAGTTCCTTTTTAGTGAATCAAAACATACCTGCAGTATAGCCAGATTCATGAACAAATGACTCTTGTGAGCTGGTTCTTTTTAGTGAATTTAAAACATAAATGACTCTTATGAGCCAGTTCTTTTTAGTGAATCAACAAGTGTAACCTGATTCGCCAGTGTAATCCGATTCACGAACAAATTACTTTTATGAGCTGGTTCTTTTTAGTGAATCAAAAACTAAAAGCGCGGCCAGTATAGCCCAATTTATGAACAATTATGACTTTAATGAGCCAGTTCATTTTAGTGAATAAAAAACATACAGTGCCCGATTCATGAAGAAATGACTCTTATGAGCTGTTTTTTTTTTTTTATTGAATCAAAAACATACAGCGCAGCCAGTATAGCTAGATTCACGAACAAATGAGTCTTGTGAGCAGGTTCTTTTTAGTGAATCAAAAACACAGCGTGTGACCATGGTAGTCTGATTTCAGAACTAATTATTCTTATGAGCTGGTTCTCTTAATGAATCATTTAAGGCGAGCTAGCGGCTTAAATCAGTCTGACAAATCGGCTGCTGAATCAAAATCGACCATTAACTAAACCGCAAATCAAAATTACTAAAAATTATGTCTGTACTAGGTAGGTTTATGTCAGTATTGTTGCTGACAGTATTTAATCTAAGATTTTTATGTAGTTTTTGCACTTTATAAATGACACAAGTCACTTTTATGCTTAAAATTGTTACATTCATCGGCAATACTGCAGATTTTTTATCACTGGAGATTGTTTGAAGCATCTGAACTCAGCATAAAAAACAAACCACCTACTGGTCTTGATGACAGTTCTATGGGCCACTCTGATTCTTATTTTTTTGCATTGCCTATATAACACAAGATTGAAGTAAATCACTAAAAAGCCCACTCACTGGACAATTAAAACAATTTACTATTGCTATAAGGCTATAAGTCATGCACTTTTCTCCTTAGGGTCAATGTATGATGACAGCTCTGACTTCATAATTGAGATTAACAGAGACTCTGCCCCTGACTTCAGCACTATAAAGTACTGTGAATTCTGCGGTTAACCAAGAAAACTATACCAGCTGGGGACACGGAGCGACTGGCTGGCCGGTCGATGTACTTGCAATCGATCATGAGAGAACATTATGAAAACACATAGCCGCCAGGGTCGGAAGCCAGGGGGAAAGTTGTCTGCTTCTAAGTCCTTTCATTTCATGCTGCTTTCATTTCCTGTCTGGGAGAACAGTGCTGAGTTTCTTTTCAGCAGGCTCAGCTAAAATCTATAATACTTCATCAGTATGAATGAGTTTGTGCAATTAGTGAGTAGGAAAACCTCTTTCATGAAGCACAGTGGTGGTTATCTGTTAAATGACTTTCCATATACGATTATGCGGTATGGTTAATATAAATGGGCGTGGTTTGCGAGTGCAGACATCAGCACTAAACACGGACGATGGAACACAGGCCGCGGGCCTATAAAGAGCTTTATGGAGTGAATAAATATGGTGCGGGCCCTGTTATATTTTCAGACAATCAATCAAAGTGAGCTAAGAAGCAAGGCTCCCTTATTTCCATTACATGGAGCATCACAAGAGTTCACAAGACATATGAACATGGTTTTATTTAAACAGATGTGAGGTTCATAAAGAAACCAGGATTCAAAGATAAAAACGCACTTAAAGTACTTGAAAGTGACACTATGAAGACAACATTGCAGATGTAAGGTACTAAAAGAAACATGCATTTTCTTCTTGTTTGGTGTATATGGAAAAGAGAAATCATCAAGATTCAACTAAAGACGATAAGTCATGTTTTCCTGCATCTAGAATTAGAATCAGAAAGACCTCTGGTAATAAAGTTTCCAGTGAACATACTATCCATAATAAATTATATACAGTGCCTTGCAAAAGTATTCATACGACTTAATTTTTTCACATTTTGTTAAACCTTGTCAAATTGTTAAACCATAATGACAAAGCACAAAACAGATTTGTGACAACTTTGCACATTTATTAAAAATAAAACAATGAAATAAGTACATTGCATAAGTGTTCATACCCTTAACTCAGTACTTAGTTGAAGCACCTTTACAGCCTTGAGTCTCTTTGGGTATGATGCGGCAAGTTTTGCACATGCATTTGGCAATTATCTGCCATTCTTCGCCTCACCTCTCCACCTATCAAGCTCTGTCAGCTTGTATGAGGGCTGGCAGACCTTTTCAGGTTTCTCCAGAAATGTTTGATTGGGTTCAAGCCCAGACTGTGGCTGGGCCACTCAAAGACATTTACAGAGTTGTCTATAAGCCACTCTTGCTGTGTGCTTAGGGTCATTGTCCTGTTGAAAGGTGAACCTTCTGGCTAGAGGTTCTGAATGCTCTGGACTGGGTTTTCATTAAGGCTATCTCTATATTTTGCTGTGTTTCCTTCTATTCTGACAAGTCCCTCAGTCCCTGCCGCTGAAAAACAGCCCCACAGCATGAGGCTGCTACCAAAACACTTTACTGTTGGGATGCTACTGTACAGGTGATGAGCAATACCTGGTTTCCTTCAAACATGATGCTTGGATTTGAGGTTCATGAGACCAGAGAATCTTGTTTCTCACAATCTGAGAGTTCTTTAGGTCCTTTGTTGCAAATTCCAAGTGGGTTTTCATGCGTGTTCACTAAGAAGAGGATTGAGTAAAGTCTAGATGGGTGGAGTGTTGCAGTGATGTTTGTCCTTTTGTAAGTTTCTCTCATCTGCATATATGATCATGGAGCTCAACTAGAGTGACCATCAGATTCTCGGTCACCACTCTGGCCCTAGGAAGAGCCTTAGTTGTTCCAAACATTTTCCATTAAGGGTAATGGAGACTGCATGCTTCTGTGAAAAAAAAAAAAAAAACGATTTTTTTCTGAACTCTTCCCCAGATGTGTGGTTTGATGCAATCCTGTCTCTGAGCTTTACAGGCAGTTTTTTTTTACCCCAAGGCTTGGGTTTTGCTTTGATATGCATCGTCAGCTGTTAGACCTTTTATTAAGATGTGTTCCTTTTGAATTTGCCACAGGTAACATCTACAAGCAATATGAATGCTCCTGAGCTGAATTTCAACTGATAGTGGTAAGAATACAAATGCCATGTTTTTTTATTTCTAATAAAGATGTTAAAAAACAGTTTTTTGCTTTTCCATTATGGCGTATAGATTGATATGGAAAAAAGGCAGTTTAACATAAAGCTGCAACATAGCAAAACGTGAAATTTTTTGTTTTGAACGGGTATGAATACTTTCGCAAGGCACTGTATATATGATTTGAATGTGCTGACTGTTGAAAAAAAAACATTATAAAGGTATCCAGATGAAATAACTTGGTTGAAATTGTACAACGAAAGTGTCTGCAATCAAAATGCAATTTATGATGCATATTGCCATTAACACACCCCTCACTAGTGTGTGAGTATATCTACATCCTGTAGATGGACTAAAGCAATCCTCAACTTTCCATCTAGCTGTTTTCATATGAAAACTCCACTGCATTTGGTGATGAATCATCTGGGATCCAGCGTAGGCCCAAAACACATTCTCAGACAATCTTACTTAGCCTTACTCAAACAGCGAGTCTCGTTCCCCTAAAAGGCAAAAGGCCTCTTATAAAAGGAGTTGACAAGATGTTGATAAGTGTGTTTCTAAAAAGGAACAGCCACCCTACGGTTTATTCGGGACAGCGTCATCACCAGTGCAATTAACATCCATGTGTGAATGACCTCAAATTAGAGCAAATAGGTTAGGCGACACAATGGATTTAGGGCAACTACTTTATTTAGTGTTGACTTACAAAACGAAAAGGACTTTTTTTATTCACCCAAACATAAAGTTACACATGCGATTCATTAACTTTACAGATGTTTACCCAATGATTTGCCAAGATCTGTTTTTGTTTACCAGACAAAAAGGCAACAGCCCCTCTCATCTTTGTCCCTTTTAAACCCCCCATTTGCGTCGCCCTGAAATATCAACAGGTTTTATTTCCAATGTTAACAAGTCTCAGACAGACTTGAAAAGCACTCAGAGTGGGGTCTCCGTCTATCAACTGTAGAGTTGTGCAATACACAAAACCTAAGAGGCAAATAAATGTCTGGCGGTAGCTTGTTGCTTTACAAAATGACTTTTGTGGAAGAATAATTGGTATATACTGAATTAAATTCCAATGCTAACCCACTCCTGAATCAAGTCCAGACTGAATTCATCCTCCACTGAACGGTCTTTGGCATAATTAGATTTAATAGTGACCATCTGGCTGTCATCCCCTCAAATACGCATTAAGCAAGACCCACTGGTTAAAAGTCAAGTGATTGACATGGACATTGAATTGCCTCTCTTTCACGCTGACAATAGCTTGTAGCTAGGCACAATATCTCATTTGTTCAAAGTTCAATGCCAGCAGCATTTCCAGCCGACGTCTTGTTTGTGAGTGAAAGAGGGGCGCAAACTCTCGCTGTTTCACTTTTCTCTTGCAGACTCGCTAGGGTCTGCAATGACAAAGTGGATGTCACTTCTGTCAAACACATCCAGTGTTTGTTCACAAAACAACAGCGCTGCTTATTATAGCTTTGACAGTGGGAAAAAAAGAGCTAAAAAAGCTCAAATAAATTTGGAGAACAGATTCAAAGACTCTAAAGCCGTAGGAGGTAAATTTTGACTATTAGAATAATCTTAAAAGAGCAAACAAGCATGTTTTTCATCTATAATTCCATAAAATATATGAGCCATTAAAACCGGCACATACCCACTACCCTCAAATCAACTTCCAGTTTGAATAAATAATTCCTCTGTTCGAATCCCAGACCGCCAGCCCATTTATAATTTCACGCCGTCTCCAGTCATCGTGCGAAGAGGAAAGCTGCTTGTTTTGACAGATTGGGTTGCTTTGATGCATACTTCAGTTGTGGTGGATTTTTGCAGCTGCATTGCATGTTAAAGTAAACAGTCGACTTGATAAGATCTTCATAGATGAATTTGCAAGCAGGGTTTCTCGAGCTGCTGGAAAGTATAAGGGCAGAGAGGAATGTAATAGCATGACTTTTGCTGCTGTGCCACTTTGTGTGGCAAAATATGGACAGCGGGAGAGATATTAGAAAACGAAAGTGTGGAGGAATAGTACTGGCAAATTAAAATCATAATGTGAACCATATAGTACTGTCGGAAATTACAGAGGAATCATAATCATAATGCTGTGTCACAACCATTATGGGTGTTATTTAGTAGCAATTTAGAAGTAATTTAGAAGCTATTTAGAAGTAATTTAGTTGTTTTCCCACAGCAAAACATGTCTGATTGTTCTGTAATGTTCTCTGTTTTGTTCAAATATGTATTCATCTCATGAGAAAGAACATTAATTTTTGCTTAAAGTAAAAGTACGCCTAATATTTCAATTTTGTCATTATTTACTTGCATTAATTGTTCCTTTAACGCCTCTTGAGAAAGAAACCCCAGTAATCTCAAGTTTCAGTGTCAGAAAAGATCTCAAATTGTGCTTATAATTGCCAATATATCAATCAAAAGATTTCAATATACACTAGCAGTCAAAAGTTTTTGAACAGTAAGATTTTTTTTTTTTTAAGAATTCTGTTTGCTCACCAAGCCTGCATTCATTTGATCCAAAATGCAGCAAAAGCAGTAACATTGTGAAATATTTTTACTATTTCAAATAACTGCTTTCTATTTGAATATATTTTAAAATGTAATTTATTCTTGTGATCAAAGCTACATATTTAGCATCATTACTCCAGTCTTTAGTGCCACATGATCCTTCAGAAATCATTCTAATATGTTAATTTGCTGTTCAAAAACATTTTTATTATCAATATTTAAAAATTTTAGTATATTTTTGTAGGATTCTTTGAAGAATAGAAAGATCCACTTTTTCTTTTTCACATTTCTATTTTAGATAATATACTTTATATTAACGAAAGAAAACATGAAAACATTTTACTCAGCTGTTTTTAACAATAATAAAAAAATCAGCAAATCAATATTAGAATGATTTCTGAAGGATCATGTGGCTGGAGTAATAATGCTAAAAAATCAGCTTTGAAATCACAGGAATAAATTACATTTGAAAATATGTTCAAATAGAAAACAGTTATTTTAAGTAGTAAACATTTTTTACTGTTTTTTCTGTACTTTCGATCAAATAAATGCAGGCTCACAGAGCAGAAGAGACATCTTAAAAAAACTTTACAAATCTTACTGTTCAAAAACTTTTGACTCTTGTAAGATTATCATCAAATTCTATCCTCACTGATTTCATTGCTCTTTACATTTCTAATATCTCAACCATTGTGTCATTTGTGTCTATTTTTATTTCTCCAGCATAATTCTATGAGAAACAGCTGAGGAAGTTGTTTGCAGTCCAATTTTTTCCTTCTCTCTGGTTTCGCTCCATGATGTCAGGTTTGATATTATCAAATAGCCGTCTGAACACAGAGACTATGGTCTGGGGAGAAAGTATGACCGGTATCATTTTTCCATAGATATTGGGACATACAGAGGAATGAAAACAGACTGAAGGGGTCTAGAGGGTCTGCTAGTTCCAGCTCATTTGGCCACATATAGCAGTCCTGCACCTCTCTGCTTCTATATGGCTTCAAGGTTAACAAGCTGTCTGGAGCCGTTCTGTCTGCTGTCCGCCGTACCTGAAGCTTTGTACAAAGCGGCTCTCTGGGAGATAGAAACTCGATAAGAGTTTCAGTCCTATGACCAAAAGCAGCCTTTCATGAGAAATAGACTCCAAAAATGTGTGTTGGCTACTCGCAAAGAAATATGATTAACCTAAACGTGTTTGATATTGCAAAATGTGAGATTTATGAAGCAGCTGTGACTTTCTACAAATTAAATTCAGTTTGGTGTCCCATTACTTTTAAAACCATTAGAGGCACAAATCTCTCTCTCTCTCTCTCTTTTTTTTTTGTAGTGAGGACTATTATATGGTTTTGATATTATATACAGTTCAGTTCAAAAGTTTACATGATTTTGAGATCCATCTTTTCACACTGAGGACAACTGAGGGACTCATAAGCAACTATTACAGAAGGTTCATATGCTCACTGATGCTCCAGAAGGAAACACGATATATTAAGAGCCAGGAGGTGAAATCTTTTTGAATTTGAAGATCATGGTAAATTTAACTTTGTCTTTTGGGAAACATTCAAGTGTCTTCTGTAGCTTCTGAAGGGCAGTACTAAATGAAATAATATATTATATTTAGGCAAAATAAGAAAAATGTACACATCTTCATTCTGTTCAAAAGTTTTCACCCCCTAGCTCAATGCATTATGTTTCCGTCTGGAGCATCAGTGAGTGTTTAAACCTTTGCAATAGTTGCAAATACGAGTTTGTCTCTTGTAATTCTAACTTTATTTCTCGCAAAAGCAAGTCTTTAATCTCACAATTCGGACTTTATTTCTTGCTAATGCAAGTTTTTATCTCGCAGTTTTGAGTTTATTTCTCGCAAATATGAGTTTTTGTCTAATAATTCTGCAATTCTGACTATTTCTTGCTAATGAAAGTTTTTGTTTTACAATTCTGACTTTATTTCTCGTAAATACAAGGTTGTATCTTGCAATTCTGACTTTATTTCTCGCAAATATGAGTTTTTATCTCATAATTCTGACATTATTTATCACAAATTCGAGTTTGTATCTCACAATTCTGACTTTATTTCTCGCAAATATGAGTTTTTATCTCATAATTCTGACATTTATCGCAAATTCGAGTTTGTATCTCACAATTCTGACTTTATTTCTTGCAATTCTGACTTTAATTGCAAATACAAGTTTGTATCTCGCAGTTCTGACTTTATTTCTTGCAATTCTGACTTTAATTGCAAATACAAGTTTGTATCTCGCAGTTCTGACTTTATTTCTCACCGATGCAAGTTTTTACCTTTCAGTTCCGACTTTATTTCCTGCAAATGTGAGTTTTTAGTTCACAATTCTGACTTTATTTGTTTTTCAAATGCGAGTTTTTATCTGACAATTCTGACTTTATTTCTCACAAATACAAGGTTGTATCTCACAATTCTGACTTTATTTTTCGCAAATGCAAATTTTTATCTCACAATTCTGACTTTATTTCTCGCAAATGTGAGTTTTTAAATCTCATAATCCTGACCTTATTTCTCACAAATTCGAGTTTGTATCTCACAATTCCGACTTTATTTCTTGCAATTCTGACTTTATTTCTCGCAAATACAAGTTTTTATCTTGCATTTCTGACTTTTTTTCCTGCAAATACAAGTTTTTATTTAGCAATTCTGACTTTATTTCTCAAAAATACAAGTTTTTATCTTGCATTTCTGACGTTTTTCTTGCAAATACAAGTTTTTATTTAGCAATTCTGACTTTATTTCACACAAGTATAAGTTTTTATCTTGCAATTCTCACTTTTTTTCTTGCAAATACAAGTTTATATCTCACAATTCTGACTTTTATAAACTTGAGATATAAACTTGCTATTGCGAATTTTAAAGCTCAGCTTTAAAGGGAAAAAAGATGTTATCAGAACTGCAAGTTTATATCTCACAATTCTGACTTAATTGCAATTGTGTGTTATAAACTTGCAATTCTGTGTAAAAAGTCAGAATTGTCAGTTTATATCTCGCAATTCTGACTATAACTTGCAATTGCGAGTTTGTATCACAATTTTGAGAAAAAAAAGTCATAATTGTGAGATGTTTGTGGAAAATGCCAATGTTATTTGAGAGTACAGGATCTTGACTATACATTTGGCAGCTTTTTGTCTCTTTGAAATCTAAAGAGCCTCAAGAACGTTTGCTAGATATGATATTAATGAGGTTTGACGGATGTATAATATCTCTGTCCAATCCACTTCTTGTTGTGACAGATGGCACAGTTGTCATGACGATGGAACAACAGCAAGAACCCGACGCTCAAATGTTGTGCCAGAGACGCTGATGTGATATTTTAGTTATGTTTGACTCAAAGTTTGTGGTTTGCTTGATCAAAGTCAGACGGTTGTTTTATGTGAAAGGAATGGAAGGATTTGGTTATTACATAACTGCCAAAACAAAAAGAGAAAGTGAGACGGGAGAGGAGGGAAAGAGGCCCTCTGGACATGACAATGCGGTAGGACGAGAGGAGAGGTGAGACAACATAGATAGGGGCATTAAACGGCTGAAGAACAGATGCATGCAGTAATGTCAACACATTCATCACTGATTAATATCATTGCCATAACAAGCACAAGCGGTCCTGACCACCACACAGTTCAAAGCATTAAAGCACTCAACTTGACGTCACCAGTAATTTATTATATGCTTTGTTTTAAATAATACTATTGCTTTAAGAATGTGAGAAATCTTGAGCAAATCATAAGTAATATCAGTTTTGCATTTTGCATGCTAGCCTGTTACCACATCATTTCCCCATTACACATATATTAGTTTTTATTCTGTTTTTAGCCTTTATTTTAAAAAAAAGGAACTAAAATATGACATTTAAAATGGTTCTTTCTAGATTTTTTCCTGTTTGAAAGATATTGGAGACAATAACTTAAAATATTTATTTATTAATTATATCTACTTATTTACTATTTACTTACTCTATTTACTTTGTATTCAGTTTTTAATTTTTACCCTTTATTTTATTTTTACCCTTTATTTTTTTTAAATGGAAACAAACATTTCTGATGTTCTTTAAAATGGTTATATTTAGAATTTTTCCCATTTGAAGGATGTTGGAGACAATAATTGACAAATCATTATTTATTAATTATTTAATAATATCTATTTTACTTTACTATTTACTTACTCTGTTGACCTTTTATTATTTTTTCTCTTTATTTTTTATTATTTGTTTTTACTTTTTATTTTATAAAATACATTTCTGATGTTCTTTAAAATTGTTTCTATACTTTTTTCTGTTTGAAAGATGTAGATCTATTTCGCTTATTATTTAGTACTCTAGTGTTTTATATATTTTTACATTTTTACTTTTTATTTATTTAATTATTTTGACTTTTTACTCTATTTTTACCCTTACTTTTTTAGAACAGGAACACAAATTTTCTACTGTTCTTTAAAATAGTTCTTTCTAGAACTTTTCCCATTTTAAGGATGTTAAAAACAATAATTTAAATGATTATTTAATTATATATTTCACTTATTAACTTACTCTATTTAATTCTTAATCATTTTTATAATTTTTTACTCTTTACTTATTTTTTTTTTTACTTTATACTCTATTTTTACTCTTTATTTTTTTAAATAAAAACATACATTTCTGATGTTCTTTAAAATTATTCTTTCTAGAATTGTTCCCTGTTTGAAGGATGTTGGAGACAATAACTTACTTATTATTTAATTATTTTTAAAAAATTCTAATTTTTACTCTTTATTTTTTATTTTATTTTTTTTACTTTTTACTCAATTTTTACCTTTTATTTCTTAAAACAGGAACACAAATTTCAGCTGTTCTTTAAAATTGTTTTTTCTTCAATTTTTAATGTTTACTCTTTCTTTTTAAGCAAGGAGATTAAGAGTTCTTGAGAGTACACTTTTTATTTTATTTATCAAAATGTAATCTTAAAAACCTTTAAAAATGTATACAAAAAAGCAAAATAATATAGAAAACAATAAATAACTAAAAATAAAATAAAAACTGAATATAGAATAAAAAGTAAATAAAATGTAAAATATACCTAAATAAATAATTAAAATGATAAACGACCTGCAACATCCCAACAGAACTATTTTAAAGTTCAATCTCCCTACTTAAAGAAAGAAAATAGAAATAAAATAAACTGTAAATTAGACATACTTAAATAATAAATAATCATTACAATTATAAATTATCTCCAACATCCCTCAAACAATATCAAAAGTAAAAATAGAATATAAAGTAAAATAAATGTAATAAATAAATAAAATAATCATTAAAATGATTAATTATTTCACATATTACACATAATGTGATGAGAAGACAGCATTATAAAATGGATCCCAACACCAGAATCTCTATCTTCCTTGACCTGAATACATGTGATGAGAGCATTTAGAGCATGTCAAGCCTGCACATGAACTTTACGATAACAATCAGATGTGGCCTGAGATACGTCTCCATGCAATAAGGGACTTTAAAATGAAAAAGAGCAGGAATGTGTGTGGAAGGATCCCTTAAAATCCTGATGACGTGACCACTAAAATCCCTTGACTTGCAAAAATATCAACAGATCACTATGACCTTGCTTATGTATAATCTATACTCCTAATGTGAATGACACTTTTTGAGTAATCAGATAATAAAATAGATGCTTTCCTTGTCTGGGTCAAGATTCTGTGTGACCTGATATCAAGAACGTTATCTGAGCTCTGTATCATGAGAGAGCTGTTATCATAAGCTCTGTTTGAAATCACAAACAAACTGCAGGAGGAGGCCAAAGACAACACAGAGAGGCAAGATGAAACAAGGAATCTCCTAGAGATAAAAAACAACTGCCAGCGGTCCAATGTCCTCCAGGGGTCAGGGCCAAAGTTCAAAACCCTATGTGTATGTTAGGATTCAACAAAAGAGAAATCACTGTGGAAGCCATTGATCAAATATGCAATAGATCCAGAGAAAATTCCTTTAAAATTCCTATGAGAAGAAAAATCTCCAACATCCATCAAGGAAAATTCATGGATACATGGATTCATGGGACATTTAAGTATCTCCCTACTTAAAAAGAATAACAAGAAATTAGACATTTAATTTGTAATTAAATTAATTTTAATGTTTAAATTGAATTTTTCAAACTTAAAATAGAAAACAGAATAAAACATAAAATCGACATAATTAAATAATTAATTTATTATAATTATAAATTATCGCCAACATTCCTCAAACAGGAAATTTAAGAAAGACACGTTTTAAAAATCATCAAATGAATGGACAATTTAAATTTTTTTTAATTTAATTTACATTTATTTAAGTTCAAATAAAAATCAAGAGTAAAGAGTAAAATGAATATGAAGTAAAATGGATAAAAATTACTTATTTCCAACAACCTTCAAACAGGAAAATTCAAGAAGTAACAAATTTTCAATGTTTTTTCTCCCTAATTAAAAATAAAATATACCCAATTAAATAATAAATAAATAATATTTAAAAAAAATAAACATTTTTAATGATCATCAAAAGAGTGCACTATTTTATTTCATTTTTTTTCAAAGTTCATTCCCTGCTTCACAGCAATAATGAATAAAGAAGTAAACATTAAAATGATGAATTATCTCCAACATCTCTCAAATAGAGCAAATTCAAGAAAGAACACTTTCAAAGTTCATCAAAATAGCTAAATAAAGATAATTAATTATTAAAAGCATGCATAATGAATGATTTATCTCCATCATGCAATATAAAAAAATATTCACTAACCTTTGACCTTTCTTTCAGTGCAACAGCTTTACACAAAACAGGAGGTGAGCTGTATTGAATATAAATCAATCATTCATATTGTCCTTCAACGTAAGGATCAAAGGTCACGCTTCCCGTCTCAGGCGTTTTAAATACCCAAGCATTTATTGCTCCCTTATTTATGGTGAGGCGAGACGGCCGACCAGAATGCTGAGTTTGTACTAGAGATTGTTATGCTTGTGCAACCTGAGATTACACACACAGATCCTCACGTGGGAAAGGTCAGCGTGAGAGAGTCTGTGAGAGAGTGTAATGTCTTTGCTATTCCTCCTTGAAATATCGTCTCTTCCCCCACTGCCGCAGTCATTTGTCACCCTGGCACGCTGTCCTGATGTCCTGATCATATTTATGTGCTGGCCGGCAGCCACTGACCGACTGCGAGTAATGAACATATGACCCTGCGCACACATACCTCCTGCTTTCCTTCAGCTCCCTGCCTCACCATCACATCATTTCTTAGTAATGCTTGCTAAGACAAGCATCCATCACTATTACAGTTGCTCATGATTGGGGATAAAGATATGAACAAGCCCTTCACTATATATTTCGTACTGCACTATGTGTTGCTATAAACACAAATAATACCTCTGAAAATTGTGCTATTACATTTCTAAACAACCAGATACATGATTTATTTTGCCATATTTAGAGACATCATACTTCATATCAGTGGTATTTTTTAAAATCAAATTTCAATTCATGTCCCAGTCACATTTTCTTGGTTAAATAAACATTATTTACACTATCAGAAAAAAAAAAATATGTTTTATATTTTTACATTAAGTATAATCAATATTCTGTGCATTAAAACCTAGTATGAATCTCTTCAAGTTAGTGTTTTTAAGCACTTATTCCAAATTACCTCAAGGATAACTTATTTAAATTATGTATTTTATGTGTTAACTTATGTCTTTTTAATATTTAACTTTTAACTATTTTTGAATGTTTGGGATCATCAGACATCAACGCTTGGTAAATATTGGTCACAGACACAGAGATTTACTTTAAATTTTAATTCAAGCAGATTACTCACTAAAAACTCCTACATTTTGTGTTTTCAGGCAATTTCAAGTTAGTGTTTTTAAGCATTTTACATTCATTCCAAATTACCTCAAGGATAACTCATTTAAACAATGTATTTTATGTGTTAACTTATATTCAGCTAGTTTTTTTAATAGTTAACTTTTAACTATTTTTGAATGTTTCGGATCATCAGTCATCAACGCTTGGTAAATATTGGTCACAGATATGGAGATTTACTTTAAATTTTAATTCAAGCAAATAACTCACTAAAAACTCCCACAGTTCGCGTTTTTAGCCATTTTAAGTCTTATTTTGATGTAACAAAGTGGTTGTATCTAAGTGTGTCAGTTGTTTACTTACTTTTTAAAATGTGTCCTCCCATTAACGCCATTTTATTGTTCATTCAGACTGATTCGCGAACGCGCACGAACACAAGAGGCGGGACTTATAGCATTAACCAATCACAGCTGATCATAACCAGTCGTATCCAATCATATCTCGATTAAGGCGTTGCCTCCTTTAGCGGGGTCTGTTAAAACCGTCTATGGTTAAAACTCAATGGACTCAGAGGAGATGAGAAAGACGTCGACTCCCGCTGTAACTTTACCTGCTGGTGTCACTGTTGGACAATGTTTCTTTAGAAAAACGAGTGATTTATGCACTTTTGATTATTATATTTTGTAATACTGGCGTTGCTTTATTTTTGTACTACAATTTTTTTTCTCATCTAATAATTTGAGGAAGCACTGCCTTCCTTGCCTCCTCGGAGGAAACGCCCTGTTTCATATCTATCAAAAAATTGTAGAAGCAAGATGAAATGACATGTTTGCATCAGCATATTATTTTTGGTATTATATATAGCCTACAGTTGTGCTCGTAAATGTATATATCCCTTGCAAAATGAGCTAAATGTTAATAATTTTGAACAAAATAAGATGGATCATGAAAACTGTAGCTATGTTATTTTTTTGAGTATTTTTTAGTAATAGATGTTCATATATAGTTCATAAAAGAAAATAATAACTTAATTTATATAAATTACCCTGTTCAAAAGTTTACATACACTTGAAGCTTAGTACTGTGTGTGTTGTTTCCTGGATGATCCATGACTGTGATAGTTGTTCATGAGTCCATTCTTTGTCCGGAGCAGTTCAACTGCCTGTTGTTCTTCAGAAAAATCCTCCAGCTCCTGCACATTCTTTGGTTTTCCACCATCTACTGAATATCTGAACCCTTTCCAAAAGTGAATGTATGATTTTGAGATTCATCTTTTCACATTGAGGACAACTGAGAGACTCACAAGAGGAACACAACTATTACAAAACGTGAAGACATTTACTGATAAGACAATACAATGCATTAAGAGCCAGGGGGTGTAAACTTTTTAAATAAGAGTAAATTATCCTTTTATTGTCTTCTGGGAAACATGTAAATATTTATGCAGCTTCTTAAGTGCAGTGCTTCAGGTTAAGCATCAGTAAATGTTTTCACCTTTTATAATAGTTATGCATTGTTTCTCAATTGTTCTCAGTGTGAAAAGATTGATCTCAAAATCATGCAGTCACTTTTGGAAAGGGTTCAAATATACAGAAGATGCTGGAAAACCAATGAATGTGCAGGAGCTGGGGGATTTTTCTGAAGAAAAACAGACATTTTTCCAATGAGCCTGGGTCGTTTTTTAAGTAGTTCTCTTTAAAAAATTGTTCATCGTGTCCAAATAATGTGAATGGTATAGGCTTTACAAATCAGTACTTTAACCATATTCAGCAACACAATTTACTGTTGGAATATTAGAGATCATTTTTTTCTGGAAACATTGAGAAAACACTCTCAGAAACACTGCAATACATTTAAAATATAATTGTAACATTCTCAAAACCAAAATGGAATGTTTGGAAACATTTTTAGAACATGGATTGGTTAGCTGAGCTCTAATATCTCATTTTAAACTGCTAACATCAGCAGGTTAACTATGGCTCTGGTTAACACTGATGTGGTGGACAAATATAAATGGTTCACTTATATCAAATGCAGTCAAATGAGAATAATTCATCATCAAACAATGTGGAACAGAACAACAGCTGCTTCATGAAACCCCTCATAATCAAGCACAAAGGTCTTTTGTGGGTACATATATATATGGTTTATGTTTCTACCCAGAGCTTTTGACAGATCTACTGGTATGGCAATAATGAAAGGAGCTTTCTTTTAAGAAGATTCAATCAATAAATTGATACGTTCCAGAAAACACTGTTGTTTACAGCTGTTTGGAGGAGAGCTATAAAAAGGAGTAAATGAAAAAGGCTTTGCCTTGATTTATGAACCCAATGAACCCAGAGGAGCTTATAAAATATACTCAGATCTCTCATTCTTTACAGTAATTCCAGTCAAGATACAAAAGCAAGGAAATGTCATGCTGTTGCACCTTTAGAGCAGATGTCCTTCAGCACTGATCACACAATCACTACTGCCTGACATGTGACATATGAAGGACACTTAAGTGCACCACAGTCCATAAATGAAGCTTTTGCACTTGAGAAAAAGCTTTTGATTTCATTTTTGGACAATTTGTTGCTTTAAATGAAATAGTCAGTGGGAATGAGGAATGCAGGAATGTTTTGAAGTATGAAACTTCATTTCGCAATGAAGCACTTTGAGCTGAATTAAGAATGAAAAGGAAACAGACAGACAGAGACAGATTGAAAAGAGAGCAGGTTAAGATAGCAGTTCTTATCTTCCTCAAGAGGAATTTAAAGACCTGCCTCAGATAAACTCACAGAGATGAACGCAATGCATCCTGGAGTCAGATTCATCCTCTCTAAGCACATGGATAGACCAGAACGTGACATATGGCATCTGAAAAATATATCAAGAAACATAAATAACAAGGTGAAATTACCTTTTCCAAGTTTCATAAGTAGCAAACAAAAAAAGTTTTTTGTTGTTTTTCGTCCTTTTTAAAATTGTTACCCAGTCGTAGATGTACCAGGATGGCCGAGTGGTTAAGGCGTTGGACTTAAGATCCAATGGACACATGTCCTCGTGGGTTCGAACCCCACTCCTGGTATGAAAAAGCAAGTTTTAAATAGAATACAGTAATGTGGTTATGCCAAGAACGATACACAAACATATGTATTGCTAACTACCACCACAAAACACAAAGAATCAATGAAATCTGTTAATGCATACTGTTGTTTTCTCTCCAAAATGATGTCACTTCCTGAAGTGATAGAATTTTACAAAAAATGGGATCAAAAGTGATACTGAAGACTACATTAACAATGGATAAACAATGGTAAAACCATATTCTGTTGTTTTAATTCTAATGCTTCTAATGCTCACTGACATGACCTGACTTACAGCTTATGGTTTCTTCCACTTTCCTGTTCAGTTTTAGCACCCCATTCATCCAGCGCTGAGGCGGAGGTGTTTACTGTCTGCTCCAGGTGCTGTTACGAGGGCCAGGCCGGGCCAGGCCCGGGTAGAGCGAGGGGCCACCCTGGATAGCATAAACAAACAGACCCCAGAGAGCCTGCTGTTTTGATAATGTCCATGATTAGCTCAGGTGCTGGGTTATGACCCTGCCAGACCCACAGGCCTGGCGGGGGCTGCGTGTGTTTTCCTTCTTCTCCGACAAGGAAAAGATGCAGCTGCTTTTACAAGGCCGGATCCCCTGACACGGAACAATTTAAACCAGAAGCTCCTGACAGGACAGACAGATAGGAAATTAAATTTGTCGTCTTGTGCCAAATTTATAAGCTTAAATATGCTAGTATGCATCTAAAAGTGTACAAAAAATTATAGCTATTTTAAAAAATAGTTCTTTTTAATAAAGTTATAAAGTGTGTGACAAGCTAAATGCATTTAGCTGTTTTAAAAAACATGATACGTCCTGTCCCAATTTCCTCTTTCTATATGAAATACATAAGGATTTTAAAAGGACAGTTCAGCCAAAAATGAAATTTATGCCATTAATTAATCACTCTCATGTTGTTCCAAACCAGTAAGGCCTTCGTTTATCTTTGGAACACAAATTAAAATATTTTTGATGAAATCCGAGAGCTTTCTGACCCTCCATAAACAGCAAGGGTCCTACCATGATCAAGGCACGCACACGTAGGACATTGTTAAAATAGTTCACGTGACATCCGGGGTTCAACCGTAATTTTATAAAGCTACAAGAATACTTTTTGTGTGCAATGCATGCGTTGTAGTACTCTCAGTAATGGCCACCTGTGGTGACATGGAGGAGAAGAAGAACCACTGATGTCACACAGTCCATTTTATTGATGTCCTTACTATGTTTCTGTGCCTTGACTGTGGTAGGACCCTTGCTGTCTATGGAGGGTCAGAAAGCGCTCAGATTTCATTCATAACATCTTAATTTGTGTTCTGAAGATGAAGTCTTCAGGTTCGGACTGACATAAGGGTGAGTAATTAATGACAGAATATTCATTTTTGGGTGAACTGTCCCTTTAATAAGTGGATATTACATATCATTCACTTTTTAAAGGCATCAATAAGAAAGAACCAGTACATAAACTTGAGTAATAATACCTAATAATAAAATAATACCTGTACTCCAGCACTGTAACCAAGATGGCCGAGTGGTTAACCCCCTGGGGTCCAAACACGCGTATACGCGTTTTGTGGCAGTTTCCCAAAAGGAACTTCAATTACTCGGTCATTTCTGATTGTACAGATAAAAGCAGTACATCAATCGAATCTGTAAAGGGTCTACTTTTATTTGTATATACTCACAAAACCAAAAAAATATTGTGATTTTACAAAATAAAGAAAACAAAAAGGGTGTGCTGTCTGCCGCGTTGATCTCCGTGATCTTCATTCAGAAACGCGTCATTAAAATAGACTATAACTCAGCCAATACACAACACAGAGACATGAGCAATATGTCTAGAGAAAGCTTGATATCTATACTTTCAAATAAAGTAATGTTTATTGAAATCAAATATTCTGTGATAAAGTAATCCGTATGAAACCAACACGATGTCCAGTCTCTCTTGTCTGCTTCATTAGTTTTAATTAGATCACGCCCAGGAGCGATTCCAGTCTTTCATATTCAAATCGTCCACGTGAGGGCGCCGCGCCAAAAGTAGACGCCCACATCACAGTAAACAAAGGAGAAAGCAGTTTCTTTTCTTTCAAGTTAGTCCTTTCTGGAAGAAGACTGGCTGTCAGGAATAAAACTTACTTCAGAAGATGAACATTAAATGAGACATGGCGTGAACCAGCAGATGAGATATTTACACAAGTAAGTTTTTTTCTTTTATTAGCCTGCTTGTTAGTTGTTACTGTGACAGAATGTGCACACATTTTACCAGTTAAGACTTTTTGCCAACTGTATTTCCTGACTACAGCAAGTGAAACATTATAAAGTATGTTTCATTTCACTGCATCTAAATGTCTCATGATGACAGGATGTTTCAACTTTGGTCGAAAAACGCGCTGGCGCATTTGAGGCACGCTTTTGTAATAACTCCGAAAAGAATGTAAAATTCTCCGTCAGTTTTGATCGTACAAATACAACCAATACATCATTCGAAACTGTAGAGGGTATATTTTTATTTGTATACACTGTGCTTTTATGAAAATAAGAAAACAGTCAGGGCACGCGCTCTGCCTTCACTGTCTGTTATATCTTTTCACAGACACATAAATGAAACTAACGTGCATGAAACCTAAATCTAAGTGATTACGTGCCTCACAGACATAATGCATTTACTTGTAGAAAGCTTGAAATGTTTACTTTTACATAAACCAATTCAAATAAAAAACTACTATTCTCTTTTTAAGTAATCTGTATGAAAGGTAGAAGATGTATGGTTTCTCCTGTATCACTTCATTACAAACCTTACACCTGTATTTATCTCACACTGTTTTATTTGCACCTAACTGTTATACGCCTATGCTATACACTACCAGTCAAAGGTACTTTTTTAAAGAAAAATAATTATCTAATTTTGTGAAATAGGTTTACTATGTAAAAAAAACTGCTCACTTAAAAAAAAAAAAAAACTTTTAATAATAAAAAGTTTGGCTGGTAGTGTATGTGTTTTCTCCATGTTAGCTCTGTCTTTGTCAGATCATTGTGTTGCTCACATCTACTTGTTTTCTTTGCAGTTTCTGCTGTTCCCCGTTTTCCTGTGTTCAAGTTTCCTGCAAGTGATTTGGATATTGCACCCTCGACATCTTGACTTCTGTGTTTATTACTTTTGTTCCTAATAAAAAGTTTAACTGCACTCACAAGTGAAAGACAAGTTATTTTGTGTGATAGTTAAATATATTCAAAATACGCTTCAAACTAAATATATATGTATTTTGTCCTTTCATTTTTCCTTTATTCTTTCTGTTGTTTCCTCTCAGTCAACATCCGACTGAATGGCTCATTATGCGGCTCATTATGCAGGTCTTTGTCTTCTCAGGTGTAAATCACAGCATTATTCATGATGATTCACGCCTTCTCGCATACAGCCACTCTAAACAAAAAGTGTCTTCAAAAATTTAAATCTATATACTGTTTTGTGAAAACAAGTGAACTAGATGATTTTCACATCATTTGGTAGAAAAAAACCAAGCCTACCACATCCAATTCTCGAAAGTCCCGAGAATAAATATTCTGTATGTGTTAGATGACCTTATTTCAGTGACTTCAAAAATTTAGTTTTTCAAAATGCACGCATAAACATTGTTTTCTCAAAAACTTAAAAGTGTACATTCATGTTGCTTACATATTTTTGTAGTCCAATTTGTGCTAAATACAATGTATTTAGATTGAGGATATTAATATGTTTTTAACATACTGGAAAAAGCACAAATGTCAAGGCATGTCAAAACTTCTTCAGGGCCCCAAAACACCCCCGGGCCCCAGAGGGTTAAGGTGTTGGACTTAAGATCCAATGGATGAATGTCTTTGTGGGTTTGAACCCACTCCTGTAAAGACACTTGGGTTTTACCTTGTTTAGAAGTTGCTCCAGGAATACTGAGGCTTGGGAGTTTTAAAGAATATATTATAAACATATAAGAGCAGTAACTCAAAAAAGATTTGACAGTAGAATGGAGTGACTAACCAATCAGCCTGCTCTATGTGGTATAATTGATTCTGATTGGTCAATTCTATGGTAAAATATTTGCATAGTTAATTCTGAAGTGTATAATTGACTATTCACTCAGACATTCTGTATGATTTTTCTCATATAATACATTTATTTCAAAACTTGTATATATGTTGGCCATTTGTTTATTTTTATGATACATGGTCATTTCTACCATTTAAACACTAATTAGGAGCCTAACGTTTACTACAATGGTTAAAAAAAGGATCTGGTTCTTTTGAAATATTTTTTCTTAGTGTAAAAAACATTTACATAATCCACATAACCTTCATACACGATCCACATTATTTTTCAACGCAGAAGTAAGCCGTTTTCTGTGGGTGGTCGAGACTTCCAGTTCAATAGCTGCTGTAGGGAAATAATGAGAAGAATAAGAAGCAGTAAATGGTAAAACTGTTTTCACTACACACACTCTTAAAAATAAAGGTTCTTTATTGGCATCAATGGTCCCATCTATGGAACCTTTCAAATGCGCAAAAGCTTCTTTATAGTGGAAAAAGGTTCTTTAGATTGTTAAAATGCTCTTCAAAATGGTTCTTTTAAGAACTGTTCACTGAAAGGTTCTTTGGTGAACCAAAAATGGTTCTTTTATGGCATCACTGCAAAAACACCCCTCTGGAGCCTTTATTTTTAAAAGTGTACCAGTGTGTTCATAATTAAGATTATACAGTAAAATAATATGGTAAGACACACCAGTTTGCAATATCACGCAGCAAAACCAGCTGTTTTGTACAGTTAAATATAGCTGGAAGCGAATGACACCAGAAGCCAGACACATTACATTTACAAATGGCCGCGCCGGCTTTTATGGGAAAATAAGGTGGATAAAAAACCTTGTGTTCAATGGAAAGTTTCCATGGATGCTAAAGATTCTTCATGGAACCATGCATATAAAGAACCTGTATTTTTTAAAGAGTGTTCAGAGTTTACATGGTCTTTTACTTGTTCTATGCACATTCAACAGTATTTTTTTTTTTTCAACCAAAATTCTATTTTAGATACCTTTAAAAAGAAATAAACTTCTAGTGAGAACTGGTACATAAATAACTCTTGCTATTTGACGAAAGAATGAATCAATATACACACAAACCACCCAGATCGCAGGAATCAGATGTGGGGTGAGCACTGCTGGAGGGAATGTAATACGCATCCACCGCCCCTGTTACTGCATACTAAAAAAGAGAAAGAAAGAATGGACCGTGAGTTTGGAGTTTGTGTTGTGCTCACGGACCAGCTGTGTAAATCTCTCACTGTCTTTCTCAGGGGGAGCGCAGACTCATTTTTAGAAACACTGGTATTCCAGTAACTTAAGTGCACTTTTCAGGCATGTAACTGTAGAGAGATCAAGTAACAAAGACTGCGGTAGAGATCTCAGGTGGCCTGAAATAGGTAAAGAGGTCGTTAAGGAAACGAGGAGGCTGCGCATATAAATAGCTGGAGTTATTGAGTCTCCAATAAACCAGTTCCCTTTGGTCTGTCTAACTCATCTTCCTCCATCCCTGTGTCATTTATCGGAAAAGAACTAGTGTGTCATATTGATTTGCAGCACCCTGCGGTAAGCGAACCCTTCCCCCGTGACCTGTCAGGTCTGACGGACAAATGAAGAGAAAGAAATAGAAAAAAAATTAAGCTCATGCTGGGAATTACTCGTCTACAATATCAAGAAATCATTCGCACCAAAAAGCCACCGCAATTACCCATCGAAAGCCCTCTGAGAAGATAATCACTGCTTGCGCTTCAAAGGCGACTATCTGGCCCCCCTTTCGCTGAGATCCAGCAGGGTTTTTAGGAGATGGACAGGGGGAAGCCCCAGCCTAGAGTGCTGCCCCTGCTGATGGAGAAGCCATGGTAAAGCAGGAACAATTGAATACTCATTAGCATGGCAAAGGTCTGCTCATTACAAGGAATCATTAGAGCTGCTCTCAGATGAAAGGCCTGCTCGGACTCCACATAAGGAGGTGTCCACTATTTTTAAAAAGAGTGCTTGAAACAAGGTAAGGATAAGAAGCAGTGGATAAATCCCCCTACTCCTGATTCAAATTATTTGACATGTCTGGTCTGCCAATAGATGCTATACACCATCAACAAACATACCAGTCAACATGTCAACCATAAAGCTAAAAACTATATATGTGACCCTGGACCACAAAACCAGTCATAAAAGTTTTAGTTTTTTTTTTTATTATTAAGATTTCATACATCATCTGAATAAAAAAAAACTTTCCAGTGATGTATGGTTTGTTAGGATAGGACAATATTTGGCCGAGATATTATTTGAAAATTAAAATATTGAGAAAATTGCCTCTAAACTTTTTAGAAATGCATATTACTAATAAAAAATTAAGTTTTGATATATTTAACGTAGGAAATTTACAAAATATCTTCCTGGAACATGATCTTTACTTAGGATCCTAAAAAATTTATAATAATATATATATGATAAGTTTGACCCATACAATGTATTTTTGGCTGTTGCTACAAATATCATATATATGATCTTGATTTAATTTTGTAAAACCTATGATAACCCATTGTGACAACTTACCCCTTAATGTGACAACACTGCCCTGCTGTTCAGACATATTGCCTCAACTGTATCTATTAAAAGCAGGAATGTACAGTAGTTTTTTTGTGGCCATGACTTTAAAGTGTGCATCTAAAACAGAAATTTGTGTGACAACTATCCCCAGTACGTCCTATTTGGCTGTCCATATGACCCATCAGGTGAAACACCAACTATCACAAAAACATAAAGACACGTTGTGATTTCGTTTCCTGTTTTCAACACCAGGAATAAGTTTCCACATGAACATGAAATTCTAGAAATGCATGAATGCACAAATAACTAAAATAATAAAACTTTTGGATATGTAGCTAATTTCATGGTAAAAGTGGTTTGAAGATAAACAACTTTTCTTTGCTAAACCGTTTTTGTCTTACATTGCAATTTTAACCACTATGATGTTGCATTCCTAAAAAATCATTTCAAAATACCCTTTGTATTTGCCAGAAGCCATTTTTACTCTCATCTAGTGCTTGGTGAGTATTGATTTTGGACCCTGCATGTACACCCAGACCACCATCGCCATAACCACGAAAACGCAGAGGTAATCTCCTTCCCCCAGAGCTGCAAAGTCATTATCAGCTGTCCAGGTCTTACTTATGAGCTCCTAGCTCCCTGGAGACACTGAAATAAGTGTGCTGGTCAGTGGGGGAGGTGAGGGCTGGTGGGGTCCCGCTCCTAAACGAGGGGCCGAGGAGGAACAGAGAGATTCAGAATGATGAAGGAGTCTTTGAAGAGCTGGAGATGGAGGGATGATGGCTCTTTGAGGTCTGCCTGGGCACTGAAGGGCTTTTGTGTTGAAACCTCCTGCAAGAACAGTTCACGTTACTGCAGGACAATGGCTGGTTAAACTGCGCACAGAAAGAGGTTAATCCACAAAGAATAGGCCGGCGGCCGGTAAAGCTAGTGACACAGGGCCTGGAGAAAAGCATTAGTCAATAAAGCACTAATTAAAGTGTTTGCTTGGTGAGCCGTGCAGAAGGCGATCAAAGCCCAACGCGGTCGTGTCACAAATGGGGAAGATGCTTAAGGGGACGCGTTCATTACACATTAAGGACGGATAAGAACACACACTGAGCAGCTGGACAACCTGTTAAGAAGCAGAGATCCAGTTTTAGAGCCTAATCTGGAATAAAGCATAAATTGATGCGGCTGTATATGGTTCCACTGGACAAATCCAATGGGTGCAGCTGGCCTTGTTGATTCAAACCCCACTTCTGTGATTTTTATTGTATGTGTACAGTATGTGGCATTACCACAAACTGGTTTCTCAAAGTGGTAATGAAGTACCAGTAGAAGGAACAAAGGGGTTTTTAGCACCGAAAAAAGTGACCAGGATGGCCGAGAGGTTAAGGCGTTGGACTTAAGATCCAATGGTCGCATGTTCTCGTGGGTTCGAACCCCACTCCTGGTAGATCTCTGTCCATTTTAAAACAAATACAGCTATATGTGGTTGTGTCATAAACAAACTGGTTTCTCAAAACTGCTTCTGAAGTAGCTGTAATTGGTGAACACAGAGATTCAAAGTGTTTGTGGTTGAGCGTTTAAGGTGTTGGATTTAAGATTCAATGGACAAATGTCCTTGTGTACTTCTGGTGAATCTAGTTGAGTTTTGAACAGAATATAGTTATGTGGTTGTGCTACCAACAAACTGGTTCCACTGGACAAATCCAATGGGTGCAGTTGTCCTTGTGGGTTCAAACCCCACTTCTGTTAGATCAATGCAATTTTTATTGGATTTGGTCGCATTACCACAAACTGGTTTCTCAAAGTGGTAATGAAGTACTAGTAGAAGGAACAAAGGGGTGTTTAGCAAAAGAAAGTGACCAGGATGGCCGAGTGGTTAAGGCGTTGGACTTAAGATCCAATGGGCAAATGTCCTCGTGGGTTCAAACCCCACTCCTGGTAGATCACTGACCATTTTAAACCAAATATAATAATACGGCTATATGTGGTTGTGTTATAAACAAACTACAACGTAACCAGAATGTTAGTTATGTGGTTGTGCTACCAACAAATTGTTTCCATTGGACAAATCTAATGGGTGCAGGTGTCTTTGTGGGTTCAAACCCCACTTCTGGTAAATTCAATGTGATTTTTACTATATGTGGTCGCATTACCACAAACTTTCCTTGTGATCACTGTCAATTTTAAACACAATATTGTAATACAGCTGTGTGTGGTTGTGTTATAAACAAACTGGTTTCACAAACCTGGTTCTGAAGTAGCTGTAATGGGAAGAAAAGAGTTCAAAGTGTATGTGGCAGAGTGTTTCAGGTCTTGGATTCAAGAAATACAAAGTGGTTCTAAAAGAGGGTGACTGAATGGTTAAGGTGCTGAACATAAGATCCACTGGACAAGTGTCTTTATTGGTTAGAAGCCCACTCCTGGTACAGCAATGTGAATTTTAATTGCAATGTGGCTGCATATGGTTATCAACAAACATCTGTTTACACATGTCACTGTGATCCAATATCAAGTTGCCCAGCAAGATAAATCAACGTTTACACCTGGTGGTAACACACAGCTCCTTGTAACTACTTGTTTTGTCACTGTATACATCACTCACAGATTTATTGTATGCTTATAAAGCACAGAATGTGAAAAGGTGCAGTTTCTTTGAAATATTGTTCCTGCTTTTTATACGTGTATGTAGTGCTGTCCACATGTGACGTCCCATCCCAGATGGATCTTAATACCAGGTGTAAATGGTGCCGAAGTGTTTCTGAAATGCCCTGTTAAGGAAACAAAAGAGCGTTTTAGTATAACCCAGTCACAGAGCAGAGTGAATTTTAAACAGAATACATTGTTTCTGCTTTACAGGTACGTGTGGTGATCAACAAAGAAACTAATTGGTTTCTCCAAGTGCCTCTGAAAGACACTATAAAGGAAACAAAGTGATCCTTTGTTCTCAGCTGTGACCAGGATGGCCGAGTGGTTAAGGCGTTGGACTTAAGATCCAATGGACGCATGTCCTCGTGGGTTCGAACCCCACTCCTGGTAGGTTGTTGCGACATTTAAGTATGTTTTGGTTACTAATAAAGTGGTTCTGAATTATTCATATAAAAAACAAAGGGGTTTTAACACAGAACTGTCACCAGGATGGCCGAGAGGTTAAGGCGTTGGACTTAAGATCCAATGGACGCATGTCCTCGTGGGTTCGAACCCCACTCCTGGTAGATTGTTGCGACATTTAAGTATGTTGTGGTTACTAATAAAGTGGTTCTGAATTATTCATATAAAAAACAAAGGGGTTTTAACACAGGACTGTCACTAGGATGGCCGAGTGGTTAAGGCGTTGGACTTAAGATCCAATGGACGCATGTCCTCGTGGGTTCGAACCCCACTCTTGGTAGATTGTTGCGACATTTAAGTATGTTTTGGTTACTAATAAAGTGGTTCTGAATTATTCATATAAAAAACAAAGGGGTTTTAACACAGAACTGTCACCAGGATGGCCGAGAGGTTAAGGTGTTGGACTTAAGATCCAATGGACGCATGTCCTCGTGGGTTCGAACCCCTCTCTTGGTAGATTGTTGCGACATTTAAGTATGTTTTGGTTACTAATAAAGTGGTTCTGAATTATTCATATAAAAAACAAAGGGGTTTTAACACAGGACTGTCACCAGGATGGCCGAGTGGTTAAGGCGTTGGACTTAAGATCCAATGGACGCATGTCCTCGTGGGTTCGAACCCCACTCCTGGTAGATTGTTGCGACATTTAAGTATGTTGTGGTTACTAATAAAGTGGTTCTGAATTATTCATATAAAAAACAAAGGGGTTTTAACGCAAGACTGTCACCAGGATGGCCGAGAGGTTAAGGCGTTGGACTTAAGATCCAATGGACGCATGTCCTCGTGGGTTCGAACCCCACTCCTGGTAGATTGTTGCGACATTTAAGTATGTTGTGGTTACTAATAAAATGGTTCTGAATTAGTCATATAAAAAACAAAGGGGTTTCACCGCAGGACTGTCACCAGGATGGCCGAGAGGTTAAGGCGTTGGACTTAAGATCCAATGGACGCATGTCCTCGTGGGTTCGAACCCCACTCCTGGTAGATTGTTGCGACATTTAAGTATGTTGTGGTTACTAATAAAGTGGTTCTGAATTATTCATATAAAAAACAAAGGGGTTTTAACACAAGACTGTCACCAGGATGGCCGAGAGGTTAAGGCGTTGGACTTAAGATCCAATGGACGCATGTCCTCGTGGGTTCGAACCCCACTCCTGGTAGATTGTTGCGACATTTAAGTATGTTGTGGTTACTAATAAAGTGGTTCTGAATTATTCATATAAAAAACAAAGGGGTTTTAACACAGGACTGTCACCAGGATTGCCGAGTGGTTAAGGCGTTGGACTTAAGATCCAATGGACGCATGTCCTCGTGGGTTCGAACCCCACTCCTGGTAGATTGTTGTGACATTTAAGTATGTTGTGGTTACTAATAAAGTGGTTCTGAATTATTCATATAAAAAACAAAGGGGTTTTAACGCAAGACTGTCACCAGGATGGCCGAGAGGTTAAGGCGTTGGACTTAAGATCCAATGGACGCATGTCCTCGTGGGTTCGAACCCCACTCCTGGTAGATTGTTGCGACATTTAAGTATGTTGTGGTTACTAATAAAGTGGTTCTGAATTAGTCATATAAAAAACAAAGGGGTTTCACCGCAGGACTGTCACCAGGATGGCCGAGTGGTTAAGGCGTTGGACTTAAGATCCAATGGACGCATGTCCTCGTGGGTTCGAACCCCACTTCTGGTAGATTGTTGCGACATTTAAGTATGTTGTGGTTACTAATAAAGTGGTTCTGAATTATTCATATAAAAAACAAAGGGGTTTTAACGCAAGACTGTCACCAGGATGGCCGAGAGGTTAAGGCGTTGGACTTAAGATCCAATGGACGCATGTCCTCGTGGGTTCGAACCCCACTCCTGGTAGATTGTTGCGACATTTAAGTATGTTGTGGTTACTAATAAAGTGGTTCTGAATTATTCATATAAAAAACAAAGGGGTTTTAACACAGGACTGTCACCAGGATGGCCGAGTGGTTAAGGCGTTGGACTTAAGATCCAATGGACGCATGTCCTCGTGGGTTCGAACCCCACTCCTGGTAGATTGTTGTGACATTTAAGTATGTTGTGGTTACTAATAAAGTGGTTCTGAATTATTCATATAAAAAACAAAGGGGTTTTAACGCAAGACTGTCACCAGGATGGCCGAGAGGTTAAGGCGTTGGACTTAAGATCCAATGGACGCATGTCCTCGTGGGTTCGAACCCCACTCCTGGTAGATTGTTGCGACATTTAAGTATGTTGTGGTTACTAATAAAGTGGTTCTGAATTATTCATATAAAAAACAAAGGGGTTTTAACGCAAGACTGTCACCAGGATGGCCGAGAGGTTAAGGCGTTGGACTTAAGATCCAATGGACGCATGTCCTCGTGGGTTCGAACCCCACTCCTGGTAGATTGTTGCGACATTTAAGTATGTTGTGGTTACTAATAAAGTGGTTCTGAATTATTCATATAAAAAACAAAGGGGTTTTAACGCAAGACTGTCACCAGGATGGCCGAGAGGTTAAGGCGTTGGACTTAAGATCCAATGGACGCATGTCCTCGTGGGTTCGAACCCCACTCCTGGTAGATTGTTGCGACATTTAAGTATGTTGTGGTTACTAATAAAGTGGTTCTGAATTATTCATATAAAAAACAAAGGGGTTTTAACGCAGGACTCTCACCAGGATGGCCGAGTGGTTAAGGCGTTGGACTTAAGATCCAATGGACGCATGTCCTCGTGGGCTCGAACCCCACTCCTGGTAGATTGTTGCGACATTTAAGTATGTTGTGGTTACTAATTAAGTGGTTCTGAATTATTCATATAAAAAACAAAGGGGTTTTAACACAGGACTGTCACCAGGATGGCTGAGTGGTAAAGGCGTTGGACTTAAGATGCAATGGACGCATGTCCTCGTGGGTTCGAACCCCACTCCTGGTAGATTGTTGCGACATTTAAGCATGTTGTGGTTACCAACAAAGTGGTTCTGCAATAGTCGTATAAAAAAACAAAGGCACAAATACCAGGATGTCCGAGTAGTTAAGGTGTTGGACCTAAGATCCATTGGACGCATGTCCTTGTGGTTTTGAACCCCACTCCTGGTAGATTATTGGGACATTTAAGTATGTTGTGGTTACCAACAAAGTGGTTCTGCAATAGTTGTATAAGAAACAAAGGGGTTTGCAACAACACAGACTGACCAGGATGGCCCAAGTGGTTAAGGTGCTAGACTTAAGACCTAATGGGTGCATGTCCTTGAGGTTTTGAACCCCACTCCTGGTAGAGTATTGTGACATTTAAGCATGTTGTGGTTACCAACAAAGTGGTTCTGCAATAGTTGTATAAAAAACAAAGGCACAAATACCAGGATGTCCGAGTAGTTAAGGTGTTGGACCTAAGATCCATTGGACGCATGTCCTTGTGGTTTTGAACCCCACTCCTGGTAGCTTATTGGGACATTTAAGTATGTTGTGGTTACCAACAAAGTGGTTCTGAAATACTTAGAATAAGAATAAGTATAAGAAACAAAGGCACAAATACCAGGATGTCCGAGTGGTTAAGGTGTTGGACTAAAGATCCAATGAACATATGTCATTCTGGGTTCTTTAGATAAAAGCATCCACTAAAAAAGAAAAAACCCACTAGACTTAAGATGTTTAAAACTAGACTTCAATTCAGTATTCTCCACACAGAAGACAGAATATTGGTAAAATATTCATTTCAAGGTCAAACGTGCCAGTGCGCCGAGGTCATTTTAATAACCAGATGTTTGTTTTTTCCTCAGAAACCTCTTTCCTTGCTCTCTCCCATGTGTACAGCGGATGTGAGTTTTTGACGAAACAGGTTTCGTCTCACATGAGCACTTCACTATATGAGTGCTAATAAGAACCATGTCAGGAGGGGAAAGCGAGAGGAACTGAGCCCAGCGACTGACAGGTTCTATATAGATGCTATCCACACCTTCTACAGCACCGTCGCTATGGCACCCCTGCAATATTAAGCCACCAGAAACCATGGTTACTGACTTATGTGTGCTTTCCATCCCCACAAGACTGGAACCAATTTAATGAATGCATTACTTTCTAATGCATTCAAAAGCAATTTCATGTGATTCACAAACACTAAATTATATCACATGCACATAGTGTCACATCACTTTTGCATAAGTCAGCCATTCGATTAAAGATTATGGCATAACTGTGTTTCCAAAATGTCTTTGTTGCACACGATTCCAATTTGTTTTCCAAATACAGTCTTTAGGACTGACTTACCACACTTTAATTTCGCAAGCAATGGGATCAAATCCATTCATTCAGAAAGTATAGTTGATATCCGGGATATTGCTTACCTTAATACTGACAAAAACATCAGCTTGAGAGAATTTCCATTACTATCTAAAAAGAAAGCAATGCAGATCATTGCATTTTATACATTCATGCATAAGCTGTGTTCACTCATTCATTTACTATTTGCTGTGCATTAATGCACTGACGGTATTGTGAAAAGATCACATTTAGAACAATACCTGGAGAAAGCTCTATACATATGATGCCGTCAGCACACAGAGCAACCTCTAAATGGCCTCCCATGGAGAAAGATGCTGTAATGCAGCTCTGCTCTTTACTCATAATGCTCCTGAAGTGCCCTGTGAAAGAAACAAAGGTGTTATTAATATCATGCAGAGACCAGGATGGCCGAGTGGTTAAGGCGTTGGACTTAAGATCCAATGGACAAATGTCCTCGTGGGTTCGAACCCCACTCCTGGTAGATTGTTGCGACATTTAAGTATGTTCTGGTTACAAATAAAGTGGTTCTGAATTATTCATATAAAAAACAAAGGGGTTTTAACACAGCACTGTCACCAGGATGGCTGAGTGGTTAAGGCGTTGGACTTAAGATCCAATGGAAGCATGTCCTCGTGGGTTCGAACCCCACTCCTGGTAGTGCAGTTCAATCATTTATAAAATGATGTTGCTCTGTGGGTGTGCTTCTGGAGTAGCCGGTTCTATAAAGAAAGGGCTTTTTGGCATTGCATCAGCTTGTGAGTCCAGATGGTGTAGTTACAGCATCTACCAGCAGGGACTAACTGGGCTATGTTGACCAGCCAAACCTTAGTGACATTGACATTGTGTATTATTATACATATAGATTGCATCGCAATAGATGGAAAAGCTCAGATCTAAATACATTTTCACAAAGAATTTTAATCAAATGTTAAACAACACACATGGGTTTAGATTTGCATGTTTTTGCTTTAAAGTACTAAACATATTTGAACAAAGCCATTGCATTCAGATGCCAAGTGATTGCCCATGATTCCCTTTCTAACAAGCATTTTGTAATATCATACAGTGGTTTGTTGCCAGGCAATAGCTTTGAGTGGCATGTTATTACAGCTCAAATGGATGGTTTTAACAGTGTCCACATAATAATCCACATTTATTTTCCACTGCTTCACTGAGGCAACTGTGCTTCTTTATTGACTGGCCACCCATCCTAAAAAAATTGTGACGAAATTGCATTTTTCGCAAAATTCAAATATGCAAAATTTAAATATAGATCCAAAATGTAGACCCATAACTCATTCATTAGATTAGTTTATTTTTTCTCTTCACCCCCTGTAATTACGACTTGTTTTTTGTTGTTGTTGTTGTTTTCCTCGAGCACATTTGCCTCATTGCAGAGCCCCAAATACAGACCCTCGTTGTGACTAAACTGTCCAGGAGCATCCATAAATTGGAGAAACCTGAGTGTGCCCTGGTTGGGGGGGTCACCAATAAAGGTCCACTTCCCTTTGGTTGTGTGGTGCTGAACAGCAGGACAGGCCTGGTTTTTCTCACCCTGCCTTCCCATCTGACAACAAATAAACAGCCAGAGGTCTTTAATGTGCCATACAGATGACACCTCCAATCTCTTCCTTCACAAAGAGTTCAGGAAGCTTTGGGTGTCAAGACAAATATTATGGCAGTGGAGCTTCATTTGGCGTGTGTCTGGGGCTCAAGTCTTTCCTTCTAACCTGAGCGTGAGCTGAAGGAAGAGTGTGGAAGTGAAAAACACAAGAGGAACCATCTGTCTGGTGGACGGCTCTACATTTGGTCAAACATTGGTCTGTGTGGAACTGGGACTGTAATTAAGAGTTGTGACTTGAAAAACAGTGAACAACGCCTATCTATCTATCTATCTATGAACGTTCCATCAATCATTCTCTCTGTCTGTAAGGCCAATAAACCTTCAAACCTCTAGGTCTTTTGTGTTTTTCAAAACTTTTAAACAAGATTTTGTTGAAGCCATAATTCAAATGTTGACAAATTTATCTTTTCTCTCAAGATCATAGTTATGTGTGATTCATAGTTACACTTGTTCATTTTAATTCCATGTTTTTAAAATCAAACTTGAATTGAAATTCTAAAAATATATGAAGAGTACAGCTGTGTGAAAAACAAACCATAAAAATAGTTGTAGACGTTTGTTAGTCACCAGAAATGAGGATTACTACTTGAGGGTGACCCCCCTAGCAACCACTTAGTTTACCCAAACAACTTAATCATTCAGTTTTTTCTGTCGTTAATAAAATAAAATGAAATAAACAGTAAGTTTTAGCTACACCACTTTTCATTGTGGGAAAATTACCCATGGGAAAATGACTGTGCTGCACAATATCACATGGCTTACTGTTTTATTTTTTGACAACTTTAAATGTGGTTCATCCAAATAAAACTCTCATTTTTATAATTTCCCACAACTTCTCGTCATGGGAAAATTACTTGCAATGTTTAAATAATGAAATATCGGTAGTGTGTCATTTAGGTGCGTCGCGATACCCCGTACTGGCGATAACCGCGATGTTTAAAGGTCCCATATTGTACACATTTCTGGAGGTTTATTTTAGTTGTTGATGTCCTTAAGAATATATATTTGCAGTATAAGTGCCAAAATCCATCTCAATATATTTTTACAGCTCCTTTTTTAGGAGCTCTGTCAAAAACAGGTCGATTTTGGCCCATCTAATTAATATTCATGAGCCTCTCTTCTGATTGGCCTGTTGTTTTCTGAGTGACGCACAGCCAGGCCAATCACAGGTAACTACGGTCATGTATCGTTGTAGCCGAACCCAGAGCCATAGAGAAAGCCTAGCCTGCTGATACTCAACAAGATATTTCAGAATGATCATTAATGTTTTTTCTTTTTCAAACACCGAATGCAGTAAGCTACATAACTGTTGCTTTAGTAAAGCCCCTTTCACAATGCGCGCTGATTCTGGAAAATTACAGGAACGAGCGCTGTGTGAACAAAAGCCAGAACCATAAAGGCAGTATTGTAGTGATGATGCACGTTACCCTGCGACTCTTCACGACAAAAAAATACGTGCAAAGTGGAATGAAGCGGCGATCAGGCAGAGCCAGCTCCTCACTATCAGCGCTGAAGCACAGTTTGTTCAGGTTAGTTTCAGTTTAGTGAAACGTAGGCGTCGCATTACATCTCACATCCAAACGTCACATGTCTTTATGGGTTGTGTGTAAAGCACGCACAGATTCCGGAAAACAACTGTGAATGAACTAAATCAAACAACTCCGGAACAAATCATGGGACACATTATCCGTGTATTTACCGGAATCGCTGTGTGAAAGAGGCTGAAGTTGACGTGCCTCTGGTCTCTTATATTCACGTTGTTCTGAAGCCTGTGCAATGATGTAGTTTCGACATCTATAGACTGAACAGCGTTTTCTAGATTAGTTTCCGTGTTGTTGTTGCTTAGCAATGTTATGGACGCGATGTTGTCTGGGTTTGACAAAAGGAGGGTGGGACGTGATTGGTGCTCGGGGTGGTGACTGAAGGCGGTGACTGAGTAGATCGGACGTCACATCGTTACGGAAGTCACAGCGGCTCGTGAAAAGGAACATCTACTTTAAGCAGGCTGTGTGCAGTTTACTGTGGATTGACTGTTTTGAAACTCATATGGTAGTTACATAGCCCCTCGACCTCAGTTATCATGAAAAAAGCCAGGAAATTTCGATTTTGACAATATGGGACCTTTAAATAATGAAATATCGGTAATGTATCATTTAGAGGTGTCGCGATACCCCGTACTGGCGATAACCGCAATGTTTAAATAATGAAATATCGGTAATGTGTCATTTAGGGACACATTACCGATCAAAAAAAAAAAAAAAAAAAAATTTGTCATTTAGGGGTGTCGTGATATCCCCGTATTGGCAATAACCGCGATGTTTAAATAATGATTGTGATATTTAAATAATGAAATATAGTTATTGCATTATTTAGGGGTGTTGCGATATCCCAGTATTGGCGATGATCGTGACATTTAGTTATCATGTCATTTTGGGGTGTCGCAATATACCAGTATTGACGATGATCATCATATTTAAATAATGAAATATTGTTATTGTGTCATTTAGGAGTGTCACAATATACTGGTATTGGTGATAATTGTGATATTTAAACAATGTAATGTCATTATCATGTCATTTAGGAGTGACGCAATATACCGGTATTGGCGATAATGTGATATTTAAATAGTAAAATATTGTTTAGGAGCGTCACGATATACCAGTATTGCCGATTTTCATGATATTCAAATAATGAAATATCGTTATCGTGTCGTTTAGGGGCATCGCGATAAACCAGTATTGCCGATAATCGTGATATTAAAATAATGAAATATCATTATTATGTCATTTAGGGGTGTCGCGATATACCATTATTGGTGATGATCGTGATATTCAAATAATGAAATATCGTTATCACCAGGGGTGCACATAAGTTTTTTAGCCTGGTTCTCATAAGAGTACCTGGAGATTTGGTTTGGTCCTCAAGCAGCACATAGTGTGACCCATTAACTACTCTAAAAAAATGTAATTAATAATAGTGATAATAATATCATTGGACTTTTTTTATTTATTATTATATATTTATTGGTAATACTATTATGTTTTAAAATAAAAATACAATTATTTTACAGTAAACTTAAATATAAAATGATAATATTTCCTTTTTTTTTTTTTTACATAAATTTTCATCATTTTCAAACCTAAATTAGCAAGCTTTTATTTTGGCGGGTTGCCGGCAAGTAGGTATATGTGTCAGTTTAGAGTGTCAGTAAAGCGCATAAGTATATGTGCCCCCAGGTTTAGCGTTCAGTGAATGAAATGTCACATTTTTGCATTTTACTTTGAAAATGGCAACGAATAGCATATAATTATTATTTCAGTTATAATCTTATACAGTCTTACAGATCTTATACAGTATTCCAGTTTGCCAATCTAAAATGGTATTTGTGTATTAACAGCTGTCAACCATTTCGATACGCAAATGTGCGCTCTGATTTATTCCTATTTACAAAGCGCATTTTCTCATTTTGGTCGTGCATGCGGACCACTTATGTGCACCCCTGGTTATCACATCATTTAGGAGTGTTGCGATATCCCAGTATTGGTGATGATTGTGATATTTAGTTATCGTGTCATTTAGGGGTGTCGCAATATACCGGTATTGGCTATACCAGTATTATTTAAGGGCGTCGCGATATACCGGTATTGGCGACAATCGTGACATTTAAATAATGAAATATCGTTATTGTGTTATAATGTTGAGCAATATCATTTACCCACAATTCCTCACTGATGTTATGTAGAACAGGTCTATTGCGTTATCTAGCCAGCAGGTATCTTCAAACCTGATTAACACCTTGACCAATTATGCAGATAAATTTGCGAAAACATTTGCCTCCCCACGAGGTTCTGTGAAATGAGATTACACCCAAACTAATTATAAACAACTCCCCCAAGTACCCTAATCAGATATCAGCTCTGCGGCACACTTAATCTTCACAGGAAATGGAATTAATCTAGAAGATCTGAATGACTCAGACACCGTTTCGTTTGTCTCAGGCCGCGCCACGCTTTTCCACAGTCTCTCATCACAGTATGTGAAATTAGACCTGTCATTTAAACCAAAGGCTACGTTTATTAGGAGCCAGCCTGTCTCATCAGCGCAATTGAAAAAACATGGCCAGAGCACTCTAGTGCTGGCGCTGAAAGAGCACCAGATCCGTTCCCATTCGCCTGCGAGACAGACACGGAGACGGGAACCGGTGCAGCCAGACTGCGAGCCGGGAAAGAGAGGATTAGCATGTGGCGTGGTCTCTGACCACTTCATTTCCTTCCCCGGAGCAATCTCCGTCTTCATCTCTCGCCTGCAGCTACGCATGCTATCGCTTGCCATCTTTATGTCTCTGAGTGTCAAAGCTACCACTGCACCCTACCTAATGTACCACTGACATCTGAATAGACCAATTTCTTGACCTGGCTAACTGCCAATGCTGTTTTAGCATGATTTAGATGGCTTCACTTCTTGTCGCTTGGTGGGTATTTTAAGGCACCAAGCGAACTTGATAATACCATTAATCATCAAGTGTTGTGTAAGGCATTGGTTTCGTTCCCCAGTTCTCAAGTCAAGGCCAAATAGAGACTTATGAGCTTATGCAGCTCTGCAGATGGGAATAGCATGCTACCTATACTATTTCTGCAGTATGCGGCATGTATATTTTGCAGAGCTTGCAAAAGTATGGAAGTACTGAATTAATAAGATCTGTACTCTGCTACAGTTGAAGTCAAAAGTCTACATACACCTTGCAGAATCTGCAAAAAGTTCATTGTTTTACCAAAGTAAGAGGGATCATACAAAATGCATGTCTTTTTTATTTAGTATTTACCTGAATAAGCTGTTGAAAACCCTGTTGAAAAGTTTACATACACTTGATTTTTAATACTGTGTTGTTACCTGAATGATCCACAGCTGTGTTTCTTTTTTGTTTTGTTTAGTGATAGTTTTTCATGAGTCCCTTGTTTGTCCTGAACAGTTCTGAAAAATCCTTCAGGTCCGACAAATTCTTTGGTTTCCATCATTTTTGTGTATTTGAACCCTTTCCAACAATGACTGTATGATTTTGAGATCCTTCTTTTTACACTAAGGATGACTGAGGGACTCATATGCAATTATTATAAAAGGTTCAAACACTCACTGATACTCCAGAAGGAAAAACAATGCATTTAGAGCCAGGGGTGTAAAGTTTTGAACAGAATGTGTACATTTTTCTTATTTTGCCTAAATATAATATTTTTTTCATTTAGTACTGCCCCTCAGAAGCAACAAAAGATATATATGAGTCCCTCAGTGTGAAAAGAAGGATCTCAAAATCATACAGTCATTGTTGGAAAGGGTTCAAATACACAAAAATGCTGAAAAACCAAAGAATTTGTGGGACCTGAAAGATTTTTATGAAGAACAGAGGCCAGTTTAATGGTTCAGAACAAGAGACTCACAAACAACTACAACATACTGATTTTATACATTTCTTCTTATTATCAATGTTGAAAACAGTTGTGCTGATTCTTTGCTAAATAGAAAGTTTAAAAAGTTTTGTTCAAACTATTAGTAGTGTTAATTTTCCCACTGTATTGAATACAACTCGTTATGCAAGTACGCTTTTACGAATCGCTCATCTCGTGTTTCATGAACAAGGCATATAGCCGGTGTGATTTATTTTCGGGAGGGCTCTGGAAATGCATATCCATGCTCAATCTCTGAACCCTGTGGCCTGAGATGGAGGGGAACTCATGAAATATGAATTAGATTGATGGATTTAAAATTACAGGGATTAGGTGCAAATAAGAAACCTCACTCTGTCTGCTTTAGCTTCTCCCAGTCTGTTAAATCACTTGAATTAGTCTAATGGTCTTTATTGACGTCCGTTTAGCCTGTTTCACGCAGTGGAAAAAGCATGCTTGACTTGCAGCGTGCCATGCAGCAGCGGGTACTACAAATTAAGAACGGCTTCCTCTCCCAGCCAACCCACTTTTCCTAACATGAGGCTTTTCCAGGCTGGAAAACTGCTCTGTCAGCTCTAGAGTTGCAAAACAAACAGCTCAGTTTGTGTTGACCTGTGGCTCTGATCAGTCTCCTGAACCGTTACATTCTCAATGGGCTTAATCTCCATTTTTGGAGAGGGGTGTAAACCGGCCCCCCCTTCTGTAACCCCACTGGCCCCCCGCCCGTACTTACTTCCAACATTCCTGCTGAGCAGCTGGTTTCCAAGGCAACCGCAGTAAGCATGGATGACTGCAACCATGCAGTCGTCTTTTGTCCTTTTGGTTGATGAGATAATAACAAGGCCGGTCACCTTGCTTCTGAAACACACGGGGAGTTGCTCTGATTGGCGACAGCTTGTGCATGCTTAAACACAGCTGGCAGAGAACATCGCTCACTGTCACAGACGTGGCAAAATCAGACAGATGAAATACGGCCCACTCAGATTCAGTCTTTATCACACTTCCTTTGGAAGGAGATAACCTTGAGCCTTAAAGGAACAGTTCTCACAAACCCTCAAAACACAAAGTAAGATATACTCACCTGTATGAGTTTCTTTCTTCTGCTGAACACAAAATAAGATATTTTGAAGAATACGGTTAACCAAACAGTTCTGTTCCCCATAGAGTGTTTTCACTACACGTCATCATTTACATGTAGCACCACTGAACCAAACAGAACTTGCATATTTTGCTGATTATTGCTGCTGAAAATGGTCAATTATTGTCATGTTTTGGGCTGTATGAATCAGTTGGACCAGGAAAAACATTTGGAGTTCTATAGACTGCCAAAAGTAATAACAAATCAAGGAGAAGAGTGCAAAAGGAAAAAAACAAAAGGCGTTTGTAGTTGGCCAAACTGAACCAGAATTTCCAGGGCAAAAATCTTGACAACATTCATGTTTGTTCTTATCATTTCCGGTCAGGCAGGTGAAATATTAGGCTAATATCTTAATACTGCTCGTAGGTATCTTTACTACCTCTTAACTTCAGCTTGTCAAAATAATACTCGGATGTAAACAACAAAAAGGATTGCATGGTTAATGTACTACTGAATATACAAACAGTATTAAATTAAGAAATCAGCCTAATATTTCACCTACCTGACTGGAAATGATAAGAACAAACATGAATGTTGTCAACATTCTTGTCCTGGAAATCCTGGTATAGTTTGGCCAACCACAAATGCCCTTTGTTCCTCAGGCAGTTTTTTGCACTCTTCTCCTTGATTTGTTATAACTTTGGCAGTCTATTCTACTTCAACCGTTTAGTACAGCCCAAAACATGTAAATAATTGACCATTTTCAGCAGCAATAATCAGCCAAATATGCAAGTTTTGTTCGGTTCAGTAGCATTGTTTATGTTCAGTGCCGCCAACATGTTCGATTGTTGGCGCGTTGTGAAAACACTCTATACTCATTAAACTATGACAGGTGAGTTACTGCAAAAAGACGGTCAATGCAACACCATAAAGTGATCAAACTGTGGCACTATGTTTTTTTAAAACCACTTTCATAGGTTTAACGTTATGTTATTAGCTCAGAAAATAATTTAATTTGACTAGAAACACCGAGAACGGAAATGTAAAGCATCATTCCAGTTGGGCGAGACTTCGTGTCAGGAAAAAAGGTGGATATGATGAACAGATTTAGTTTAGGGTTTTATTTACATCTAAACAATGAAACATAGGGCACATTACATATGGTAAGCATAAATGCTCAAACATAAGGTTCACTCTAGCGTGTGATGCACATATTAGCTTCAATGTTTGTCATTTGTGACGCACTGTATGTATGTGTTTATATGTAAATAAAAGCCTTAATAAAAACTTTTTAATCATATACAGGGCATTATATCATTTCACAAGACTTGGATCAAACCACTTGATTTATATGAACTCCTTTTTCAAGGCTTTTATGATGTTTTTGGATCTTTTGGTTTTATGGGACTTTCAATAAAGGGACAGAAACCTGAGAGGTTTCGATAAATATATCTTATTTGTGTTTTGAAGTCTTATGGGTTTGGAACGACATGAGGGTGAGTAAATAATGACAGAATTTTCATTTTTGGGTGAACTGTCTTTAAAAATTAAATTACATAATTTTTCCCCACTTTTATCTGTAAATCACAAAAAAAAAAGATATTTTGTTAAATGTTTCAACTGTCAACGGATTCAAAACAACTAGCCTATGACTTAACAATAAGAAATTTCTTAGCATATTTTCATTCATGCTTCACAGACGTTTCTTTTCCCCTCCTTTATCTAAACTGATATTTAATATACAATAGGTCTAGGATGACAAACGCTCATGCTCATATTTCTCTGTCAATCTCATACGCACCTGCATGCTCGCCCATTTGGCTTCATCTACTGCCACTGAGGCGGCAGACCATCACAGCATTGATTGGTAATTTGTGATCTTGTGCGATGATTCATTCTGATCAGTCATCAGCTCACGGCACGCTATAAACAACCAGAGAGACAATGTCAGTGAGTCATATTTCTATCATTTTTATTCAGTGCCAAACGCAACTGATAACCCTATCGTGCGTCGGTGACATGTCACGGCTTGCCCCAGCTGCCAAATACAGACGTTCCTAATTAACTTCCAGGCGAGGGAACATGAAAGTTTCAGGGTGCATTTCACCAGCAGCACATGCAACCCGACGAGGGGTGGATAAATTGGCTCTACCCCACGCTCCTCTCAGGAGGCCTGTGGAGACAGGTAAGCCTGTATTACCATCTGGGCTTTTACAATGAGAATGAGCCTCCATTCTTATTTAGTGGCACCTTATAATTGGGCGGCTTTCTTTCAGGCTGGTCAGGAGGGAATTTGGTTCATTGGAAAATTCATTTAAGGCAGCCCAGATCATGTTCTGCTACAAGCCAAATATATTGAAATTTTATATACGTAAATGATTTGATGTCAGATAGAGATTTGCATTTTAAAGATTTGAAATAAGATATATGAAAAAAAATAAATAAATAGGAAAGATTCAAACATGCAAAATTATGTTTAAACATACTAGAGAATTAGAAACTAGTATTTTTCATTTATATATATATATATATATATATATATATATATATACAGTTGAAGTTAAACGTTTACATGCACCTTGCAGAATCTGCAAAATCTTAATTATGTTACCAAAATAGAGGGATCATACAAAATGCATGTTATTTTTTTATTTAGTACTGACCTGAATAAGATATTTCACATAAAATATGTTTACATATAGTCCACAGGAGAAAATGATAGTTGAATTTATAAAAATTACTCTGTTCAAAAGTTTTCATACACTTGATTCTTAATACTGTGTTTTTACCTGATTGATCCACAGCTCTTTTTTGTTTAGTGATAGTTGTTCATAAGTCCCTTGTTTGTCCTGATCAATTAAACAGCTCGCTGTTCCTCAAAAAAATCCTTCAGGTCCCACAAATTCTTTGGTTTTTAGCATTTTGAGTATTTGAACCCTTTCCAACAATGACTGTATGATTTCGAAATCCATCCTTTCACACTGAGGGACTCATATGCAAATATTACAGAGGGTTGAAATGCTCACTGATGCTTTAGAAGGAAACACGATGCATTGATAGCTTGGGGGTGAAAACTTTTTGAATTTGAAGATCAGGGTAAATTTTACTTATTTTGTCTTCTGTAAACATGTAAATATCTTAGGTAGCTTCTGAAATGCAATACTAAATGAAAAAAAAAAAAATTATGTAGGCAAAATAAGAAAAACGTACACATCTTCATTCTGTTCAAAAGTTTACACCCCCAGCTCTTAATGCATTGCTTTTCCTTCTGGAGCATCAGCGAGCATTTGAACTTTCTGTAACACCAAATGCATAGCAAAACTCTAAATTTAAGCAAAAACCATTTATATTTTAGCAGAATATGAAATAATAGTTAATGCTATAAGTCTCAATTTAACATTTTCTTTATTTTTTTAGAAAAACATGGTACAAAAACAGCAGGGAAATTTAATACAATACTAAAATGGTCAATTTTAATATCATGTTGTCTTTAAATGAAAGCAGTGAACAGGTAGAAGAAACTTATAATGGGGTCAGCTACAGATGGCCTTTCTGTGACCTCAGAATCAACCCCTGGGAAATCACTCGGCAAGGGGGAGGGTGCGCGTGTGCTTTCTTTGTGTGACAAACCACTTTGAAAACTTTACACTGTATGTCCTCCCTAAATAATTACATGCAACCACAGATCTAATGGCCAATTAAACTGAGGTTTGAAAACAGATTTACTGCATCATTTTAACCTTAAAAACATTACTAAGCAATTACCTAGAGTCGCATCCATGTGATGGTGAGTGAGTCTCAGATGGTTTTGATTGGAAACCAGGTGAACTGATAACCTCAGGGATTAACACTCAAAGCCCGTGGTGTGTCCTCTGGGCGGCACAGACACACATCTTGACCGCTGATGAACTCTCTGATGAGCTGCCGGGGATCCGTTTTATACACATCAGGTTGCCTGTAACTTTTCCGTCTCGGTTTTGTTAGCATGTAGCCATCCGTGTCGCTCCCGCCCTTGCGTTTCTTGCTCAGGGTCAGCTGTCATCCAACCCTGGGGAGATGTGAGAGAGTCAAAAACAACAGCCACAACATGATGCCCAAGGACTCTAATGATTGCCTGGTTTTGTAGAACAGGAAGATGCAAAAAAGATTATATTATTCTAGCATTATCTTGGTGAATAAGTCTTAAAATGTGGTTTTAAAGGTGTGATATCAAGGTCAAACCAGTTGAAATCTAACCATATAATTACTTAAAATAGATAAATACGATAAATAAGCAATCGTGCAAAAGTTAAACTGGTCTGACAATGCAAGAAAGGATGGACTTTAGTGTGAGAATGGACTCTGGAGCAAAGTTTCCCAATAGACCTAATTAGGGAAATAAAGGTGGAGGAGGGATAGCTGGAGTAAGATGAAACAACATTTATTTACTTTTAACAATACGACTAGCCAGATTGTCTGGATATGCTCCTCCTTAAAACCTAACATGTATTGTGAAACACACTATTACAGACAAATGAAAAATAAAAAAAGCTTCCCATGACTATGGAGAAGAAAGGACTTGGAGCGAAGCTTAAAAGATTATTCCAGATCTTCATTTCTCCAGATCTCCTGGAGGTTGCCAATTGTAGTAAAAACTATAACGTGTGGGGTGCCAGGCTTTGAGTGACGGCTTCTCTTAAGACCGGCCAAAATCTTAACAGGCCACTTCAAAGCTGCTTCATATCTGCTTTCTAACTCTGTATTCATTTTCACTTCAGCCCACATCGTTGCCTTTTCATTTGAGTTAAACCCCACAGAAACCGCTGCAGCAAAAGAGGACTCCATTTAACTGCACCCATTGAGCCTCTAATGCTAATAGACAAATAACAAAGTACCGCACGGAGTTGAAAGCGGAGGCACATGCATTTGGTTACGACTGAATGGAGTGCAAGTCCTTCTCCGGGACTTCCTCTGAGAATCCCGTGAAGAGCAACTTGTTGGTATTTCCCTGAATCAGATCCTTTCTTCCCCGTTTCCCCCCTTCGGCCGGGCGCCCATTTCAAAGACGGGTCCAGCTGGGACGTCCCGCCTTCTCTACCTCCATCACAGCAGTGTCTTCCTGTCATCCCCCACTTTCTCACCTCATCCTCTGTCCCGTTAGTCACATAAGCCCATCAAAGCAAAGACCACCACTTTTCTGACTGGTCTACTGTACTTGAAAGCGGCCAAAAGCAAAACACCAATCAAAGCAAGCACACATGACATGTGCGTGCGAACATTAGGGCTGCCAAAGTAAACGCGTTAACTTATGAGGTTAATTAAATATGTTTAACAGTGTTACATTTAACACAGTTAATGCATTTAGCTAATTTGACATTAAAATGTCTAAAGCCAGGTCAGAATACGACCGGCTGGGCTTTTGTTTATTAGTGAATGATAGAGAAGGAACTACTAATTCACTTAAAGGATTAGTTCAGTTCCAGAATAAAAATTTCCTGATAATTTACTTAGTTCCATGTCAGCCAAGATGTTCATTCAAGGTCTTTCTTTCTTCAGTCGAAAAGAAATTAAGGTTTTTGAGGAAAACATTCCAGGATTTTTCTCTACATAGTGGACTTCAATGGTGATCAACGGGTTGAAGATCCAAATTACAGTTTCAATGCAGCTTCAAAGGGCTCTACACACCCCCAGCCGAGGAATAAGGGCCTTATCTAGCAAAACAACTGATCATTTTCCAAAAAAAAAAAAAAAAAAAAAAAATTCTATATACTTTTTAACCACAAATGCTTGTCACGCATTATGTAATCACTGGAAATGAAAACTGTAGGGTAGTGTGAAAAACTCCATCTCATTTTCTCCTCCAACTTCAAAATCGTCTGTGTAAAGGGCATTTGATTTTCCTTGCACGTTCGCTTTGTAAACACTGAGTTGGTACTTCTGCTTACATCCCACGTGACCTTTCCAATGTGAATACGTAATGAGTGAAGTCAAGCTAGTGCAAGATGAGCATTTGTGGTTAAGAAGTATACACATTTTCATTTGGTTTGCAAAATGACTGATTATTTTGCTAGATAAGACCTTTATTCTTCGTCTGGGACCTTTTGATGCTACATTGAAACTGAAATTTGGACCTTCAACACTGCTGATCCCAATTGAAGTCCACTATATGGAGAAAAATCCTGGAATGTTTTCCTCAAAAACCTTAATGTCTTTTCGACTGAAAAACATCTTTAATGGCATGGGGGTGAGTATATTATCAGGGAATATTTATTCTGGTAGTGAGCTAATCCATTAATTAATATGCATGAGCCAAACTTTTTTCCTGAGAACAGATGTTAACAACATGAAAAAAGTTTTATTTTTTAACAAAAAAAGGCAAGACTGACCAAAATTTTGTGTAAAATGTTATTTTTGTCCTATGGAATCTCATATGAGAGTATTATGTCAACTTGGCATTTAACCATGTCATACTACTGATGATTCACTAATTCACTAACACTCCCTAAATTTACTTATAAATCAAATCCAAATTGGACTGTTTACACTTACAGTTATTTACTTGTCTTTGTATGACATAATTTAATTATAATAATTACATTTAATTGCAATAATTTCATTAAATAGAGCACTGAATTATGAAAAAAGATTGTTGATGGCCCCAACATGAATAACTTTTAATTAAAAAGATGTCAAATGAAATAGACAATTTATGGATTCAACCTAACCTTTGTCTTCTTTTTTGAATACTATTGTCATATTCTACAGAATAGCTTAATCAAAACTGGTATTTTGAAAAACATTTTTGAAAATCATAATGGTTGTCACATTAAGTATAGAAATCATTTTTTGATTCTCTGACAGCCCAAGTGAAAATACAGAAGAAGGACAAGTTTTCTTGTTTGTTGTATAGTGCTTTGTCTCCCTTTGAAACAAGTGAGCAAAAGCCTTAATAACCAAAAAACACAGACAGACTCCTTTTCACAGATAAACTGGTTTGTTTCTTGGTTTTCTTGTCCCAACATGAAAGACCGACAGAAACCAGCCCAACTGTAAATGGAGTCTGTATTGATTGTACAAGGAAAACCTTACAGTCTCGCCCAGGTGAAGAGAAAACAACAACTCTGCCTCATTTCAGCTGAATGGAAATAAGCCGCTCGATTGATTCCTTTAAGAACCGTGTGAACATGGTGTGAATGGCTTGGTGGAGATGTATTCACAACCTCTGTTCTTAACTGAGAATGTCAGAATTACTTCTTTTAAAGCTAAAGGCAGTTGTAAACATCTTAGCATGGCATCAGGGCGCCAACAGTCTGCTCTGTTGCTGGACGAGTATCAGTTACTGCTGGCCAAAACCGGACAGTGTGATGAGTTACAATGTCATTTGAGTAGCTGACATTAAACTGGTCTCACTTTAGCAGCTAATGAGAGCCTTTCAGCACTGATGATTTGACAGACTGAGTATTTCTGTTGTGGACAGACTGGAATGTGGAAACATCTCTCATATACAGCAGCCTGAATGTTTGCATAAGCAAAATGTCAACAACATTGTGACCTTATTTCTTTTGCGATGCAAATTTATATTCCAAAAAACTGATGTTTGGATGTAGAATGATGTTCATAGGGTTGTTTTTCAGCTCTTTAGAAGCCAATCAGGTAAAAACAGAGAAGAAAAGCTACTGATCATGTAATTGTCTCGTGTACTGTTAGGGAAGATGGTAAGTAAAACCTATTTGAAACCATTTCACAGTTACAGAAGCTCTGCTTCTTAAACTCTCTGATTTCTTTGGCTATGTTAACTAACACAACTCATTGGCGGGAAGATCTTTACCAAAAAGAGTCCAGAAACCCTAAACTCCGGAAACCTCCGTTTTCTATGTGGCTTTGGGTCGGAAACTTTAAAAAGTCTAAAGAAGAAAAAAAAAAAAACAGGATAGACTCCAGAAAATACACAGAATGCCAATAAGGATCTGGCTCCCTTTTTTAGATTACACTAAAAAAATTCTTATTATAATAAATATACTTACTGTCAATAGTATATTTCAAAAATTATTAATTAATAATAATTACTAGTGGTGGGCCGTTATCGGCGTTAACGTGCTGCGTTAACATGAAACTCTTATCGTGCGATAAAAAAAATATCGCCGTTAATCTATTCTCAAATTTGGGTTGGGAGCTGGGTCTAAACTACGCAAGCTATGATGACTTTCACCTTGATAGTTTAACGCGGATGTATACCGAAGACTGTAGAATATGGTCGCGCGTTTAAGTCTCCTCCGCCAAAACACAGACGGGATCGCGTCGTCCTCCATTCATAAAAACCGAATCTACTATAGCGAAATGCCACGTAAATTCGTCGTTTTTTGGATTCATAAATCAAATGTTGGTCAGTCAGTCACATGTAATGGGTTGGGTAGGTGTTGACGTTAAAAAAAACACAATCTAATAGGTAGAAAAAATAATTTCATTGTTAGTTAGTTAGTAAACACAAGTACATCTAATTGAACATAATTTATTTTCATCAACAAATTATCATAGAACAGCTTTATGAGCTTTATGATCCAGACTTTAAGTCATTATTTGGGTAGCACACATATTCTGAATGCCTTCAGCAGAATTCAAATTAGCCATTTTAATCTAGATTAATCTAGATTAATTCCAAAATTTAATCTAGATTAATCTAGATTAAAAAAATTAATCTATACCCACCCCTAATAATTACATATATAGTAATGCTCACAAAGGCTGCATTTATCATTTATTTGATCAAAACTACAGTAAAAACTGTAATACTGTGAAATATTATTACAATTTTCTTAACATTTTCTTTTTTAGCAGCCATTACTCCAGTCTTTAGTGTTGAGATAAATGACTTTTTCTTCCACATTAAGCTACACTCCATACACCATAATGATAAAGCGAAAAACAGCTTTGTATCAACTTTGCAGATTGATTAGAAATAAAAAACTGAAATGATTCTATTGCATAAGTATTCATACCCTTTTCTGGGACACCTTGTTAGCTCAGGAGCATTCATATGGCTTGGAGATATTACTACACGTTGTGTGGAGTTAACCTGTGGCAAATTAAATTAAATGAGTATGATTTTGAAAGGCACAAACATCTCAATAAAGGTCTAATAGTTGAAAATGCATATTAGAGCAAAAAAAACAAGCCATGAGGTCAAAAGAACTGCCTGTAGAGCTCAGAGACATGATTGCATTGAGGCACAGATATGTTCAGAGTTCAGAAAAATTCTGCTGCATTGAAGGTTCACAGAAGCATGCAGCCTCCTTTATCCATAATGGAAGAAGTTTGGAACAACCACAACTCCTCCCTAGAGCTGGCCTCTTGGCCAAACTAAGCAATTGATGGAGAAGGGCCTTGGTTAGACTGGTGACCAAGAAGCTGATGGTTACTCTAGTTGAGCTCCATGATCATATATGCAGATGGAAGAAACTTACGGAAAAGCAAACATCATTGCAATACTCCACCGATCCAGTCATTATGGCTGTGTGGCCCAAACTCAGTGAAGACACATGAAAACCCACTTGGAATTAGCACCAAAGCACCTAAGGAACTCTCAGATTGTGAGAAACAAGATTATCTGGTCTGATGAACCTCAATACCAAGCATCATGTATGGAGGAAAGCAGGCATTGCTCATTGCCAGCACAGTGGCATTCTAACAGTAAAGTGTAGTGGTAGCAGCCTCTTGCTGTGGGTCTGTTTTTCATTGGCTGGGACTGAGGGACTCGTCAGAGTAGAAAGAAAGCTTAGCACAACAAAATATCGAGATAGCCTTAATAAAAACCCAATCTAGAGCATTCAGAACTTCAGACTGGGCAGAAGGTTCATCTTCCAACGGGACAATGACCTTAAGCACACAGCAAGAGTGGCTTATAGACAACTCTGTGAATGTCCTTGAGTGGCCCAGCCAGAGCCTGGGCTTGAACCCAATCAAACATTTCTGGAGAAACCTGAAAATGTCTGCCAGCCCCCATCCAAGCTGACAGGGCTTGACAGGTAAAGAGGTTAGGAGAAGAATGGCAGATAATTGCCAAATGAAGATGTGCAAAACTTGTTGCATCATACCCAAAAGACTTGAGGCTGTAAACTAAGTACTGAGTAAAGGGTATGAATACTTATGCAATGTACTTATTTCAGTGTTTTATTTTTAATAAATCGGCAAAGTTGCCATGAATCTGTTTTGTGGTTAGTCATTATGGTGCATGGAGTGTAGACTGATGTGGAAGACAAGTCATTTAAAGCAGCTTAACATAAGGCAGCAAAAAATTCAGACTGTTTAGTCAATAACTCCCACTTTTTCTCTTCACCTGCATGAAGTATGTCGCATTTCCACAGCAGTGGCACATTGTCCGGCTCAGCATGATCTAAGAAAGGCTTCTGCAATTTTCCCACATTAATAGAGATGGCACTGCTAATGATTTCTTCCATCTGGCATCTTTGAAACACGCACACAGCACTTATTTCCAAGCGCTGCAAATAATTCCGACAAATGGAATGTTCCATATGCGGCTGCGTTCTGTTCTGGTGCCAGAAGTGGAGTGCCAATTCACGAGAGGCTCCAATCAGCGCCATCTGATGCCGTGCCACACAGCACACAGTTGTTCACTGTAGCACATTTAAATACCACACAGAGTCAATAAGGACAGTTTCACATTTGTCATGCAATGCTGAAAGACTTTTTTCACAGAAGGGACTTTGTTCTTGCTTTGTATTAATCTCTTCAAAAATCTAAACCGCTGTGTATGTTTGACAGGAAATATATCTGCATTTGTGTACAATGGGTTCGTAGATACAGCCTTGGGGTCTATCTTTAGCATCAATCTCAGATGGACAAATGGTAAGACGTCTATCCCGCCCACAGCTCCACTGGTGGAGCACTAAATTGTACAGCAATGTGACAGTTTTGTCTCAAGTGTCCACTTCAGAGATGTGAGAACACATCTGTCCTCATATTTCTCTGAATATTCTGGATGTCTCTGGTGGGATGCATTCTTACTCTGAAGTATCTGCAGTGCATTTGGTAATTTAATAGAAAACAGACCAGGATGATGATGATGGAGTCAAAATATTAATAGATATCAGAGACTACCAACATTTGAATTATAACAGACTCATGAATCATTGTTCAAACAAACGCATGAGTCCAAAACAAAGATGACAAATTGACAAACAAAACAAATAAAATCAACATTTAGCTTACCCAGTGTAGAATTGTGTTATTGCTGTTTTTGCTCAGTCAAGTTTCCTTGAAGTGTCAATGTTATGTCAAATGTTTCTCCTAAAAGAAGAAATAAGACATTCAAATTAATTGTTTACACTGAAATCTAAAACCTTAATCTTAAGTAGCAGAGGTATATTTGTAGCAACAGGCAAAAATACATTGTATGGGTGAAATTATTATCTATATTATTATCAAAATTATCTATATATGCCAAAAATCATTAGGAGATTAAGTAAAGATCACGTTCCATGAAGATATTTTGTCAATGTCCTACTGTAAATATATCAAAACTTAACTTTTGATTAGTAATATGCATTGCTAAGAACTTCATTTGGACAACTTTAAAGGCGATTTTCTCCAAATTTTTTTTTTTGCACCCTTAGATTCCAGATTTTCAGATAGTTGTACCTCAACCAAATACTGTCATATCCTAACAAACCATACATCAATGGAAAGCTTTTTTGATGTATAAATCCCAATTTCGATAAAAATTGACCATTATGACTGGTTTTGTGGTCCAGGGTCACATATTTAAAAATCTATATATGTTTAAAATAAAATAATATAAAGTATATAAATAAAAATACATAAAAATAATAATAAAAAAATAATATGCAAACATATGAAAAAAAAAGTATATTTAATATAGTATATAAACACTATCATTCAAAAGTTAGGATCAGCACCTTTTCTCTTATGCTTATCCATTTATTTAATCAAAAATACAAATAAATGTCGGCGCCGATAGCCTTGTGGACGCTCCGGGCGTCCAGTGTTCGAATCCCGACTCGAGGACCTTTCCCGATCCCGCCCCCCATCTCTCTCCCACTTCGTTTCCTGTCACTTCTGATCTGTCCTATCTCAATAAAGGCAAAAAATGCCAAAAATAAATCTTAAAAAAAAAAAATACAAAGAAATATTATTGAAATTTAAAATAAGTTTTCCATTTTAACATACTTTAAAATATAATTTATTTCTATAATGCTGAATTTTCAGTTTAAATAAGTCAAACTAATATGCTGATTTATTACTTTTATTATCAATGTATAGGAAAAGGTTTTGCTTAATATATTTTTGTAACCTGTGACACTCTTTCAGGATTCTTTGATGAAAAAAAAGCACAAAAAAACCCCCCAGCATTTATTCAAAATAGAAATCTTTACTATCACTTTTTATCAATTTACCACATCCTTACTGAATAAAATTATTAATTTCTTTCAAACAAAGAAAGAAAGAAAACATTTACTAACCCCAAACTTTAAACGGTACTGTATAATGTTACAAAAGATTTCTAATAAATAAATAAGTGCTGTTTATTATATATTATATAATGCTGTGTATATTATGTATAAATGCTTTTTAACATTTTATTAAACATAAAATTCTAAAAAAACTTACAGGTTCCAATAAAATATTAAGCGGCACAACTGTTTCCAACATTGATTATAAATCAGCATATTACAATGATTTCTGAATGATCATCTGACTATGAAGACTGGAGTAATGATGCTGAAAATTCAGCTTTGCGTCACAGGAATAAATTAAATTTTAAAGTATATTAAAATACAAAAAACACTATTTTAAATTGCAATAATATTTTACAATATTAAATTTTTTTCTGTATTTTTAATCAAACAAATGCAGAAAAATCTTCTTTAACAAAACATTCCAAAATCTTACTGATCACAAACTTTTGAACAGCAGTGTATGTACAGTATATGAAACACAAACCAGATTACTATGTACTTTTTTTTGTACCAATTTGCTCGGTCCAGAAGAAACAACTGAGATATTAAAGACATATCCTTTCCTATCTGTAAGCATTGTGTGTAAAAACAGCATCAGCAGCAAATTTCTTTGCGATTATTTTCTAAAAGTCAAACCACAGTAGCTGATATGGAAGAAATAACAACTCTCATTAATTAATTCTCATTAGGGCGCTAGACACAACTTCCTCTGTTTAGTGCTCTGGAGGACAGAAAGAGAGGGAGAGCATTAGTCATTATAGCTACAGTCTCATTATAGTAATGAAAGGCATGTCTGAGGACAGAGGAAAGGAGATAAGCTTCAGCTGATCCAGTGCATGTGTTTATGTAGAGAGAGACAGACAGAGACAGTCCCTACTCGGTTTACTAGAGTCGGAGGAAAAATCACTGACGCAACTCGCCATCAAAAGTCTCTTATGCTGTTATTGCGTTAGTGCAAAGGAGAAGTTAAAACACTCAGACTCCACAGTCATTCCCACTCCATTAGACTGGTTTATGGCCGTTGGACGTCCCAGTGCCCTCTGTTGACTCATTATGGCAGACGTCAGTGCCTGTATTTAAGGTAATTTACGGTGGTAAAAACAAGATTGAATGACGGAGTACAAATGTTTTCCTACAGCTGTTCGTTTTTCTACCAGGCTTTCAGAGTACAGGAAATCTGAGATCATGTAGGTACATTTTATTTGTCCACAGACTATTTCCTACACATGTATTATCCTCGACAAACCCACATCAGTTTTGGAGGTAAAAGATTTGAACAAGTATTAAGATTTTTCCTAAGTTCCTAAGTGTTTAGATGACTGACAATGGAGGCTATATAGTGGCAGATTGTAGTTTATATCATTGTGCTGTCGCTTCAATCTGTTCCTGACTGAGCCCGTCTATACGCACAGGTGACGCAAGCCCATCAGACGCTCTTCTCAAACAACAGCGCTCTGTTTGTTTATCCCTGTTCGACTGTCCAGACAACACACACACATTTCATGCTCCACTAACACCATCAATGCTTACTGCATGACTATAATTAGCACATTAAACAAATACAGGCCGAGCTGCTTTGCATGAAGACACAAACTTCTGTAAAACTTCTTCGATGGAACGAATGATGGAAATTTCCAGGTAACAATTAGTGCTGGACAATGTGACTAAAAATAAATCTCCTCCAAAAAAGTTCTGCTGAATGCAAAAATGCCAATATAAATCTATAAAAAACAATAAATGTATAAGAAATGTAATTACACCTAAATATAACCATTTTAATAATTAATAATAATAATAAACTAATTATTATAGGCCGCTATATCACTAAATACAAATATATAAACATTTAAAAATTAAAAATATAAATACATTAATAAAATATCATTAATATATATTTATGTAAAATAAATATATTTTTACAAAATTATATTAGATTTATATTAACAATACTTGCATAAATATTCATATATAAATACATAAAGTATACATAAAATATATAAATAGTGTATATATATATATATATATATATATATATATATAATAAATATATATATTTTTACAAAATCATATTAGATTTATATTTATATATATAGTCCTACATAAATATATAAATTATATATAAAATATAATATAAACTCTATATAAAAAATCCAATATGAAAATCTAATTAATAAATAAATAAAATATATAAAATACAATACATAAATGAAATGCATAAATAGTATATAAAATCTAAATATATATTTAAAGTAAATACACATTTTTACAAAATCATACTAGATACTGAATTACTAGAATACATAGACGCATATAAACAAGTCACAAGTCACAAAGATATGAATACTATTATATATATATTTAAATGTATTTATTTATTTTTTAAGTAAATAATTTTTACAAAATATTAGACATTTATAAATAATATCTAAATAATAATATAAATACTATATACATATACATATATATATATATATATATATATATATATATATATATATATATATATATAATTGATTAAATAAATATAAATTCTTGCTAAATTCTATTAGATTTATATTTATAAATACAGTCATATATAAATTATACATAAAATATAATATAAACACTATACCATAATATAATAAATAACAGATACCATAAATAATAGTCTGTACTTAACTGTACATACAACATAACTGTATATACAACATTTCGAATATTTAGAAATACACAGATAGACCAATTTAATTTTATATCATTAACAAAATCACTGTGAATTAATTGTAAATATCCAATGTCACACAGCCTTAGCAACCATAAAACAAAAGGTTAGTATGTTCATGTGGTCCTAATTACCTTTTCATTAAGCATGGCGAAAGGCTTTTCTTTGAGCACTGAGTGCAAGACATGGATCAGTTTGACAACCTAATGACTCTCTCTGGGCTTATCAAGAAAGTCATCAATGCTTTTAAAAAGCGGCGGGATGCTTGTACCATAAATGTCATTCTTCAGGGCAAGTCGAACCAGGTACCCTCAGACAATTATGCAACCTAGAAGAAGAGAAAGAGAGGGGAAGGATTATGCAACATGTTTTTGAATCACTCTGCGGTTGTGCTCCTGAATTTTATTCCACACGAATGCAATTGCCTCCCGCCGGCACACCGATCAAACAAATAGCTGGGATTTTTGACATAATGAGCGGCAGCTCCGGTGTTTGCATTCGCCTCATAGCAACAGCCCTATTCTGCAACTTTCATTATGCACAAACCTAATTAAGTGTGTTTGAAACTCATTGAAAAGCAAAGTCCCCTTGCTCCCTCCCCCTGTAAAGCCAACATCAAATATAGCTGGTCAAAAGTGTCCCTCGACTCCCTCAAGCCTGTTTTCAACATCTCTGATTACATGCAAATGAAGTGTAGGGTCCTGTTGAGACCACCAACCCCTCTCTCCTCCCCTCCCCACAGGCTCCGGTGACCTCCACAAGCCCTTCTTTCTCCCCTCGGGTTGTAGACGACCCCTCCCTCGACGGCTGGCCGCAGCAGGGCCCGAGCTCTGATGACACACCGGGGAGAAACTAAGAGGGGGGAAAAAGGTCTATTAAGGAGACAATGTGCCTCACAATAATCACCTGCCTGGCTCTCGTCCATTACGCACGCATCTCTCCCACCGAAACCCTGCAGCGCTTTCTTAGAGGTCAGCCAAGGAGCTCATTTAAATAGAGATGCATTTATCTGTTTGCGGGTGACTTATGGCCTGTCGGATTGGGGCGCTGCTGGTAAACAGCGATTCCTACTGGTTCCCAAGATTGCAGATAGCCGGGAATCGTGGGGAATTTATTGATCTCAGAGGAGCGTGTGGTGTCGACGCAGAATAATAATAATAATAATGTCACTGCTTTCTGCTGTTAGAGGCCCTGTTACCTTGTATTGTAATGATTTAATCATTAAAATCATATTCTGAGGTAGTCAGAAACACATTTGACTACATCATATTTGTAGATGATGTAGATGTAATATTCAACAAAATGCTGGCTACATATGGCTGTAATACCTAATACACTTTATTATTTATTATTAATTCAAGCTGTCATAAAATAAGAATTTATATATATATATATACATAAAATTAAATATAGGAAGAAAAAAATGGCAAAAAAAAAACATTTTGAAAAAAATATTTTTAACTTGAAGTCAAAGATAACTTTAAATGCCAAGAAGCCTAGAGTAAATGGAATATCAAAGTCCTGTTTTAAAAATATGTATGGTATTAAATTAAATTATATAAATTAAATTATATAACAAATTAACGTCCTGTTTAAAAAATATGCAAGATAATAAAATAAAGTAGGTAAATTAGATTATATAACATATTGATTTCCTGTTTAAAAAATATGTAAGTTAATAGATTAAATTACATAAATTAAATTATGTAATATTTTATCAATTAATTTAAAAATGTATAAAAATATAAATGTAAAAATAATCAATTTTAAAAACATCATACATACATAATAAATAGGCATTAGAAATAAAAAGACATACACAGTAAAAAAAAATCTAAGTAGATATGTAAAAATAAAATAAAAGTAAAATAGTTTAATATATGATCCTAACTTTGAAGTTAAAAATAACTTCAAATGCCAAAAAGCCAAGCGTAAAGGACTTAAAGTCCTGTTTAAAACATATTTAAGGTAATAGATTAAACTATATAAATTAAATCTTATAAAAATTAAAGTCCTGTTTAAAATATGTAAGGTAATAAGTGTAATTATATAAATTTAATTACAAAATAAATTATATAAATGAATTTAATAAATGTAAAAAAAATGTTAAAAATAATCAATTTTACAATCATCATACATACATAAAGAATAGACAGTGTAAAAAAAATCTAAGCAGATAAAAATATATATTTAAAAATATGATCTTAACTTTGAAAAAAAAAACTTTAAATGCCAAAAAGCCAAGTGTAAAAGGAATAACTTAAATTCCTGTTTAAATAAAGTAATGTAATAAATGAAATTATATAAATTAAATATGTAAGAAATTAAAGTCCTGTTTAAAAAATATGTAATATGTTAATAACTGAAATTATATAAATTAATTTAATAAATGTATAAAAAAGTAACAATTTAAAAAATAATAAAAAAGGAATAACTTAAAGTACTGTTTAAAAAATATGTAAGGTAATAAATGAAATTATATAAATTATATAACAAATTATATAAATGAATTTAATAAATGTATTATTTTTTTTAAATATATATTTTTTAAAAACGTCACATACATAATAAATAGACATTAGAAATAAAAAGACATACAAAGAAAAAAAGGAGATATATAAAAATAAAAATGTTCTATATTTTAAAACATGATCTTAACTTTGAAGTTAAAAATAACTTTAAATGCCAAGAAGCCAAGAGCAAAAGGTAAAAAATAACCAAATTTTAAAACATACATACCTGATTAATAGACATTAGAAATAAATATGTAAAAAAAATACAGCAGACATAAAAATATGTCATAACATAATTAAAAAAAGACAAACTTTAAATGTCAAAATGACATCAAGGTAAAAGAAATTATGTAATACAGTACATTTGTATATAGGCATAAATCAATATAACAAACAATAGCAACTGTATTACATAATGCATAAACATGTAAATATATGTAAATAATAAATAAAACTATAATGCATTTTTATCCATATATGGATTGCATGGATGTGTGTATGTAATACATAGTTTGAATATGTAAAAAATATTTAAAATACATGTTAAAAATAACACTACGTAAATAAAAAATCTCATATAAGACATTATAGATCTTCTCTGATGTCCGATATCAAAATAATTAATAAAAGTATAATTAATATGTGAGCTTAACAAATATACTGTTAGTGAGAATTTAAAAACTTTTTGTGCTTCATCAGTAAGCAGCAGTCCTGAAATCTGAGACTCTGTCCTGGACAAAACGAGATCACAAGTGGTCACAGGAGACACATTGGAGATGCACGTTAATAACAGGTGTAAACAAGGCCAGAGTTACACACCCCGGGTCAGATACATGTAAGCTTTCAGCTAGTGAAGAAGACTGGAAAGCTCTCAAGCTTTTATGGATTGTCCAGATCTTCTTTTAACGACCCAGACGAGACATCACCCTGAAGTCTTTTATCCACCTCCAGATCTGATTGTACAAAGAGCGAAGGGGCTAGGACACAGGCGGAGATGTTGTGGTCTGTCTGGGTCTGGTTCCTTTTGATTTACACATCCAGTATCTCCATATCTGTCATCCATTTCCTCCCATTTAACTTTATGACTCTTGGTGACTGTTTGAAGATCAGTGGAGGAGGACGGACCGCTGCGGGGAAAGGGAAGTCAGAAGCCTCACAAATAAAGTGTCTTTCTACGTCTCTCTCACATAACAAAGCATCTCTTGTTCTTCTCAAAGCCAGTGTCAGTCCTCAGAGCCGGGTCGTTGAGCGTGCCGAACGCACCACTTAAGAAACGCTGAGCTGTAATTACCAAGGAGAGCCATCGGTGAAAATCAAGAAGTTCAAGAAGCAAACAAGCCTCGAGATGCCTCCTCTTTGCGCTAATGGGAGCGCTGACTGAATGCAGTTGAAATTGTAGATCTATGGAGCAATGGAAACTCCAACGGGGTCTCAATGTATCCTTGAGAAGGGGCAAGGGAAAGGGCAATGGGTGGGACGCTGCATTGTCGCTAATGCATTATTCAGCTTAATGTGACAGTGTTTGGGTATTAGTGCCTGTTGAAGCGCCATCATGATGGAAACTAGAAAGTGCCCTATTTGTTTTGTCTTCATTAACTCCAGAGTCAGAAGTTCAGATGAGGCCAAACGTTTGGAAGAGAAAGAAAAACGATGCCTTTCATGTGCCGCAGCAAATCTGAAGCAGACCGAGAGCAATATTTCAAGGCAATAAAGTGGAAATCAATGTTAAGCAGTTCCATGTTACTGTCCTGTCTGACAAACGATCGCTAACATCCGTATGGATCCCGATGGAACATTATAATAATAAGCTGATTGTGAAACCGATGACATGAAGAGCCAACTGGCTTTATTTTAATATTATTGACAGTGCTGTAAAGCCATTTTAGGTGTAGAGAACATGTTAGTTTATCTTGATAAAGATTTGACCCTAAATGTCTTCATTTGTATGTCATTATTTAATTAACTGGGGATTAATTAAGAATAAACTGACATACTAGAAAAAGCTCTACAACTGTTGCCATCTGTTATTTCCTATGGCAAGCTTTTAATACAAGTAACCACAAATATCTCTGCCGTTTGAATGGTTTTAAACACTTTTATATGGAAGTTAACCAAAATATGGTTAACCAAACAATAAATTATGGAAATCTGATTTAAAAAGTCTAACGTAAATTCATGTCCCATTCACATTTTCTTGGTTAAATAAGCATTCCTTACACTACCAAAAAAAGACAACAATTCTAGATTAAATTCATCAAGCTCGGTAAATATTGGTCACAGAGATTTACTTTAAATTTCACCAAGCTGATTACTCACTAAAAGGTTATTTTAAGTCTTATTTTGACTTAACAAAGTGGTTATATCTAAGTGTGTGAGTTGTTTACTTACTTTTTTTTTAACTAGTCTTCCCATTAACGGCATTTGCTCATTCAGACTGGTTCTTGAAGGCGGATCGCGCACGAACACAAGAGGCGGGACTTATCACATGAACCAATCACCGCCGATCATAACCAGTCGTATCCAATCATATCACGATACTATATGTATATACAGTTGAGGTCAAAAGTTTACATATACCTTGCAGAATCTGCAAAACGTTAATTATTTTACCCAAATAAGAGGGATCATACAAAATGCAAGTTATTTTTTTATTTAGTTCTGACCTGAATAAGATATTTCACATAAAAGATAGTACTATTACAAATAGTAATAGTTGAATTTATAAATAAGACCCTGTTCAAAAGTTTACATACACTTGATTCTTAATACTGTGTTTTACCTAATTTTTTTTTTTTCGTTTAGTGATAGTTGTTCATGAGTCCATTGTTTGTCCTGAACAGTTAAACTGCCTGCTGTTCTTCAGAAAAGTCCTTCAGGCCCCACAAATTCTTTGGTTTTCAGCATTTTTGTGTATTTGAACCCATTCCAACAATGACTGTATGATTTTGAGATCCATCTTTTCACGCTGAAGACAAATGAGGGTAGACAGAAGGTTCAAATGCTAACTGATGCTCCAGAAACATGTAAGTATCTTCTGAAGAGCAGTACTAAATGAAAAAGATATTTAGGCAAAATAAGAAAAAAATACACATTTGTTCACACTTCATTCTGTTCAAAAGTTTACACCCCCAGCTCTTAATGCATTGTTTTCCTTCTGAAGCATCAGTGAGCGTTTGAACCTTCTGTAATAGTTGCATATGAGTCTCTCAGTTGTCCTGAGAAGATGGATCTCAAAATCATATAGTCATTGTTGGAAAATGCTAAAAAAAACAAATAAGTTGTAGGACCTGAAGGTTTTTTCTGAGGAACAGTGGGCAGTTTAACTGTTCAGGACAAACAAGGGACTCATGAACAACTATCATTAAACAAAAAACAGCTGTGGATCATTCAGGTAACAACACAGTATTAAGAATCAAGTGTATTCTTGAGGACTATATGTAAATGTCTTTTATGTGAAATATCTTATTCAGAACATTAATAAATAAATAAAAAATATTTAAGTTTTAGGTATATATATATATATATATATATATATATATATATATATATATATATATATATCGTTGAGCATCACAATAAATGTACACAACATTAAAATATCATCAGCTCCAGTTATTTATCTCTGGATTTGCTAATGTAATGATGCTGGTGGAAATCTTTAAAGCTCTTTTCAATCAATACCGAACACAACCAATAAAACTAAAGCCAGAGGCTTAAGAGAGGTCAAGATCTATTTACTGGTTGCATGAATCCGAGAGCCTGCAGCGCATATGACGCACAACAACACTAAAAGCCCCACGGCCATCTGATCACCTTCACTGGCTGAAATCAAGATACTGAGAAATTCTCTCCTGACAATGAGCACGAGACGAGAGCGCCCTGGTTTCTGGTGGGGAGATTGTTTTGCGTGGGTTATCCACCAGTTGTCCATGTATTAAGTTTACCAACTTGGCCTCTCGCTGACCTGGCTGGATGAACTGGTTTCAAAAGAAGATTGATCTGTGCCTGATCTCTGACAGGCCTGAGAGAGTCATTGGGCCCTGGAGAGTAACTCAGAAGCAAGGCTAAATCAACACCGACTGCATGCTTCTCATAGCCCACTGTCTCAGGCCCCAACCCGCCTGCTCCATTGGGCCCAACTGACCTTGGGCGCCAGAGCGACCACAACTGCCTTCTGCAGAAATATAAGCTACGGCGGTAGCACGGATTCATCAGGGTACAAAAACAAGGTCACTTCTAAATCTCAGCTTCATTTGGCCTGCTATGTAATGCTAATTCATTTTCAAAAACTAATCACTAAAAAATAACTGTTGCAGAAATTAACTGATCCCTCAACTAATATTTAACCTTCACAGAAAAGCACTTTGGTGATACCACAGTCAGATGACATCCATATGTGACCCTGGACCACAAAACCAGTCGTACGTAGCATGGGTATATTTGTAGCAATAGCCAACAATACATTGTGGGTTAAAATGATCGATTTTCATTTTAAGCCAAAAATTATTAGGATATTAGGTAAAGATCATGTTCCATTAAGATATTTTGTAAATTTCCTACCACAAATATATCAAAACTTAATTTTTGATTAGTAATATGCATTGCTAAGAACTTAATTTGGACAACTTTGAAAGCAATTTTCTTAATATGTAGATTTTTTGGCACCCTCAGATTCCAGATTTGCTAAAAGTTGTATCTTAGTCAAATAAGCTTATTTATTGAGCTTTCAGATAATGCATAAATCTCAATTAAAAAAATAAGACATTTATGACTGGTTTTGTGATCCAAGCCCGTGCTTGTCTTCTCTTTCTGATCCATTTCGCTGTGAAACGGTTATGAAATATTGTTATTGTAAATACTTTCCAGCATTTCAGAAATAACTATGGATGCAAATTACAGCGTAATTTAGAAAGTACAACAGTTAGCGTACGGTGTTCGGCAGTGGTCAAAAAGGTTTTAAACACTGAATTTTGAATCGATTTCTTCTTGTAAACTCAGAAATGTGGATTCGAGCGGCAGTTAAATTACCGCACGTCCTTGGGGTTTGTCAAGAAACTGTAGGTAATTCGGCCAGGGATTTTTACACGGGTGGTGAGAGGAAAAATACCGACATTTTGTATTCGGACCTTCTGTAAGTGGTGGAAATAACTTACGTATTTATGAGAAACAATTAAGGCTAAAGAATTGAATGATACTACCATGGTACAGAACCAAAACTATGGCATTGCAGTAGTACATGTCTAAAAAACCAAACATACAAAAAGTACCGCTGCAATACCGTAGTACAGTGATACTATCAAATGATAATACTACATTTGACACTTAAGTTCATGGTACATTATTGTAATATTTCCAAAAACCAAAGTAACCATGGTTCATTTGTTATCATTAGGAATAATACCCACCCAATCTAAATATCTTGGTCTTCATTGCTCATACTTTCACAGAAATGGAAAAGTTACATTCAAAACCTCAAAAATGCTGACACATAAATTCCCCGTGAATTTCTTAGAAAGAACTACTGGAACGATCTGCAAATTACACTATGCTTTCTTGTTTTCTCTGTGGTATTCATCTACAATTTCATTTAAAAAAGATCTTTGAGACTATCAATTATCTGCAGTTCAAAATATTTAGTAACCACAATATGGATGCACATGGATGTCAGAGAAATCGGACACCGTCTTAATAAATGTACCTATAAACCTTTCGTCCTTGATGTTGGATATCTATGGGCATTGTGTGCTAAATAAACTATCATCTAACCGACTGGATTACGAGATTTGTTGGTCTCAGCACGAATAAAGAAACATCTTGTAACCAGGCAGGAAAAGCCATGTGCTCCTAAATGCCAGAAAGAGGAGAACACAGTCTGGTTTTCACACAGCTGCGGTAATCTAAACAGACGCACTGTGCTTTAAAAAGCCAGGCCTATTCCAGGAGGCCATCTCTGCTAGATTCTGGAAACAGAAGGGGAAATCTCTCCAACGTGACTGCGAGGGACACAAGCCAAAAATGAAAGGTCAGATACTCTTTTAAGGACAGCAGTCTTGAGTTCAACAGGTTTCCCTAATTGCACTTCTGTCTTGCATTAAATATTCAGCTTTAGGAAACATTTCCTGATATCCTCTAGGTTTAATCTATTTTTCTCTCCAGGTCATCTGAGCAACAGCTGAGATAAATGCAACATCTGATCTTCATGTTTTTATTATATTCTTCAGTGCCGGAAGAGACCTACTGCACTGCTGACACTGACGTGAGTTCGCTGGCCTTGAACAATGCTACCCAGATGGCATGCAGGAAGAAATTTGTTTGTTTGCTAAATGCATGCAGAGCTAAAAGTAGATGACACATTTAACTGCTATCAGCTCTAGAATGGGGGTCTGGGGTGGTTTAATGCCCTTGACATCGGAAGATTCATATTTAAGGCCATGAAAATAAACAGAAGTGCCAATTTAGGGTTGTTCAGTACTCAAAAGTACATGGAAAACCAGCAATTACTATTAAATAAACAGAAACACGAGATGACACAAGATGAATTTAACAATGGGATTTAATAAAGAATAAAAAGACACAAGAAATCAACATACATTAACATTTATTTTACAAAATGGTAATTTACAGCTAATAAGGTAAATGGTGAAGCTGTTGCTCATGCATATTTAATGTGCATTTAACAAAAGCCCTTAACAATCAGCAGGTGAACTAGTCTTGGTAGCACTGGACACTTCTCAGACACTTCTGCTTCAGCTCAGTCATACTTCCTATTTCATTTCCATGTATGGCTAACCAAATATATTAAGTTATAAATATCTTTAAAAAAGTAAACCATGTATGAACAACGCATTTACATAGTACTTGCTACGTAGATGCATGACAGCAAAAGCTGAATTTATAATAAATACAAAACGAAAGTAAAAAAAAAAAGCTACAGACAATGACATTAGGGGGTAAAAGTGCAGGGGAAGGCATTGTGCTGGACAGAACTTGAGTTCCCAGCTGTCCGACAGGCAGTTTTAGGCCGTGCAGCTGATTTCTGTCTAGGCACTTGATTGTGTGATAAGGGAGAGAAGCCAATTTGATTGGCTGCATCTGTTCTCAGTGTTCCTCAAGTCTCACACTGTGGTCATGAGTTTTAACGAGCCTGATCGGAAACGTAAGATCTTCTTCTTCAAGTTATGGGAAGCCTTGATTTTGACAAATGCCTTCGCCTGTGCTGACGTCATTCCGTGGGATCCTGCCTGGTTGAATTGGGGCCAGTTGACCCCTGCACTGCCCTCAGAGTCACTGCTAGTGCTGCTTTCAGCTACATAGTCCGCCTCGCTAGCACTCGACTCGCTGTCCCCAAAACAGTTGGTGGTATAGTTACTACGCTCATCCTCACTTGTGTCCAGAATGGTGGAATGGAAGAGGGAGGCGCACTCGGCCGAATATTCAGAGTCGCTTCCCACGTAGGCATAGGGGCTAGTGTAGTGTGCGTTAGACGGCAGATACATGGCAGACATGTGCCCCAGCATTTCTCGTTTCTGCCTACGGTGGGCTCTCTTGAAAGCCTCCTCGTAGGGGATCTCGTGGAGACCCTTCGGGCGCCGGTGGTAGTCGTTGCGCTTGTACTTGGGCTTGGCCAATACTGCCTCATGATGTCGATGATGTCCGTGGTGTCTCTGAGCAGAAGATCGACCCCCTGTGGAACTGGTGTGCTTTTCCAAGATTCTTCCTTCAGGGATGGAGGCAGGGATTCTCTTGGGTTTTGTGGAGACCTTCTTGGAGGACTTGTGCAAGTGGTGGACTTCGTCCACTTGTCGAGATCTTCTAGATCCTGTCCGATGCTTGTCACGAACAGTCTCGGGAACCTGCTCGGACACGTGAGGTCTACTTTTGGCACTGGTGGAATGTTTCACCTTGACAATCTTGATGTTCTTGGTGCCACCCTTGCGGAGATTTACATTCTGTTTCTGAGCAGGGACGTACTGGGCGCTAACCAGTTGACCTCCCTCATCTTGACTTTGCGAAGAAGAACCAAGGCTGTGCAACTCTGGAGCCAGCTGTTCGGTGTCTTTACCACAACTTGCTGGAGTCTGAGTCTTAGGACTCCTCTTAAGAGGACTTGCTTTCATTGCTTGTCCAGATTTATTGTCCTCCACAGTGTAATAAGAATGCTTGTTGAGTTTCGGAGAGGAAACTGCATTTGGGCTGCCTAAATCCTGGCAGTCCTTCGATGCAACACTTAACGGCTGTCCTTTAGTGGCTCCAGAAACTTTCTTCTTCAAGAGGCAACTAGTGTTATTATCATTGGTGGTTGTGTAACCATTCTGCGGCTGACTTGGAGAAAAGTATGCTCCGTTTTGTAAGGTTCCTCCCTTGGGCTCAGCAGACCACTGTCTTTGGGGTGAAGCTGTGCTTGGCTCAGTGCTAGTTGCTGAGGCATCTTGTAAACATGTCTGCCAGTTAGGCTTGAGGTCAGAGGTCCATTGCTGGGCCTGGACAGCAGAAGGGGCCCGTGAGCAAAGACTAGCCTGCCTTAAAATGCTCTTAGAGGGGTCAGTGTTGATGCTTGTTCTGGGTTTGTTGGTCCTCAAGGGTTGCACCCTCCTCTGAAGTAGCCCAAAGATATAATTATCCAGTTTTTTGTTTGGGAGTGTTTGAGAGGCATGGTTGCCCACAACCTGCTCAGGTTTCTGTTCATCACTAGATGCTTCACCAAGCTTGGAGAAGTTACAATCATCCTTTAGGTGACTAGTCATAGATTGAAAGAAGACGGGACTCTGGACAGCCACCGCATGGAGAGGACTCGGGTACCGGTAAATGTCGTTACCATTTTTGGCAATAAGGTCACAGTGGAACTTGGACAGGCCATCGCAGGGTCCTTCCGGGGAAGGGGAGTAGGATGCAGAAAGAGACCTGCGGACGGTTCCAGAACTTGAGTCTTCGCAATGGCAATCACACTCGGCACAAATGCCCAGCTCATCTGCAAATCCCAAAAGACACAACAGTTAGTACTACAAGAATAGGCAACGTCAGATTGCTAATTTTGTAATGTCAAAGCCTGTGAGAACAGATTATTTCTAATTCCTTGAGTTCTAGTGCTTAGTTGGGTGGGCGGTTGATTAGTTTTCATGTGCTAATGAGCCTTTTGTTGCATTGCTAGCTTATAGGTGTGGCTGGCAGGGTTGTGAAACTGTTTCTATCTCTGTCTGGGACCAAACGTCTCTCGTTTCACCTCTGTTTACACAGTCAGGCTTAAGTGATTACAGAATGTTTTCTGCTAACGGTAATGCAACACAAAAACGGATGTCAAGAAGAAACTAGAAACATATGAAAAGGGGCCTTTCTTTGTGATACCAGCTTTTAAGCCAGAGGAAGAAATCACCATTAAGTAAATAGTTCTGCATTTGGTTAACAAAGCTAACAGCATTTCAAGACTACATGGAACACTGCTGATGGGTATGACCCAGAAACCTCAAACCGTCACAGGAAGACTCTCACCTGCAGGCTTAAGCCTTCCCTCGGAGGCACAGAGTGAGGCGTCAAGGGGGGTGCACAGGCAGGTGGTGGAACGACAACTGGACAAACACTCGCTGAAGACAGAGTTGGAGGAATTGGAGAGGGATCCTGAAGCACCGTCGCTTAGGTCGTAAAAGCCTGGGAGAGAGAAGGCGAGAGATTAACACATTAATTTTACATCTTCAGGAATGAGGTGACGATGGAAAGACTGTGCTCTTAAAACTCAGAACCGACTTCTAATTACAATTTGAATAACGTAGCTTCGAGGAAGGTATCCATTTGCAAAAGGAAACAGAGCTAGGAACCAGATCTCCATACATCACGATTGATATTAGCATTAAAATGGTGAATAAAACCATTGCAACTACTACAAACAACCCCAAAAGTCCGCCTTTGGGCTGTGAAGAAAATAACACCAACTCAAAGACTGAAGATCTCCATCCTCGGCAGTTAGAAGGGCATTTTAACAATCGAGACTTTCAGAGAGGAGCATGCACACGTGTAATCAATCTCCACTTTATATAACCTTCCTCCAACAAAAGTGCAGTCAGTCCCAGCACTAAAATGACCTCTCGTATTTGGAATGTAAACCAGTGTAGCTGCAGAAGGCCTCTAGCACAGGGTGCAGATTGTTCGTATTACCAAATTAGTGCTTAAGCAAAACAGCTAAGCAGTTTCCAACAGACATTAGGGCTCGCAGGTACACAAGCTACTACAGGCCCAATGCAAAGTGATATAATTTGAACAGGACATCTGATTACCTCCCTCGGGTGGTTGGTGAAGATTAACAATCATTAAAAATGTTTGTGAATCAGTTTTATTGGATACCCTTCCTGCCTACGCTGATTGCTTAGATTGTTTTGATGATCAAACATATAGTGCAGTCACAGAATTCAAAGTGTTATGGCTTCGCAACAAATACTAACCTGAACTTGGCCGGCTGTCCGTTTCCACATGTTCGTGCGAAGTCTCCGTGTCCAACCGCAGGTCACTGATCTGTCTGTCTAATTCCTGGAGCTGGTTGATCAAACCTGCATCTCGCCTCCGAAGGCAGTTCTATAAAGAAACAAAGATGTTTATACAACATGTCATGAATGTTTAGTAGTTTAGCAGCTTCAGGATTGTTTGGGATTTCATTTGGAAGATTTTGCCCTGCAGCCCCGACAACAATCTGGAAACAATTGCATTTCACAACGCATTTCTCAATGCCGGTGGCCTCACGGCACTGATCACACAGATGTAATGAGCTAAATTAGAGTCACACCTCGTATGGGAATAACAGTTCGACTTTGACACACCGCTCGAGAGCAATTGGATGCATCTGACAACACCCGTATCATGTGCTGCATTCCAAATTAGGCAGACTGAGGAAAATGTGGCCCCTTCAAAGCAGACGGACATTACTTCAAATGACCTATAATCAGAGGCATGTTATCTGCTGCAAATTTTAACTGCTGTTTGCTGACAGGGGAAGTAATGCAGTGCAGATTCCAGGCTATATGGAGCGGTGGAATGGCGTTTCCTCCGCTGCAGACCGAGGCTGTAAAAAAGCCTGGTCCTGACAGGCGGGCTGCGAGTGATTTATGGGCCCTGAGCTCTCAGCATGCTGGGCTGTGCAGACCATTTTTACACAAAGTGCCATTTGCAGAGCGCACCGACGGTTATTTTGAAACGGCATCAAATTAACCCCAGACCACTGTTGATAGCCTGGGCCTGGGTTTGGGTTTGAGACGACGGTGTCTACATTTCTGGCTTACACGTGATTCATTCAACTTGGTCAAAGACCACAGACAATTGGTTGTTTGTTACTGGGAAATCATAAGGACATTAGGCATCATGTGATTCACAAATAACCATTAACTTTAATGTAGTTCTGGGTGTGAGGCCTGCAAACAAACTGACCTCAAGATAAACAAGTGTAATTACAGCGGGGAAGACTCAAGCCACTTGTGTACATGTCTGAGGCTTCAGAAAAGCCAAGAAACCAATCCAAACCTTGTAATTCTTTTCTGTATACAATGCATTAACCACAGTGCATGGTTACAATAATGGAAATGTTTGCAAATACCTCAAGTGGAACCAGGTGTCTTTGGCCCAACTGTTAAATTTAATCTTGCTCATCCTCTAAAGACAGCAGGGGGCTTCAGCTGGGCTTGTAAAAAGTTCATTTCCATTGAAACCCATCAACTAATCTCATTCAGGCCGCTCGGACCCCCTCCTAGACTCGCATTAGAAACTCAGGGATGTTCTACCACTTTCAGGAAGTTTGATTTAAATGCTTCTCTTTTTGTTTTAGTGGCATTCTAATGTTTATTGAGCTTCTAATGTCAATGACTGGAAAGGCAAGAAACATACTTTTGTCCATTGCATTAATCATCTTCCAAATTATTTTTCTACTTTTCCAAAATTAGTCACAATTAAATAGATCTTACATTTTAATTAGATTTTATGAATGTTGGAATATTAGAAAATATGCTAATTTAAAAATATGATAATGATCAATGCATCAGCCATTATAAAGTCACAATATGAATGTTTTTTTTTTTTATTAAAATTGCATTCAAAATAAAAAAAGATTGCAAAAATATACAGGGGTGGTACCATGGTAATACAATGTCTCTTTCATATACATACTGTAGTACTGTGGGACCCACTTTATTTACATGTACCCTGGTGGTACCATGGTATTCTTGTAAGTACCTTGGAATACCATGCAAATACAATGGCACATTAAATTTGGTTCCTTCCAAAGTACATAGTATTACCATCAGATTCTGTACTATGGTACTGCCATACTATTTTTGCAATGGATATTTAATTACTAATTTTTTCTTCTTCAGAGATACAAGAAATAGAAAGGTTGCACTACATATAGCCTACTTCAACAATAATATTTTAAAAACTATTTCTGTTACTCACCAATTGTTTTCTGAGCAATAAAATATTCTCCTCCAGAAGTTTCTCTTCAGTGTTCAGATAACTGTCCTCCACTGTAAGGCAGGGTTTGTCCTCTCCTGCAGCCTCCTGACAGTTCAACACACTCCTGACCAGCAGCTCCTGCCTCTGTCTCAGATACTCCAATTCGGTCAGCCCCGCTACAGTCGCGTCCAGACGCTCCCGGGTTCGAACCCGCTCCACTTCACCGTCCGCCTTCTCCCGAGAGCGCGCGTCGCATTCCTTCCGATCCCGCATCATGAGCGCGCAATAATCCCTGGACACCAGCATCTCTGACAATTCATTCATTTATATATCCAGCAATAATAATGCTATGGAGGTTCTTCTCATGAACAGAGTGCATTTATGACATGGTCAGATAATTTCCATGTATTAAAAGTGATCATCAAAACCAAAAAAGAATCCGAAAATTTTGAGAAAAAGGGAAAAAATTAAAACAACTTTTTTTGCTATAGATAAATGGCATTTAAAAGCCTGTTGTCCTTGTTGCAGCCTAGTATAAAAAGTCTAAATCCATACACAGAGAGATGGGCGTTGATGTGTCCCGTCCGGATGATACTGGGATCTGAATGTGTCCTGCAGTGAAGAGCTCAATCACACTCGCACACACTCGGAGGAAACCATGCTGCTGGGGACGCGGCGGGGTCCTAATGCGCGCCCCGTTCACTCCCTCCTCTTCTATCCAATGGAATTGTTCTTTTAATGCACGATGACAAAATATGACAATCTGCAAAACAACATTTGGATCTGCATTAGATGGTCTGTACAATTCAGAATTCCATGCAAAATTATATAAGTTTTACATAAGTTTAATTATCCTACTGAATAAAAACAGGAAATAAATATATGCATGCAAATACAAGCTTACTGTACTAAATATGACAGCATTTACAAGTAAACAATTTTATTTTTTAATTAGTTTAATTAGTTTATCAAAAAGTACTATGATGGAACCACATAGCAAGGTGATGATATCAGGTGCTTTATGATTACCATGTTCATAAATCATAATATTTACAAGGTACACCAAAGGACATCATGGCGGTAGTTAAATAAAAAAGAAAGAAAGACAAAAAAGGTAATATTTTGATTGGCATCATGTCTAAAAAACAACAAATATACAAGTAATCAAGGACACAATTTATAAAGTGAATATAATAACCCAATAACAAGTTTTATAACTTCTGCAATACAGATAATGACATGCACTTAAGATAATTAAGATGATAATTAAGATTTTTTTAAGGTGCATCTAAAGGCACTCAGGTGGATGACTGCCCTCTACTGTTGTGAAAACAAAAACCTTATAGTTAACTATATGGACTATTGCTATATATTGCTGCATTTATTTGATAAAAAATACAGAAATAAACTGTAAAATTGTGGAAAATTATTGCAATTTTAATTAATTAACTTTAAAATAGAATTTATTCCTGTGATGCAAAGCTGAATTTTCAGCATCATTACTGCAGTCTACAGTGTTACATGATCCTTCAAATATCATTCTAATATGATCATTTGAAAAGAGTTCTGCTGCTGAATATTTTTTGGAGCCTGTGATACTTTTTTGGAATTCTTAGATGAATTAAAAAACCAAAAACAGCATTTATTTAAAATAGAAAACTTTTGTAACTACAAAAAAGTTAGGGGTCAGTAATTTCTTTTCTTTCTTTAAAAAAAAAGAAATTAATACTTTTATTCACCAAGGATGTGTTAAATTGATGAAACGTGATAGTAAAGACTTATAATGATTTTCTTTAAATAAATGCTTTCTTTTTAACTTTATATTCATTAAAGAATCCTGAAAAAGGTATCACGTTCCAAAAAAATTTACATTGATAATAAATCATCAAATTAGAATGACTTTTAAAGGATCATGTGACACTAAAGACACTGTGGCAATGATGCTGAAAATTCAGCTTTCCATCACAGAAATAAATTATATTTTAAAGTATATTAAAATATAAAGCTCTTATGTTATATTGCAATAATATATTTAGCAACTTTAAAAAAATTTTCTGTATTTTTAATCAAATAAATGCAGCTTAGATGAGCATAAGAAACTTCTTTAAAAAACACACTGATCCCAAACTTTTGAATGGCAGTGTAAGTATAAGACTGACATTTTACCAAGATGTAGGCGAATATACACTGACTCAAATAAAGAATGATCTACAGGTTTTCTAAAAGACGGATCTGTAAAACATATGTTTAAACATTATTTCTGGTAATAGACTCCACAGCTGCTTGTATAAGAGCTTGAAGTCACATTTCTCAACCAGCTCATTAGTCAGACGTGTGGAGAACTCAAAACAGACAGATTTGCTTAAAAAAAATGCATCTGTGAAATGGATCAAGAATTTACATATCGAGAACATAATTGTTCTGGCAGATTCAAAGCTAATTTGTATTTCGGATTCAAACACGTGTGGTTTTGAGACAGGATTTGCTTTCAATTTAGACCTTTACCAATAAAAAAGCAATAAAACCGAAGTGATGGATTCTCGTATCTAAATTCCAATTAAGGAAAGGAACAGACATTGTGTATTCATCAGAATAAATTAGTTGCGCTCAAAGCTCTGACAGATAGACTCTTTCCACAGAAGGAGGTCTGCAGTTGCGTGTCTAATGAAAAACACTGCACCTCTCAAACCCTGTCCATCAGCGTCAGACAGTTTCGTTTGATTTGCAGCTAAGCAGGCAGTGAAGATGAGTCAAAGAGAGGAGGAGACCCTCAGTAGACGGCACAAAGCGTAATCTCTCTTTCTAAACACGACAGGGATCGAGGAAATGGGATCCATGGCTGATTCTATGAGGAACAGATGTTTGAAACACAGCTGGTGACCCTCTGAAACATTAGCCCTGGCCGAACGGTTACACAAGCACACATATACACACACGCTCACGAAAGAGTGGCTTAGGGGCAAAAAACTCAATAATTCGACCATTCGAATCGTGATTGCGGGCCGCCACCTCAGGCTACGACTGTGGGACAGGAAGTGACCTGGGATATACATACATTGTAATTGGATCAAAGGCTGTACTCTTTGTGCCACCAGAATCAAATCTCTCAGACAAACAGAATAAATCCTTCCTTTCATTGCCATTTCACCCCCCTGAAAGCTGTTTCAAATATGATACAAAACCAATGAAGTGAGAAGTGTACATTTGTCTCGATGAAAGTAAATCGAATTGTTTTTGTAGCCAACCCTTGATTATTTTATGTAAATCATTCCCCATAAATCTGACCCCAAAAAAGCCAGACGGTTTTCCTTACACTAGCTTTTGCTAGTACAAAGTCACATTTGTGCTTTAACCTAATCCAATCACTCACAGTAATTACCTTATGAATTTTGCAAGGCCCATTAAACGAGAACAGGACCCCATTATGTAGGACTGGCAGGAACATGGGGAATAAATTAATACATCTAAATACATCAAAGTCCACAGCGCTACAGATGCCGAACTGTGGGGACAAATTGAGCAAAAGCGCCGTGAGGATTTATGAGCATGATAGCAATCGTCACCTCTCACCTATATCTTACATCATGCTGGACACAGAGCACTTTTATACAACACATCAGTCATAGACGTTAGTACTTTGAATTTACACCACCCAAAGATTGCGGCAACCGGCCAAAAATAACTAGTTCTAGGTGTTTGTTTTTGTATTCCTGCAGTGGTGGAAACAAAAGTTGGAAAAAGTTTCATGAAGGAGCCTGATGAAGCTTCAACGTCAAACGGATGCTGTGCAGGTGTCAACGTTGATTGTAATTTGAAAGGAAGAGCTGTCTGTTCACCACACACTGTGAGAAACCGCTTGCGCTGAAACTCCACATGCACTCATCAATACCATCGAAGGATGCTGGATGAAACTCAAGGCCGGATCTTTGTTCGCCAAATCTATGAGATTTCCTGATGGTACAAAAGATAAAAAGACAGCATTTGGGGGTTAGAAAAATTCTTATCAATGAATTTCATGTCTCTTTTATAAGAAAAAACACGGCTGAACAGAATATTCTAGGTTCAAAACAAGGTACAAAGTTAAAATGATTATATGTGGTAGATGATGTTGAATACCACAGACAGTATTTTTTGACTTGTCCCCCAGTTTGTCTGATTTTATCACACTAGTTTCACGTACACTTTCAAGTCTTGTGGCTGCCATTTCTAAAACAATGCTTATTTTAATGTCTGTCTCAGTGTAGTTTCCTCCCTAATGTACATCCACTGTATTGTCTGAATTCTAAGGTTTCTATATTATAAACATGATCAAAATTTTCTGAAAAACCTGTTGTATACAATATTCTACATGTCATCTGTTGTCTGATTAATAGTTTATACTTTTAAGCAAGTAAAAGGCCCTTTTAGTCATTGTGTTTCAGGTTTTTGTGGGAAGCAAAACATATAACGCGATACAATGATGACTGAGTGTTGTCAAATTTGAAGATCAGGGTAAATTTAACTTATTTTGACTTCTAGGAAATATGTGAGTTTCTTCTGTAGTTTCTGAAGGACAGTACTAAATGAAATAAATATGATATTTAGGCAAAATAAGAAAAATTTACACATCTTCATACTGTTCAAAAGTTTTCACCCCCGGCTCTTAATGCATCGTGTTTCCTTCTGAAGCATCAGTGAGTGTTTGAACCTTCTGTAATAGTTGCATATGAGTCTCTCAGTTGTCCTCAGTGTGAAAAGACGAATCTCAACATCATACAGTCATTGCTGGAAAGGGTTCAAATACACAAAAATGCTGAAAAACCAAAGAATTTGTGGGACCTAAACGATTTTTCTGAAGAACAGCGGACAGTTTAACTGTTCAGCACAAACTAGGAACTTATGAACAACTATCACTAAAAAAACAGCTGTGGATAATTTAGGTAACAACACAGTATTAAGAATCAACTGTATGTAAACTTTTGAACAGGGTCATTTTTATAAATTCAACTATTATTTTCTCTTGTGGACTAGATGTAAACATCTTTTAAGTGAAATATCTTATTCAGGTCAGAACTAAATAAAAAAATAACATGCATTTTGTATGATCCCTCTTATTTTGGTAAAATAATTAACATTTTGCAGATTCTGCAAGGTGTATGTAAACTTTTGACTTCAACTAATTTTTTTTAATTAAGGGTTCATTTTAAGCCAGCCATATAGTAATTTTTAAACAATAGTCAAAACAACCCAGTCAGTGGGTTTGTGCTGGGTTGTATTTAACACAGCCTTTTTTAAAGAGTGAAGTGTCATCTTTAATAATAATAATAATAATTTTGGGAAATATGGAGGGACAACTGATATTTACATGTATTTCTTGTAAGTAGTCTGCAATACTGTTATAATTATTAATATTATTATTTGAAACATCTGTATAAATGTTTTTGAACTGACAAGACAGAAATATAATTGAGGAATAATGTGAGTAATTCCCTAATAAATTAAAAGCGCACAGTAAAGTAGCAGACAATGAGACAAAGATACTCACAGCTGCATATTAATGCAAAGTCAGTACTGCTGCAACTGACGGGTGTCCCATGTGGCTCCTGCAGTAATTCAGACCAACATATAGTGCCTTCGGGCTATTATTACGTTCTGCGTGGTTGTCATGTTTGATATGTCCTACATATGCTCCTGCTGTTCAGACAACACATATGGAAAAAGAAAACCCTTTATGTTAGTAACAGAGATCTTACATTAGTGAAGTCCTTCTAGAAGATAATGACAAATTAACTATTAAATAGGGTTTTAGTTGATGTTATTGTTATAAAGGTTACAACAGATTTGAAAAAGAAGCATTACCATTGGGACATGTGGAGATGCTCTAGACTGTGATCCTGACATTCAGCCTATGGAAAAAGTGGAGATCAGATTAAAATAAAGGCATTGATGTGTCCCATGTCAAAAGTTTAAAACTGCCTGAGGTCAGGACATTGTCCAAGAAGTTGTTTCTTCACAGATTTGCTTACTCATACAACTTCTTACCACACAAATTCTCACTTATGAAATCCCAGCTATGCCTTTGTACTTCAAACTGGCTGTGATCCGGTCCAAAGGTCTTTAAAATCAAACAAAAGCAGAGCAAGAATAGAACTATTTACCTAAAGTAAAACACAGAGAAGGTGATACTCAGCTAAAAGTGTTTTAGAGACCCTTTTATTCTGTGGAGCATTCACACAATAGCGTTGAGACTAGGCGCTCTCCAGCATCTCCTTACTGTCAGCCCGCGGATCATTAAGAGTATTAATGGTGGGGTAATGTGGACCAGCACAATGCCAATTACCACCTCTCGTCACACAGACCTCTCTCAACAGCCCCTTCACACCCATTTACCCCGTGAACACGCTCACGACGGCACTCACTACACACATTATTATGAGTACTTTCCATAGCAGCTACACGCTGATCTGTGTGACTGGAGAGCAGACGAGTGATGAAAGATTTACAAGCAGGAGAACAAAAAAGAAACAATATAGTTTCTTTAGACAAAGAACAATAACAGTGGAGAGATGAAGAAGTAAAATGGCTTAAAGGGATAGATACTTTTGTGGATGTGCATCTAAGACTGACAGGGAAGAGAAGAAATGGTTGAAAAGTTGTTATTTTAGTTTACTTTGTCACAAAAAGTATTCTCGTTGCTTCATAAAATTACAGATGAACCACTGATGTCACATGGACTATTTTAACAACGTCCTTACTACCTTTCTGGGCCTTGAACGTGGTAGCTGCATTGGTTTTTATGCAGGGTCAGAAAGCTCTTGGATTTTACCAAAAATATCTTAATTTGTGTTTTAAAGATGAACGAAGGTTATCTGTGTTTGAAAGGACATGAGGGTAATTATTGACAGAATTTTAATTTTTGGGTGAACTGTCCCTTTAAATTAATCAAAAATGATGATAAATACATTTATAAGGATTTCTATTTTAAATAAATGCTATAAAATGCTACAATTTATATGATTTATTATGGTTTTCAGCAAAAACATTAAGCAGCATTACTGCTTTCAACATTTATAGCAGTAATAAATGTTTTTTGAGCACAAAATCAGCATATTAGAATGATTTCTGAAGGATTGTGTGACACTGAAGAATGGATAAATTATGATAAAAATTCAGATTTGTAATACAAGATTATATGAAATTGTAAAATATATTACAGCAGAAATCAGTTCTTTTAAACTGTAATAAATTTTACTGTATTTTTGATCAAATGCAGCCTTGGTCTCAACATTAAAATGAAACATTAAAAAAACAGCCTAATCTAAATTTTTTAACCATGTATGTAGATATATAGATGATTTTAACTTAAATATACAAACAAAACAAAATATTTATGGGTCAAAGACGTAAAAAGGTTTAAGCATAAAAACAGTAAGTGTAATACTGCTTTAAATCGTTGTTGTTTTTTAAAAAAATATTAAAAAGTTTTCTGTTTAATTTAATTGCATTTTTGTTTTTCTGAGCAAAAAATAAATATCATACATTTTTCCCTAATTTACAGAAAACACCCACTAAAATATCATTCAGTGTAAGTCTTGTCAGGCATTTTTAGAACAAAAACTAATTTATGACATTAAAAGATGAAATAATTTCACCCCGAATACATTTTTAAAATTTGCCACTATACTAGGTTTTGCCAATTTGTCAGTAAGAATTTTTTACTCATTTAAAATACAATAAAATTGAATATGCTCCTTTATTTTTTTCTATATATTTTCATATGTATAAGGAGTTGTTTGAATTTTTACATAAATATTGTGTTTACTGAATGACAATTTAACATTATTTCAACCAAATTTTGACATTTTATTCTTCCAAAACTTATTTGAAACCTTAAAAGTAGGCACATTACTTGCATTAAATGTGCTTTCCATGGACACAAAATCACTTTTGTAAATTTCTTTTGACGCATACATCTTAACGTCATTGACCCATTTACAGGTTTTAAGAAAGGCTCATTCAGCAGCATCTTAGTGCAGATGACACCTGATTTTATACCATTTTTTAAAGCAATGACATTTAAATATAAGTGTGACTTAAAGGTCCAATCATGTTTCAATGCCACCTCAATCAATCAACTAAATTTTCACATTTAACATACATCATTTGATGCATAAAACATATCACCACGCAATTAATTTTCAGAATATAATAAAAAAATAGTAAATGATAGTGCAAGCAGTTGCAGGCTAATAATTGAAGTATACTTAGGCTTGCTGTATTCGTGTGGAGGGTTGAGTGTGTTCCACGGATGTTCTCCATTTGTGGTTCTATGATGCCGTTACAGTTCAGTTCTCTGTTCTGGTGCCATGTCTCAGACTCAAGATGTGACGCTTTGTTTGAAACATCTGAAAGAAACTCTTTATGAGATAAACAGCATTTCCACCAAAGCCTGAGAGCTCTTTGAGTACAGAGGACAGCGGACTCGAAATGTCAAATATAAAACCAAACGATGGAGCCAACAGTTTATGGCCCACTTCATAGAGAAAATCTTCATAGCTCATATCCTGCATCTTCGGATGCATTTGCTGTCTTCCAAATGTCAAACAACTCACGTAATTAGCCTGGTATCCATATGCTACACATATCTCATACGTCTTATTGACAGATCAAAATCTTTATTTGCTTTCACAGATTCAGTATAATTAAAAACTAAACTTTCAAAGGTTTTAAAATAAATGCATGCTCGGTAGGTGAAACGGATGTTTAATCTGAAGGAAATGAGTTTGTGCAACGCAGCGATCCGTTTCGAAACTGCGAAGATAATACCGATTGACTTTTTGCTTTGCTTTTCTAATCCCCGCAGCACTAGCTTTAACAGAGAGGTTACGCGGAGACGGTTGTCACGGCAACATCTTATCAGCCACCGGTACTCCTGCATCCCTTCTCCGCCCCTCCATCATTCATCCCGGTGATTTGAGCGTAATTAAAACACACTCACGCCGCTGGAGACGCTTCACGCATCCTCAATTTATAAAGGTGCTCTGGGTCCCGCTGCTCTTTGAAATGGGTTGGACATGGTGGGCTGTTTTCAAAAATGACTGCTGTGAAGGTCGTAGTCCAAAACCAGAAAACCAGAAATATTTTTCTCTCACAGCTATAATTTATTCTATCAAAAGTGCAAGCCAGAGAAGTTAATATATGATATAATAAATTGGTCTAATTAATTTTATTTAACTGTGTTTATCCACCTTATTTTCCCCGTGTGAGAAGGTTACTCCACCCAAAAACGAAAATTTTCTCATTAATCATTTACCTTCATGTAACATTAGTTTCAATCCTGTTAAAGCTTCTTTCGTCTTCGGAACACAATTTAAGATATTCTGGAAGAAAACCTGGAGCTTTGTTTGTGACTGTCCCATTGACTGTGTACGCTGTTCTCTGTCAGCTGCGTCACGCGGACACGCTGTTCTTGTTCGAATCAAAGCGTATAAAAAACGTAGAAAACGTTTCCGCGAGACGCAGCTGAGAGAACAAAAGGCGTCCAAAATGGCGCTGATGTGAGCAGAGGAGACGAATTGTCGTTATTTTTGTTTTCTTTGCGTATAAAAAGTATTCTTGTAGCTTCGTAAAATAACCACTGATGGCAGATGTACTATTTTGACGACGTCTTTGATACTTTTCTGGGTCTTGACAGTGTTATTTACTTGGCAGTCAATGGGACAGTTAAAAACCTCACGGTTTTCATCCAAAATATCTTAAAGGGGTCCTATAATGCTTTTTCACTTTCTGAATTTTAGTCAGTGTGTGTTGTGTATGTTTAGCCATAAAAAAACATCTACAGTTACAAATCTCAAAGTCCACTCTAAAGGGAGATATTTAGTTTAAAAAATATCCCTTTTCAAGAATGACAGCGAAAAGCTCCTTTGGACTACAGCGTTTGTTTGTTTTTCATATGCTACACTCTTAAAATTAAAGGTGCTTCAAAAGGTGCCATATAAGAACCATTTTTGGTTCCACAAAGAACCATTCAGTCAAAGGTTCTTTAAAGAACCATCTCTTTCTTACCTTTTTATAATGTGAAGAACCTTATTTGCCACAAAGAAACATAAAGGTTCTTCAGATGTTAAAGGTTCTTTATAGAACCATTTAGACAAAAAAGGTTGTTCTTTGGCATCATGAAGCACCTTTATTTTTAACAGTGTATGATGTCACAACGCAGTCTATTAGAATATCATTCAAATAAATCCCGCCTATGGAAATTCAAATTGTTGGCGGTTGTGGAGGGACGAGGTGGAGGATTAGCCTAACTTTAGCCGTGTCGTTGACGCGTGCGGTATAGAGGGTCGAAACACATGCATTGACTAGCTGATGTAAACACAAGCATTGACTAGAGCAGTGGTTCCCAAACTGGGGGGCGCGGAGTTATGATAAGGGGGGCGTGGCAAGGCTATTGTACAGTCAGACGATTTTAATAGAGATTTGAAAGAGATAAACGGCTGAAACTATCTGCCGCGCCGCCCGGCATTATTCAGCGCGCACTGCTCAATGTGCGACGCTCTGGTCAGTATTCCGCTCTATGTGCGTTCCGTTGAGTTGCTCACGGCCCATATGAATGCTCCATTCGTGTACCGCTTATGCTCAACGGAAAAGCAAAGTCCGCTCAAATAACGCGCCAACAAAAAATGTCTATGTATACTTGTTCCTGTTTGCAACAGCGCCACATACTGTGCTGTAACCATAGGCGGATTAGTCTCGCGTAGCCAGACCTTCAGACTGACGGCTAAAGGTCTGGAATTCATGGCAGCTTTCATTGGCCAAGGCCCGTCCATAAGGCCATTTGACCGACATGTCAAACAACCAATCACAGTTCGTTTCATTCAGCGTAACGTTTCGGTGCGTGGAAATGCCCCCACAACAACAGACTGGCGTGCAACAAGCTAGTCATTGAAATAACCAGCATTGAAAGATAACGAAGAAGAGGGAGAACAAGCAGTAAGTCAGTAATTTGTTCGCGAACGTCGCAAATGTGTATAACAACAATGGCGTCTGCATAAGCACATTTTAGCAAAACGCTGAGTAAAACAGTTTGTTTCCCGGCGGACCGAAAATAAACGCAACGCTCGCGTCTCCCGGAAATCCGGTCAAATTCAACTAATCAGATGACGACTTCGACATTCCTGAAGTGTTTCCAGTCAAGTGTGCCATATGCATCAGACGTTTAGCCAACGTTCCGTGGGCATGACGTTTGAGCCTGAGACTATAGGCGGATTAACCATATGGGCAATTGGGGGGGGTACCATGCAAATTAATTTTCTCCGGTAAGACGTCTGTTTAGCTATGGCCTATATATACCCTTTCATCAGAAAGTACTAAGTCAGTAGACGCGCGATCTATCGCCAGATTCACACAAACTGCGTGAACCCATGCACTTTCATTTTGATGCCTGTATATTACTCAACCACATTCTAGGAGCATGCTGTGCGGTGTATCGTGCAAATCCCGTCTATTTATTCTGCAAAAGTGGGGCCCGGCAGAAAAAGTTTGGGAACCACCGGACTAGAGTGACGATCATCGGTGGTTGCGTGGGAGCCGCGCTGTAGACGTGTTCAGGGTGTGGTAAGAGATTTATTCATTATACATTATACATATACAGTGTACACTCCATATCAACATATAATCAAAATATTAATTATTTTATATAATGTTAATGGTATATAAAGTATCCCAATTATTCTAATTACTGCTGGAAATGCAATAAAAATGTTTTGATAATACATACAATGCAATTCATTTTATACGCAGAAAATTTACTGGATTACCAAAAAAAAAAAAAAATAAATAAATAAATAAATAAAATAAAATATACATATAGCAAAAACCAAACAAATTTATCTTTAACGAAATGTATTTTTTATAGGCTTAAGTTACACGGTGCGTTCATTCATGCTGTCACGGCCAATGTGGATTAATAAATCAACATTGCAGCTGTGGGCTTATCAGCATCTCACATTCTAATAACTCTGAAATATCATTCATATCACATGGCAGTTTTCCACCAGAGGATAATCAGGATTAATACATTCATACTTCTATATAATTACTCTCTCCTGATTGATCAAAGTGTCCATCACAGCCTGGCACCGGGACATTAAACCGCAAAATAAATATACCCATTTTTTTCCGTGTATAAATCAAATAATACGCCGAGCTGATTAAATCAAGCACATGGGAGTTGACTGTATAATCATACTATGAAAGCATAACCTTGACTATTTTAAGGCTCCTCGCTCTCTCCGTTTCGGTTACTTGAGAATGGCTGCTAATAAACAGAAAGCCGTCCACACTTTCATCACACTCTCAATTACCCTGAGATGTGTTTACTCAGGACGACGTTTCTCTCTCACCATCGCATCGCTCACACCATCAGAGGCGTAAATCACCCCGCTCGCCGTTTTCCTCGTCTTTGGCGGTATCCCTTAATCGCCTTAATTAAATGGCGACTGTGGCTCCAAAAATAACTTGGACTTTCCAGCGCTCTAAAGGCCAGATCAAACAAACATCTGCAGAGAGGCCGTGAGGGTCTGCGGTAAGAGGTGGGGACCGGCGTCGGCCCTCAGAGACTGCCGCAGGCCCCTCGCAAACGTCACCGAATAAAAGATGGACTCCATTAGGGCCTGACGGTTTAAGATCTGCTTCGTGTTAGGAAAACTGTGAGGCTTTCCTGCCTCCCTCCCGTGTCCCACTTCAATCCTGACTCTGGGTTTCGCTAAAGCTCATGGATTAGTATCTGCTTTCCTCAGCGCTGCTTGGCCACTCTGATGTCTTTTTGCTGTCACTCAGGTGAAAAATATAAACCAGAAAAACACTACTCTACATTACCATACGTGAATTATGGATACATGCCTACATATTTCAAGTACAAGTGGGATCTTGCATGTCAAAAGTCAAACTTGCTTGGTTGCTGACCATTTATTAGACCATATGACCCTCAAGAGTCAAACTGACATTTAAAATATATTGCAGTGTCTTGCAGTCATTTTTTAAATTATTGTTATATACTTATGCTTTTGCAGATGCAACTTACACTGAATTTAAGGTAGACATTTTATTATTTCATGCATTGCCTGTAAAAGCTATGCATTTGATCTGAACTTTTTCTACAGAGCTAGATTTTTACTTACAGGAAAAAGGTTAACAGTTAAAACAAACACAGTTGAAGTCAAAAGTTTACATATACCTTGCAGAATCTGCAAAATGTAAATTATTAAAAAAAAAAAGAGGGATCATACAAAATGCATGTTATTTAGTTCTGACCTGGATAATATATTTCACATAAAAGACTAAAAGACATTTACATACAGTCTACAAGAGAAAATAATAAAAATGAACCTTTTCAAAAGTTTACATTCACTTGATTCTTAATAATGTGTTGTGACTTGAATGATCCACAGCTGTTTTTTCTTGTTTATTTTTGATTGATAGTTGTTCATGAGTCCCTTGTTTGTCCTGAACAGTTAAACTGCCGGTGTTCTTCAGAAAAATCCTTCAGGTCCCACAAAGTGTTTGGTTTTTCAGCATTTTTGTGTATTTGAACCCTTTTCAAGAATGCTTTCACACTGAGGACAACTGAGGGACTCATATGCAACTATTACAGATGGATCAAACGCTCACCAGTGTTTCAGAAATAAACCTGATGCATTAAGAGCCGGGGGTGAAAACTTTTTAAATTTGAAGATCAGGGTAAATTTCACTTATTTTGTCTTCTGGGAAACATGTAGTATCTTCTGTAGCTTCTGAAAGGCAGTACTAAATGAAAAAATAAAGATATTTAGGCAAAATAAGAAAAATGTATACATCTTCATTCTGTTCAAAAGTTTTCACCCCCTGGCTCTTAATGCATCAGTGAACATTTGAACCTTCTGTAATAGTCCCTCAGTTGTCCTCAGTGTGAAAAGACGGATCTCAAAATCATACAGTCATTGTTGGAAAGGGTTCAAAAACACAAAAATGCTGGAACACCAAAGAATTTGCAGATCCTGAAGGATTTTTCTGAAGAACAGCAGGCAGTTTAACTGTTCAGGACAAAAAAGGGACTAGTGAACAACTATCACTAAACAAAATAGTGATAAAAAATTGTGGTTAGTAACGTATTAATAATAATAATTAGGTTGTAATCAAGTGATAATCAGATTTCTTTTGACCTAACTCTTGTACCATATTTATATAAAATACAAAAAAAAAAGAAGAAAGTATATTCCATCTAATTTCCTTTGCAATTATAGCCACCTGACTAGTGACTGGTCTGATTAAAAATGAAAATGTAAAATGTAAACAAAGAAGAATTAGGGAGAATCCATAAACATGTCTTGCATTTGTGTGAATATGTAATCATGTAATTAAAAAATAACAGTAGTCTGATTAAAAGTATTTTAAAATGTAATGTGATCTAATTACAAGTACTTAATTTTGGAATCTGATTATGTAATCCAGATTACAAGTAAACAGTTACTATCCAGCACATTACATATGCATTCCCTGGGAATCAGACCTTAATGTTGCCATTTAATTTACTGGAATACTTTACATTAAAGGCTGGAATACACTATGCAATTTTTCCCCAGATTTACTATGTGGAGAAATTGATGCCAGTTGTGGAAAGACAGAGCCAGTCTAGAAAATCTGACAGATTTCATTGAAATTCACGTAGTGTATGATGATCACAGACTCTGATTTTTAGCTTCAGACTATGATTCTGGCATCAAATTAGCACCATAGCAATGCACTATCAACCAGCATCCACATACCTGGCAACCACATGTAATAGTCTAGCATTATGGTGGCTCATTCAAGAACCATTTACATTTTCTTATAGATACATGTAGTATTAGCTATTTCACCACTAGAAACGCTGGGAAAGCAAGCTCTGGAGCGCAATGAGAAACAGATATGCCACCAAGACCACTTTATTAGCACCAAGCGATTTCAGATTTCATTCTACAGAAATCACTTCAATAAGGACTGCATATTTTTTATGCTGTAAATATTTTACAGGGGTCCGGGGTGGGGTACCGCAATCTTCAAAACCCAGCTGTCCAATTCTCAAGTTCTACATCAAAATCTGCACTATACGTTTTCATTGTTTAGAGCATTTCAACAGTCCACTCCATATTCCATGAAAGTTTTAAGACTCTCCCCTCCAGTCCTGTTTTTGAAACCATTAATCAAATCACTGAAAATAGCGCACGGAGAGAGCATTGTTCTCGGAGAGGTGGAAAATGAGAGAGAAACGTTATAAGAGCACCTAGAGACCACAAAGCATTCAACATTAATTCTATTTTGGACACTCAAGTCTGAGAAAGACAGAAAGGAGAGAGAGAAACAGAGCAGTTTTGGAGTGAAGTCAGTCTTCACAGTACCTCTATATCCAGGAGACATCGGGTCGATCCTGTTTTGATGGTGAGCATCTTTCTTTCTGAACACACGTATAATCAATATCCATTTCTAGCTTCTTTCCATCACAGGCTCCGTCGTCATGTGTATATTCTGTCTGCCGCATTTCACAAAGGTCACCTGGAACTAATACACCTTAAATCTGTGGAACTGAAAAACAAATTACACGCAGGTTCCTGCGGACATGGCTTTCAGAAGCGGAAAATATCTGTAAGATTGGACAGAGATCTGTTTATAGCGGGGACAAACAACAATTGCGTTTCTTGGAAACAGTCTTTGGAACACAAAATAAAACAGGCAAAAATGTGAACAATTGCTCTTTGTTCTTTTCTAAGACAGTTTGAGAAAGCACTACATTTGCATTTATAGACCGGTGAATGCAAAAATCCCAATTCATCATAATTAGCATCCTGCATTTGCCGTTGGGACCCGGCGGGCGCATATGCAGGGATTTCTTCTGTCTAGTTTTGGCACACTGCCTGAGGCTCAGATCAAACACACAGTAGAGCCACTGTAAGAAAGCAGTAGGTATTCTGGGAAGGTATTAGAAATAGTCTTTTTTGTTTTTCTGGCTCCACCTGTAAGAATCCTTAGCTGTCAGCGGCACTGAATAATTAATGCTCTTTTAGACATATGCACACTCCTGCACCACCATCAATCTCACAGTCTTAGGCACTGAGTACTTGTCCACAACAGCTCTGATGTTCATGCATGTGATTCATCTGTTTTTCTGTTGAGGAATGACTTTGCTATGACTAAACAGCATATCATAACCGTCAAATTGAGCTTTTAGTTATGCCGTGAGATTTAGTTTACTGTACAGTAGACAAAGATGCGTGGGGAATAAAGATACAGTAAATTCAGTTTAAAAAATTGAATTAAAACTTTAAAAGTGTTCTAGAGAGATACTGATAACAAAAGATATGGATATAAAGAAGTATTTGATTCAGTTTAGTACAAATAAAATAAAATAAAAAGGTTTAAAGTTGTGCTAGAAAAATTTTACCAATTAAAATGTGTGAAAATAAACAAATTTGTTTCAGTTGTGATCAGTAAAATTAAAAAAAAAAAACTTCAAAAGTGTGCCAGACAGATGCGTGGAAATATAGATAAACATTTAGTTTCAATTCAATCCAGTTCAGTAAAAATATATATACAGTAATCAACATTTGAAGTGGATCAGAAAAGTTAATCAAAGTTGTCCGAAGGGAAGAACAGGTATTGTTTTGGTTTTAGGACAACTTTGATAAAAGGTTTTGATCCGCTTCAAATGTTGACTACTGTAAATAAATAAAACCTTTAAAGATAAAAAATATTAACAATAAAGGTGGGTGTGGTAAAGAAATGTTGTATTTATTTAAGTTAAATAAATAAAGTTTAATAAATTAAAATATTTAAATAATAAAATAAAATATTGTATTCAATCATGTGGTGTTTGGTAAAGCAATCATAACTAATAATAGTGCATATATTTAGTACGACAAATGACATGAACAGACACTAAACTGAGTCATTCTTTCACTTTGAACCAGCAAGCAACCATAGCAACACACTACAAACACTCTGAGCACCTTAGCAACCGGTGTTCTATTCTATTCTATTCCCAAACTGGCAAATACAGAGATTCATGTCCATTTTGTTTTCTCTGTACAGCTGCTGAAACAGCTGTCTTTCTTTGATGCTTTGATATGGGAATTGAGGATAAAAGCTGCTGTTACTTCCTGTCCTCTCAGCACGCATGCCATCTCTGGCTCTGAGGATATGGCTGAGGGTCAGCGGCTGCACTCAAAGCAAACATCTGGAGACATCTGCTTTCCTCAGCGTTTACTTTACACAAAATAAAATGGACATCGGTGCCTTTGATGACACCAGACAGAACGCTACGCTAGTGTAAAATCAACCATCTTCAGGCACTTCTGCAGCAACAGAAGGGTTAAAATCAATCCCGTTTGCATTTCAGCTGAGTCAAACTCCCTGAAGGAATTCGTTTACATGTCCAGATCATTCACGACTGCATAATTGATAATGGAGCATCATCACCAAAGGTCAAACAACAACATTTTCACTCCCTTTCCTGGTTCTTTATTCCCACAAATCAATGCTTTCTAACTCGCTCGTAGCCCTATGGCTGGAACAATGCGACTCGATTGAGCCAAGGAAACTGTACGTCCATCCATCATCTGATCTGGCAGTGTGAACGCAGCCTGATTTCCATAAACACACACAGACAGCTTCCATCTGTAGCCCTCCACTGGACGCCAAACCTTACGCTGCATAATTAATCTCAGGCCGAGCAAGCAGCCATTAGCAAACACATTGTATCTGCAGTCGTATTTGCGGTGCGAGAGAAACAACAAACGAGAATGAATGCCTTAAGAGAGTTTTTTTTTTTTTGTCTTCACAGTCTGATGGAGAATCATTTGGCTAGTGTCCAGTGCCCATCCTCCCCTGCGGTTCTCTTATCTATTGAGGCTCCATTAAAACCCCAGAGCGAGATAATCAAAACCCCTCCCAAACACCAATTAACATGCATTCAGCCCAGCGGCGCAACACTTGGCCAAGAAATCTGCACTGTGTCCAAACAAACTCGCACATTTGACTAGGAGAAGTTAATAGTCTCATTAAATAAGCTCAACTCCTCATTGCTGCCGAGACACTTGAGCTGTTAAAGATAACGCAGTCATTCTAATGCAATAATGTGGCTATTTACAAATGCATTCTTGAACGTTGTGAGAATTATTTTATATCGGCCAGCAACAGACAGCAACAGAAAAAGTATTGGTCACACTTTACAATAAGGTTTGATTCATTTACACTAATTTTTAATACATATGAAGTATGAAAAACAGTATATTTATAAATTAGTTTAAACCTAGATTAAAAATAAATTAAAAAAGCAGATATCAAATTGATCAACCAAATTGTTCAAACATTATTTCAAGTTTTCACACTTGGTTCAAAAATGCATGATCATTTTAAAAATTAAATTACATTTCTAAACTAAATAAAACACCCAACAAAAATTCACTTTTGCAAGTGAATTAGATTGAGTTCATTTTCAATTGAATTCTAAAATAAAATATCCAATAATGATTCAGTTTTGCAAGTAAAATTAGATTAAGTTCAATTTCTATTCAATTTTAAAATAAAATAAAATACCCAATAGCAATTTACTTTGGCAAGTTAAATTAGATTGAGTTCATTTTCAATTAAATTCTAAAATAAAATACCCAATAACAATTCACTTTTGCAAGTAAAATTAGATTGAGTTCATTTCCAATTCAATTCTAAAATAAAATACCCAATAATGATTCAGTTGTGCAAGTAAAATTAGATTGGGTTCAATTGCATTTCAATTCAATTCTAAAATAAAATACCCAATAGCAATTCACTTTCGCAAGTAAAATTAGATTGGGTTCAATTATTAATTCAATTCTACAATAAAATAAAATACCCAATACCAATTCACTTTCGCAAGTAAAAATTATACTAAGTTAATTTTCACTTCAATTAGATTGAGTTAAATTTCATTTCAATTCAATTCTAAAATAAAATACCCAAAAGCAATTCACTTTCAAAAGTAAAATTAGATTGAGTTCAATTCCATTTCAATTCAATTCTAAATTACTTATAATAAAATTAAGAGTTGATTTTGAATTCAATTTAATTTTAAAATACAATACCCAATAGCAATTCACTTTCACAAGTAAAATTAGACTGAGTTCAATTTCAATTCAGTTCTAAAATAAAATAAAATAAAATACCCAATAGCAATTCACTATAACAATTCAAAATTAGACTGAGTTCACAACACAAACTAAAATAAAAATAAAATGCAATGAAAAGACATAAACAAGAACATTTTCTCAAGTAAAACTGAGTTCACATAATGAAATAAAAACATAAAATATAATAAAATACAACACAAAAATACATAATAAATAAAATGAATCATAAATAATTAAGTAAAATTAGATTGAGCACATGAAATAAAATAAAAATGCAATAAAATTAGACAATCACTAGAAGTTTACTTCTACAAGTGAATCCAAAGAACCTTTCCATTGCACAAAAGATGCTTTCCAGAGGAAAAAAAAAGGTTTTTAGACTAAGAAAACAAGGTTTCTTTTCACTGAAAGGTTTTTTAGGGTTCCAAAAAATGGCTGTAAAAAACCCTTTTGGAAGCTTTATTTTTAAGAGTGCAGAGTCCACATGAACTGGAACCAGTTCGTAGGTGCACACTGAATTCACACCAACCAAACTCTGTTGACAAACAGATTCAAATCTCTAGTGACAGTGTTTTACAGAGTAGCCAATTTAAACAATAGATGTCTAGATGACAAACAGAGGTGGACATGACACTGGTGAGTGTCTCAGCAGGTGGAGGCATCAAGGTCTGACGTGAGGGAGTGATCTGTTTGGCAGGTGTTCAGAACTGAGGGTCACTCGGGTACAATCTCCACCATCCTGAAGCTTAACGGCAGTAATTCATCACTGGAGGGACAACAACAAAGCGGTGGCACACTAAACTGGCCTAAATCATTCAAGCAAGCCATTTATCTAAAACTCTCTGGTCTGAGAGGGCGAGGAAGTTCTTTGTGCTTCTTATCATGACCCCAAACATCATTACTCAACGTCACCCTGCTCTTGTAGTGGAATAAAGCAAGAAATCTTTATCCAAGCTGGTCAATATCACTGAGAGTCAGACAGGTCTGCGGATGTCCTACATTCATCCAGATATGTGGCATAATGCTCTTCCTCTTGCAACTTTAAAGGATCTGCGCTAATGTAACATTTAAACGCAGTATGAAATTGAAGTTTGGAGGCTTTCAGTCCATTTAAGTCCAGGTTTGATGGCATATGCATGCTAATGCACTTTTAAAAGTTGAACTTTTATGAAAAGATACGTCTGTTAAGTTTCTCTTCCAGCAAAACAGACCAAAAATATTGACTTTACCCAATACAATTTTGAATGAAAAGCTTTCTAGAATGAAAACATTATCTGTTATACTGACAAGCTTTTCAATATGTCCACTTCATTAGATCATGCTAGGGCTGCATACATCAACATGGGAAAACAAAACAAATAAATAAAATAAAATAAAATAAAATTAGTAGTTCATATCTAAAAGTAGAGTGAAAAGAGTTAATAAAATAAAATACAACAAAATGCAATTAATAATACAGGCTTATATATCAACATGGGGACAAAAACATTTCTTAAAAAGGTGAAATCTAAAAATAAAATTATAATAAAATAAACTATATATATATATATATATATATATATATATATATATATATATATATATATATTATATAAAATATTATAATTGTAGTTCATTTCAACAAGTAAAATTATATTGAGTTAATAAAAAAATACAAAAAAATAAAATAATAAAATTAAATTAAAATAAAACAATAATAAAATAAAATAAAATATAAAAGATTAATAGCAGCTCATTTCCAAAAGTAATGCATAGTGCATAAAATAAATTACAATAAAATGCAATTAATAACACAGTTAGGATTACATATATCAACAAGAAAACATTTTTTAATAAAGTAAAATATAAAAAATGAACTAAAAAAATAAATAAAAGATTAATAGCAGTTCATAAAATAAAATACAACAAAATGTAATTTTGTTACAATAAAAATAATAATAAAAAAAGTAAATAAAATAAAATAAAATAAAATAGAAAAGATTAATAGCAGTTCATTTCCACAAGTAAAATTGGATTGAGTTAATAAAATAAAATATAATAAAATGTAATTATTAACACAGTTGGGGTTATATATACCAACATTGGGAGATTTTTTTTTAATAAAGTAAAACAAAATATAAAAATAAAATAAAATAAATACAATAAAAGATGAATACCAATTTATTTCCACAAGTAAAATTATATTAAGTTCATAAAATAAAATACAGCAAAATGCAATTAATAAATCAAATAAAAGATTAATAGCAGTTCATTTCCACAAGTAAAATTAGATTGTTTTCATAAATAAAATGCTATCAAAAATACAGGAACAATACCAGTTCAAATATAACATTAAATATAATAGAATGCACTACAAATATACAATCAATTTAAGTATTAAAAAATTGATAAAATAAAATAAAAAAGATTAATAGTAGTTCATTTCCACAAGTAAAATTTGATTTTTTTCATAAATAAGAATGCAATTAAAATTTCATGATCAAAAACAGTTCACAATATAAATTAAAATAAAAGTCTAACACAAAATATAATAGAATGCACTACATAAATACATAATGTCACTGTTAAAATGAGCTTAAATAAAATTAAAAAAAAATAAATGATCAAGTTCACAAAACAAAACTTTAAGGTCTTCAAGTCAATAAATCCCACAGTCGGCTTCATAACTATCAATGTCAAAGTGGTATCTCAGAATCAATTAGCTATTAATTTCTCCCACACATAAAACACAAGACATTAAGAGTTCAAAATGGCCTGAGGCGCCTTGATATGTCCATATCTATAATCTATTTTATTATCCTACCCTCATAATTTCCCAATAAATGCTTTGCAGAACCACACTGCAGTTCTGATTTCTTAATGTGCATAATAAACTGCTCTTTAAAGGAGAGCGTTTAAATCTGAAATCCGAATCCACTCGTAATACATCAATCAAATTACTGTTCATTAGCATAAAGTTAATCTGTCGCTTTAGTTGCCTCAAATCATAACCTCACTGGTCACTTTGGCGCCGCAAGTCACTGTCAGTATGAACAACCCTTTAATAGTTTTGCCTGTGCTCCTCAAGAAATCCTTTATTGTACCTCCAGATGGAATAGTTGGGAAAAATGCAAGTTTTCCCGAAAGCATTATCCATCTGAAGTCACAATGATTAAATGCACAAAGCTCATCCAATCAGAGCTCACGATTCAACCAGCTATTGACATCCCAAACAAAACAGCCACTCCAACGTGTGGCAATTCCCACAAGGTTTAAGCGGCAGTCTCCGATGGAAACGGTGGCCTGATAGACGTAGGATTTTACGTGACTTTTCTCTGTTCTACAGGACATTTCAAGAGGAGAGTGGATAATGTCATGGTTAATTTCCAACGGCTTCCTGCCTGACACATCTGGCTTTGATAAACAGCTGGCTAACGGAGGCTTTAAGAGGATTTTTTGGGGTGGGAGATGCAGGGGGTGGGACTGATATGAGCTGACTGCAAAGCTTGGCCCACAAACCTAATCTTTAGAAAGCACTTAAAGCAAGTTTGAGTGATTTCAGGCCAGCGTTTGGTTTCTGAGGCCTTCTTTTCTTTTCTTTGCAATGCGGTTTAGTTGCGCTGGCGGGTCTCTTGCGTATTCATTATAATCCAATCAAACTGACCTCAGTTTTAGGATGAGGTTGATCATTTAGTGTTTGGACACACACAGATGCTTATATAGTTAGTGCAGAAGCTACATATCATTTAACTCAGCGAAAAGATTAAATCACATGAAGAACAATAATATACAGTTGGCACAATGTTGATTACCACAGACGTTAATTTCAACTGGTCTGAGCCAACAGAACTGCAAATCAATGTTTAATATTTTAAACATAACAGCACAAGATTGGTGTGTCAGAATCGCTGACAAATCTCGTCTGAAATGATACTGAACTTTCAAACTCATTTCATAAGATAAAATCTAGATTCTTTTATAGAGTGATCATTCTACACTTATTGTTTATTTAGTATCAATGTATAAAAATATGATCAGTAAATCATGGTAACATGTTTTTATCATTAATTTCATTTTTAAAGTTACATATGATGCAAGTCAATTTTTAAGTCAGTGTAATATAATTTAAGTTGAAATTATTTGTACAGCCAATTTGATTATACTTAAAAATGTAGACAGAAACTGACATTTTTTAAGGTTGCTTAATTTTTTTAGTGTAAATTTTTATTTGCATTAAATATCAAGATGACCTAATATATTTTGAAACATTGCACTTAATACTCAATTTCACAATGCGCTCAATTGACTTTAAACATGAAAAATGATAAATTGACTAAAAAATGTAACTATAAATGAACAATTATCCATCATAACTAGACACCAATTGCATGCAATTTGATGAGGTTAAGTAATTTTGCATATTAATGTTTGAAAAACTAATTATTAAAAAAACAAAATTCAGAAATTTACTTTTTTTTTTCCATTAAGGGACAACATTTTCAACATTTTTTATTTTTTGTTTTACATTTGTGAGGGCAATTTTTATAATCACTTTATTATTATAAAAATCATACTATGTTGTCTTTAAATACTTAAATTTACCCAATTACTTTAGTCAATTTTTTTTGGACCTTTTTATTTTTCATTTTTCCATATATCAGACATTTATACTAAAATATGTAACTATAAATGAACAATTATCCATCATAACTAGACGCCAAATTGCATGCAATTTGATTACGTTAAGTATTTTGCATACTAATGTTTGAAAAACTAATTATTGAATATATGTTTCACTAATTATTAAAAAAAAAAAAAAAAAAAAGAAATTAAGGGGCAATATTTTCTCCCTGGAATTGATTGCCAGGGGCATTTTTTTTTACATTCAAGAAGGCTATTTTTATAATCAGCTTATTATTATAAGAACATACTATGTTGTCTTTAATGTCAACAAACTGAAATTTACCCAATTACTTTAGTCAATATTTTTAACTGTTGTTTATAACAATAGACTGTTAAAAACTATATCTAAATTATACATGTAAAAAACAGGAGCTCATAGGGCTGCAATATTATAAATATATTTTTTCTAGATTATTGCTCTTTATATTGAAATAATGATTATTAATATTGATATAGAAAACAATATAAAACGTTTTTGTTTCATTTTGGGCATATTCGGGTTTCACAGACAAACATTTCATTCTAAGTAGTTAGCCAAGTCTAGCACAAGTTATGCAAAAACTGCCATTATTATCACTGAAGCTAAGAAATTAACATTTATATTCATGATATCTGCACTGTGTTGTTTATGATGAGAGAATTTGAGAGCATTGACTAATCTAAGTGCCTCTGATTGGCTAATGCATTCCTAAGTTCAACAGAAACACGTTTGATTGGTTATAAGGCTGAAAACTGCACAAAACAGCTTATGAACTAAATATAATTCCACGAAGTTATACTTTTTGTTTAACTTTCATTTTAATTGCAACAGACGTAATACACTTTAATTGTGCAGGGGCATTTTTTGCCCCTTTGTTTTGAATTTATGGGGCATTTTTGTTCATTTTGGTGATCTTTTTAGCCACAAGCCCTCATTAATTTCCGACCCTCCAATTTCTGCAAACATCTCCTGCAGGAGTTACACCAAAGTCCTTTTAAGACAAGTCATGTCACTCGGCGGCCATCTTTGAAACGCTACTCGGGCATTCAAGTGCAACTCCTATCTCTTTGAATGGGGAAACATCAAATTCTCCAAAACTGTTCACCAACCTCACGATTAAATTTCATATTTTAAATCTGCAAAGAAATCCAACAAGAACTGCCTCATAAATATGGTTCCTTGTGCTCCAATAGCGTTAAAAAACGCTTATTTTTCCGGCTAAATGAGCCAGTGCGCATGCGCAGTACTGAGCGCACGTCTTAGGCCCCGATCACACCGAACGCGTCTTTTAGTTCTAAAAACGCGAGGCGCACAGCACTGCCTTTTTTGGTGACTTTTAATAAAAGAGCAGTGTGCTGCGGTTTTTTTATGTTGCTAAGCAATGACCAAAACAGCTGTCCTGTCAGTCAAATCAAAGGATTATAGCGCGAGCGCTCTAAAATCTTAGTTTTTTGCTGTTAAGTAAACTGTCATATTAGCAGAAACCCTAAATAATACAGCTCCGGGTTACCCACGATAGACACCAAAGGTTTCTCCTCCTTTTCTGCAGTCTCCGGACTTTTTAAGCAACGGTAAACTTTCGTCACCACAACAGAAGGCCCGCCTCTCCATTCATTCGATTGGACAATGGAAAAGAACGCGAATGACGTTGGGCGTTTTTCCGCTCAGAGTTGATTTTTTTTCAACTTCAGGCGCTCAGAGCGCTCCTGCAAAAACGCGAGGCGCAGCAGGCGGCGAAAATGCGAGGCGCCCGGGGCGCATAAGCAGCGAGCAGAACGCTCACTGCCAACAGAAAACCATTCAAAAGAGGCGCCTCCAACTGCTAAAACGCGTTCGGTGTGATCGCGGCCTTAGAGCGCCGATTGTTTCTATAGCAACCGGGACTTCTAACGGCAGCTGCAGTGTCGCGCTGACTTTACTAATCAACGATTAGCTCTTTCACTAAAAAGGCGGAGCTTCGCGGCCATGATGACCGTTGCATTTTTCCCCATTCAAAACTACACGAGTGACATGTCTTTGGTATTCTATAGTCTTTGGTTACACCAAAATAGGTAGATGAGGATAGCAAAATAAAGTTAACTCTGACATATTATAAAATTTGATTTGACACTTTGACCTGACCATGTTTTGCTTAAGTGTTTTTTCTTTATTTGTTAACGTGACCTTTTTACACCAGATACTGAACAAAATTAAGCATTGCTTGGTATTGGTCAACAAAGTATTGATAGTTGTGTAAATATTGTCATACTAACAGTTGTGATTGTAATCCATTACATACCTATCTTCAAAGATATCTGACATTATCAAGATGAATTGGTTCTGATACAGTTTAACTCTTGAGTTCTTGTCATATTTTGTATAACTATAGCAAATAAACTGTGACAATGTGAGAAATGTTGAGTGTCTGAATAAATTTTGGTTTGACTGTATGTAATAATGGACAACATGGCACAGATCCACATAGACATAAACGGCAACTAACCATGACTAACTGAAAAACTACTTTCTTCAAAACAGCTGTGTACCACCAAGTTGCTCATGTCTCTGGTCTGCATCACATCACACCATTAGCTTCTTCATTTCCAGCCCTGCTCTGGCTGCTCTTATCATCCGCACTTATCGCTCCATTGGCTGCTCTACAGCTGTGAAAGCCTAACATTTTCCCAGATGAGCTCTTTATATATAGATTCCACTCCTCCTCACAAGATTCGTCTTCTTATACCTGCAGAAAAACAGAGAAAAGTGGATACAGGGTTATTTTGTGCCATAGTGCTCTAACATGAGACTCAAAACAACAATACTCTCAGTTATTATTTTATTCTTGAACACAATCTGCTGGGAGTTCCTGCACCAAGGTCAAGATGGATCAAGATACTTCCATTAAAGTCTGAGATGGTACGCTGGCAGACCACATACTGTCTGTCTGACGCATATTGTAGACCAAAACGGCAATGGTTTTCTAAAATTTCTAAGTCTGCTTTTATGCAATTTTACAAGATTTTATCGAACTGTTGGGAAACAAAATGTGACCCTGGACCACAAAACTAGTCAATTTTTCGAAATTGAGATTTATACATTGTCTGATAGCTGAATAAATAAGCTTTCCATTGATGTTGTTATTTGGCCGAGATACAAATATTTGAAAATCTGGAATCTGAGGGTGCAAAAAAAAAAATCTAATTTAAAAAAAAATCGCCTTTAAAGTTGTCCAAATGAAGTTCTTAGCAATTCATATTACTAATCACAAAGATATGATACATTTACGGTACGAAATTTACAAAATATCTTTATGGAACATGATCTTTACTTAATATCCTAATGATTTTTGGCATAAAAGAAAAATCGATCATTTTGGCCCATACAATGTATTTTTGGCTATTGCTACAAATATACCCATGTTGCTTAAGACTGGTTTTGTGGTCCAGGGTCACAAATGACATTTATAAGGTACCAGGAACAATCGGTTTATAAGGTACAATAACATCGGTCCCTGCACTGGTAAAAGCAAAATAGTTACAGTACTTTCAATCGCTGTCTATAAGGGCACTAAACCAGCATAAACATTACAATGGCAGGAAGATGTAAACATTATAAATGTTAAAATGCATCTAGTGTAATAAAATGGTTTACTAACCTTGACTGTGCAAACGTTATATCCACATTTTCAACTCAGGATCACGGAAAGTGGATAAACCCTGTAACTTACACACAATACATACAAAAATAAACCTTAATCTGTCTAGAAATGTTGATTTAGACAACATTTCCGCTCAAATAGCACGTACTTTTGCATTAATATCAGCACTTAATCTAAACTACAAGCTACTGTATGCATTTCTGTTTTGTTTTCAGAGTTACAGCCTTGCTTATTAGTTTTGAAAGAACAGAGATTGTGAACGCTGTCCCTTTTCCAATATACACTACCAGTCAAAAGTTTTTGAACAGTAAGAGCTTTTTTTTGCTCACCAAGCCTGCATTTATTTGATTCAAAGTACAGCAAAAATACAGTAAAAATTCGGAAATATTTTTTACTATTTAAAATAACTTTTCTATTTGAATATATTTTCAAATGTAATTTATTTCTGTGATTTCAAAGCTGAATTTTTAGCATCATTACTCCAATCACATGATGCTGGAGGAGGGACAAATGATAGAAATTAATACTTTTATTTAGCAAGGATGCTTTAGATTGATTGAAGTGATGATAAATACATTTATGTTTTATAATTTATAATCTTATAATTTATAAAGATTTCTATTTCAGATAAATGCTGTTCTTCTGAACTTTCTATTCATCAAAGAAATCTGAGAACAATCTTTTCAACATAATAATATGAGCAGCAAATACATATACATTAACATACAGGAATAAACTACATTTTAAAATATATTCAAATAGATAACAGTTATTTTAAACAGTAGTTTTTGCTGTACTTTAGATCAAATAAGTGCAGGCTTTGTGAGCAGAAGAGACTTCTTGAATAAAAACCATAAAAAAATCTTACTGTTCCAAACTTTTAACTGGTAGTTTATATATTTTTGAATGAACTAGTAATTTTACTGAATATCTGCATATTGTTAACCAAAATTGTCAGTGATTCCAGGCCAGAATGAGCTGTTAAAATGGACCAGACTTCATGACGATAGTCAGAAGTCTGGTTCTGCGAGACTTCTTCCAGACTTTATCATGTCTTGAGTGCTGAAAAGGAAACAGGATGCTTATTAGACAGGCATCATCAGTGCAGGACACTGCAAAGCAGCATCTGATAGTGGCTATCTCTCTCTATCTCCCTGTGTAATGGGAGAAACAGTAGTCTGAGACTAATGATGTGAAAAACCTCTCTCATGAAGTAATGCACTTCGCTGCCATTACCATGACAGAGAACAGCCCTGCTTGGACAGAAAGAATGCGACAAATGACGTCAACCTGGGGAGAAATGGAACAAAATTATAAAAAGTTTAATTAAAATTGTGGGATAATGCAAAAACATGTGAACGTGGATCAAGATTTGTTTAAAATTTATTCGTATAAAAAAGTGCAACTAGTCGCACAGCAAACAACAGCACATGTGGTTTCATTTAACAGCGATGCAAGAAAGATTAGAGTTCATTATATCTCTCGCACTGACTGTCATCCAAAAATGAGCTTCTGCGATGTGAATAATTTAAGGCTGAGAACATCTCCTTCCTTTCAGGCACTTAGCAGTTTCCTGTCAGAGAGGTATCACAGGGTCGTCGCTGTTAAAACACATCATTAGCAGAAGAGTCTGTATCTCCTTCAACAGAGCTGAGGCTGACAGACTCTTGATCCTGTTTGACAGACGGCAGCCTCACTGACATCACTCTGACGCCACTTCCTCCTCCTTCCGTGTGCAGAAAAATGTCTTCACCTGTGGGACAACAGATGAGTCAACATTTGCATAACGACCGGTGAAACAACAAGGAAAATGCAAAAACATATAAACAAGATATCAATTATTAGTTTAGGGTCTAAGTTTATGTATATAGTTGAAGTCAAACGTTTACATACACCTTGTAGAATCTGCTAAATGTTAAATATTTTTTTAAAATGCATGTTCATTTTTATTTAGTACTGACCTGAATAAGATATTTCACATAAAATATGTTTACATATAGTCCACAAGAGAAAATAAATTTTTTTTTTCACACTGAGAACAACTAAGGGACTCATAGGAAACTATTACAGAAGGTACAAACGCTCACTGATGCTTCAGAAGGAAACACAATGCATTAAGAGCCGGGGGTGAAAACTTTTGAACGGAATGAAGATGTGTAGATTTTTCTTATTTTGCCTGAATATCATATTTATTTCATGTAGTACTGCCTTTCAGAAGTTACAGAAAATACTTTCATGCTTCCTAGAAGACAAAACAAGTTCAATTTAGCCTGATCTTCATATTTCAAAAGTTTTCACCCCCGCTTTTAATGCATGGTTTTTCCTTCTGAATTTGTCAAACCTGAACGATTTTTCTGAAGAACAGCAGGCAGTTTAACTGTTCAGGAAAAACAAGGAACTCGTGAACAACTAGCACTAAAAAAACACGGCTGTGGATCATTCAGGTGACAACATTTAAGAATCAAGTGTATGTAAATTCAACTATTATTTTCTCTGGTGGACTATATGTGAACATCTTTTATGTGAAATATCTTATTCAGGTCAGTACTAAATAAAAAAAGAACATGCATTTTAGTATGATCCCTCTTATTTTAGTAAAATAATTAACATTTTGCAGATCCTGCAAGGTGTACGTAAACTTTGGACTTAATTAATAATTTCAACTTTTCTGAACACTTATATAATTAGTTCTTTGGCTAGTATAAGTCACATTTTTGGAATGAACACGTTCCAAGAGCTACATTTGCTAAAACATTCTGACATTTCAATCCAATTAAGTCATCATGTTAAGTCCCAAAAATGAAGTCTTTCCAGTTAATGACACTGATTGAGAACTCATCATCAGAGCACACTGACATCAGCAGCTTATTAGGACATCTTTTATAACCGTCACACTGGCCTGGGGGTGACACACTTGCGCACACACACACAAACAAACACTCATCAGTCATTTCCTCTGTATTTGGGGGGGCAGCAGGCAGAGGCTGGGTGGGCATTTACCCAGATCAATGGGGCGTGTAGGAGAGGAAGTGTGAGTGAACAGAGACCCTCGTGGGACCGCCGGGCACACACTGATGGAGATCAGCAGGAGGCTGTGATTCAGACCCACACACACAAACAACAGTGGACGATGCTCTTTCTTGTGTGTTTTCTCAAGCTGTTAGAAAACTGTCACTGGTGAGGAAAATAAAGCTGGAGAGATATATTCAACCTCAGCAATACGGTACAAGTACAGCGTTTTCTTGCACTGCTGTACCTTTAAAACAAATATGTAAATATATATGTAAAATATTAATATATATTTGTAATTTTTTTTAAATGAAGTTTCCTAATGAGACTACTTTCACAATCGCTGTCTTGTCAAACAAATTTCTGTTTCAGATAAATCAGGGTTTCTACAGATATGAACAAGTGAAATTTAAGACTTTTTAAGACCTAAACCTGTAATGGAAAAACACATTATATTATATAAATACAGTATATGTAATATTAAATTTAATGTTTAATGTAAAAAGAAAACTAAGTTTCAAAACTAAAATGTCATTAATGATATTTATTACTATAATATATAGTGAACTTTTCATATTCCACGCAAAATGTTTTTATATGCAATATTTTCATCAGTGTTCAACTTTAACATACTTAAATCAGCATATTTTTAGTTACCCTTATAAAGGCCTTTTTTTTTTTTACTTTTTAAATGTATGCATCTCCTTATATTTCAAATTATTACAATTCAACAATAAATTCTATAGGGCTGTTACCAGGCAGATTAAATAATTTACAGTGCAAAATTACAAGTGCGATAAATAACATTTCAATAATGTTATAAGATTAATGTTTTAAATACAATTATGAATTTACACACAATAAATGTTTGCGGGAATCTTCTGTAAAGAGTCATTAGGTCCGTAAGACTAAAGATTTCGCAGTAATGTGATCAATAGTATTTAATACCCATTAAATCTAAATTTAAGACATTTAAGACTTTTAAGACATTTAAGTCCAGCGGACACCCTGTACATGCTGTTTTTCTGAACTTTCTAACTATCAAATAATCCTGAAAAAATTCTACTCAGCTGTTTTCAACATAATAATAATATATGTTTTTGAGGAGCAAATCATAATATTAGAATGATTTCCTTGTGACTGGAGTAATGATGCTAAAAATTTAGCTGAAATCACAGGAATAAATTACATTTTTAAATATATTCAAATAGAAAACAGTTATTTTAAATAGTAAAAATATTTCCAGATTTTACTGTTTTTGCTGTAGTTTGATCAGATTTACTATTTAGAACAGCTTGGACTATTTGGAATGGTATAGAACTTTGGATTTTCTCATAGACTGTGGACAGCTTGCAAAGGGTATGAATAATTTTGGACATGCCACTTTTTGTTCAAATGTAAATAAAAGCTGAAAAATATTTTCCACAATGATGCCTCTTGTACATCGTCTTATTATCTTTTGGGAGAAGCCGGTGTCATTTCCAGTAAAAAAAAAAAAATAATAAAAAAAAATTGCTGGTTGAATAAAAGTAACTTTAAGTCAGAATTTGCCAGGGGTATGAATAATTTTGGGCTTGACTGTATATATATATTTATTTATTTACATATAGTCTCTGTATGTTTTATATCTATATCTATATGTGGTTCATAATAGATCTATCCTTTAATTTTTATGACCCAATTTCTAAAAGGCTTTTTTCATAGCTTAGTATCTATACATATTGTGGAGGGAGCATGTTGAAGTACATCTATATTGTAAACCAAACTCTTTTATTTCAAAAGAACAAGGGATGTCATGTTTTCCATGGTATGTCTCTTTAAAAAATACCTTTCCAGTTTGCTTTGATCCATAAGTCATCAATTTGAACTGCAGAACATTTACTAGGAGACCTAAAGAGATTTTTTACATGGGCCTCTTCCATAATTTCCCTCCCACAAATATTGAGCTTCATTGGCTTGGACAGACCGAACAGCCTGCACATGGTTTCACTGGAAAGTGTTCAAAGCAAACTGACACAATCAGATTTGTTCAATAGATGATTAATAAAAGCCACTTCACGCCTAACGATTGAATCATAACCTGAATATAATAACAAGAAAAACCCCCACAGATTTAAACATTTGATATGGATCGACTATAATAACAAGACCATGTGGTGATGCACTTCCACCTGGAAAATATGGAGTCGTCATAATTTGGACAGTGATTTGTCTTTTGTCTATTGCCAGCATTGGCAAAATAACCTGAACAGAACAATAAAAAGCCAATAAGCACAAGCCTAGCCAGAAACACTGCAACATCCTCATTAAAGCGTTTGTTCACCCAAAAATGAATATTGTGTCAACATATGCTCACCCTCTTGTTGTTCCAAACCTGTATGAGTTTCTATTTTCCATAAAACACAAAATGCAAAATGGGAAATTTTGACTCTCAAGGTTCAAAATAGATCATAAAGCACTACAAAAGAAGTCGAAATCAATCATACCTCATATTTTAATTCTTCTGAATCCATACAATAGCTTTGTGCAAGGAAAAATCTCAAATTTAAAATGTCATTAATGGATAACCTTGCTTAACAGCAATTCACTTTCACTACATGGCAAAAAGCTTTTGCTATAAACATGTCCTTTTGGGTTCTAAGTCAAACAAGTTTGGAAAAACATCACAAAATGAGTGAATACATGAAGACAATTTTCATTTTTGGGAGAACTGTCTCTTTAAGAAACTGAGGAAAGGCTGAAACTCATTCACATTGGATGTGATGACCTTCAGTGTCATACTGTAACAAGAAAGCAGACTGAATAAGTAATGTTATTTCACACAAATATTCAAAGGTAAAAGTCCTTGGGGCATGTTCGCTTGCTGTAGTGTGTCTTTATGGCCGTCTGCAGTGAACACGGCCTCTGTGGAGCAGATGGGCCATGTTTGGCACAGATTCTTGTTGGAAAACCCTGTGGCCTACAAACACTACAGACTGACTACAACACCTCAGGGTGGAGAGAGAGAGAGCAAATGAAGGCAGTGAAAGGGAAAGAATGAAAAGAGTGGGAGTTTGTCCGTCAAAAGAAACAAAAACTTATTTTAAGTTGAAGTACATGTAAGCCGCCCAGAGCTATTCAGACCCAAGTGAGCGTGGTAGTGGGTGTCATGAATCAGTAAACAGCATTCAATGAACACCTTTTTTTTCTTTTTTCTTTTTTTGAAATAAGCCTTCACAGTAAGTCTAGACTTTGTGCTTATATAAATAAGAGTAGCGGATAAATGATGGTGACTCTCTATGAAAAGACTGACAGCAACTAGTAGCACAAAATAAGTAAATGAATAAATAAAAACATAAAAATAAAAATAGCCATCAGACAGATTTCCCAAATAGATAAATACTAATTAATTAATTAGACAAATAAACAGCTACCAGACAGGTTTCCCAAATAAATAAAAAATAAATAAGACAAACAGATATCAGACAGGATTCCCAAATAAATAAATAAGACAAACAAACAGCTACCAGACAGATTTCCCAAATAAATAAATACAAATTAATTAATTAATTCATTAATTAATATGACAAACAAACAGCTATCAGACAGTTTTTATAAATAAATAAAAAAAGAAAGAAACAAATAGCTATCAGACAGGTTTCCCAAATAAATAAATAAATAAGACAAACAAACAGCTATCAGATAGGTTTCCCAAATAAATAAATAAATAAATAAATAAATAAATTAAAAAGACAAACAAACAGCTATCAGACAGGTTTCCCAAATAAATAAAATAAACAAATAAATAAAAATAAATAAGACAAACAGCTATCAGACAGATTTCATAAATAAATAAATAAGACAAACAAAAAGCTATCAGACAGGTTTCCCAAATAAATAAATAAAATTTTAATTATTAATTATTAATTAATTAATTATTAAGATAAACAAGCAGCTATCAGATAGGTTTCCCAAATAAAAAAACAGGCTATCAAATATTCTAAGTAAATAAATAAATACATAAATAAATAAGAAAAAAAAAAAAAACAGCTATCAGACAGGTTTTCATAATAAATAAATAATAAATAACTAAATAAGACAAACAACCAGCTATCAGACAGGTTTACTAAATAAATAAATTAGTTAATTAATTAAAAAGACAAACAAACAGCTATTAGACAGGTTTCCTAAATAAAGAAATAATAATTTATAAATAAGAGAAACAAACAGCTATCAGACAGGTTTACCAAATAAATAAACAAATAAATTAATTAATTATATAGACAAACAAACAGTTATCGTATAAGTTTCCCAAATAAATAAATAAAAATAGGCTATCAAATGTTCTAAGTAAATAAATAAATTAAAAATTAAATTAAAAAATAATTAATTAATAAGACAAACAAACTATCAAACAGGCCCCCCCCCCCAAAAAAAAATAAAATAAAATAAAATAAAAATAAATAAATAAACAGGCTATCAAATGTTCTAAGTAAATAAATAAATAAATACATTAAAAAAAACACAAAGAGTCTATCAAACAGTTTTCAAAAAACAAACAAACAAACAACTCATGGAACATCACAGAACGAAACACAAAATTACAACAATTTTCATTCTTTGGGGGAACTATGCCTTTTTCTAGACTAAAGCAATAATTTCATTTTCTGTGTGGGCCTTAAGAAACATTCACATCTGTGTGAAAAGACCCAAACTCCACAGCCAAGAACATCACACTTTGAGAGGCAGACATTACCATGCCACTGAAACGGCCTGGCTGAAGACTACAGAGACGTCAGTGTGTATTGGGAAAGTCTCAGATTGTTGGAATTGGAGTATTTAATAAGAGGTTTTGAAAAGATATCAGTACAAATCTTCACAAACAATAATTTTCTTTAAACATACAACCTCAGGAAGATAAAAATGGCCTCTAGCATAAAATGGAAGACATTTACATAATTGTACTCTGCGGTTGGGGGTTTAAAATGGTTTGAAACCAAGCAAAACATAAGATACATTTGCTTAAAACTTCTGCATAATCTTGAGAGAGTTCAGGATTGGAACAAAAATCTAACCATTGCAACAATGGGATAATTGTCTTACTTCAACTCTGACATTATGAACAGTGCAGTTGGTCACTTTTTAAAACATTCCTAAGAGCTGGGTGTCCAGGGGTCAAATGGGGACATGATAAAAAAGCAAGAGATGTTTTTAAAGGAGAAGTTCACCCATAAATAAAGGGAACAGATGAAAAGTGCATGAAAACATTTGGATGTGTTATGATTGCTCGTCAGAACCAATCACTGATAAATCTGGCATACAGTTTCCTTATTGACCATGGTTCATTGAAACACCTTTAACATCAATAGAATCTTTCCATTTTTCAAAAGATTCTTTATAGTGGAAAAAGGTTCTTTAGATTTTTAAAATGCGCTCCACACTAAGAAAAAAGTCATTTTTAGTTCATTGAAGACCAAAATGGTTCTTCTATGGCATTTCTGTGAAAATCTTCTTTTGGAAAACCTAATTTTAAAAATGTACTATACAATACAAAATTTCAAATTATCGGCCTGATTATCGGTATTGGTCATTTTTAAAAACTGATTTGCCTATAAAATAATTCAAAAGCATTTAAAGAAAGTTTTTTACCCTCGTTATTCTTAATTGTTACATTAATTTTCATGTACACTACCAATCAGAAGTTTTTGAACAGAAGTTTTTTTTTTGAAGCCTGCATTTATTTGTTCCGAAGTACAGCAAAAACAGTAATATATTGATATATTTTTACTATATAAAAAATAGTTTTCTATTTGAATATAGTTTAAAATGTAATTTATTCCTGTGATCAAAGCTAAATTTTCAGCATCATTACTCCAGTCTTCAGTGTCACATGATCCATCAGAAATTATTCTAATATGGTGATTTGCTGTTTAAGAAATGTTTATTATTATTATCATTATTATCAATATTTAAAACAGCTGAGTACATTTTTTCTGGATTCTTTGATGAATAGAAAGAACTAAAGATCAGCATTATCTGAAATAAAAAGCTTTTGTAACATTAAACACTATATCATTCAAAAGCTTAGAGTCAGTATATTTTTTTTCTCTTTTTTGGGAAAGAAATTGTAGACATTACTTTTATTTAGCAAGGATGCTTTAAATTGATCCAAAGTGATGATAAAGACATGTATAATGTTACAAACGATTTCTAATTCAGATAAATGCTGTTCTTCTGAATTTTCTATTTATCAAAGAAACTTGAAAAAAAATCTACTCAGCTGTTTTCAACAAAATAATAATAATAATAAATGCTTTTGAGCAGTAAATCAGAATATTATAATGATTTCTGAAGGATCATGTGACTGGAGTAATGATGCAAAAAATTCAAAATTAAAATTAAAATCTCATGAATAAATTAGATTTTAAAATATATTAAAATAGACAACAGTTATTGTAATAGGAAAACTATTTCAAAACTGTACCGTTTTTGCTGTACTTTGGATCAAATAAATGCAGGCTTGGAGAGCAGAAGTGCATTAAAAATATTAAAAAATTGACTGGTAGTGTATAACGGTTCAAAATATCGGTTATTGGCATTAACCCTAAAAAACACATTGGTCGACCCCTAATACAACACATCTTCTAAGTTTGGAAACATAACTATTCCTAAAAGTTTTCATGTTCATCTTGTTCTGCACACAGAACACATCTAAAAACACAAAATCCTTCTAAATATTACATTAGTGAAAGATGAAACCTGGAAGCACAAAAAAGTTGTCTCTTTGGCTTCTGTAAGACAAAGAACCGATACTATAGTCCCATTAAAGACAGCACTTCCTTTCAAAAGACAAACATTCTAAAAGCTCCATCACTTATTCATGCTTTTGCAATTTCTATACTTGTACAAGGCATCTCAGTATGTCAGCATCTTGTCTTGAACAAACAGTCTCCTCACATAGTAATGACAGAAAAAAATTATCAAGAAGAAAAAACACTTCTGCAGAAGAAAGAAAATGACATGAGGGTGAATAAATGTTGACAGAGGATTCATTTTTGGATGAACTCTTCTTTAAAATATCTAAGCAGTGCCTAAAGGAGAGATTGGTATCTGTTTTTGCAGGGGTCAGGGTGGTAAGGTCAAACCTTATCCGTCAGCAGAGCTTTAAAATATCACACTACGGACAATGAAGACTACTGCATGACCTTCAGAGATGGTGAAAGTATCCAGGTGCTGCAGAAAGCCAAATCCCTCAAGCAGAGATCCAGACAAGCACAAAACAGACGGATAGAGGTGATAAAAGAGGCACAAATCTGACACAATTTGGGAATGCAGTCATTCTGCAGAAATGAAGCACTGGGAAAAAATGACTCATGAGTGTACAGTATGCTCAATGTCTGAATGCATTAAACACAGTTTCTAACCTCCTCTAAGAAGACACCTGCAAACACTTAAGAGAGTTCTCCACCTCGTTTCAAGCTCTCAGGATGGACAGATAAGTCAAACTCCCCCCTCTCCTGACCTCTTACATCTACTCTACTTCACTCTGTCTTTCCTCCGCTCTCATCTGGCTGCTTAGAGGTTTGGGAGTGTCAAGAATGAAGCTGTCTGGCAGTGTTTTACAAAGCCTCTGTGCTGTACTGTGTGAAATCGCTCAACAACAAGAAAAGAATTTAAATAAGAGGCAATGTGATCAAATGAAACAAATTACATATACATATGAAAGCAATCAAGACATACCAAACTATTTACACAACTACCTTTTTCGTTGTCCCCAAAAAATGTGTCATCTGAAAGTCTCCTCAGCTGCGGGAACTCTGGAGACAAACAAACAGAAGGTAAAATAAATTCAAGTAAATCAAATTAAATCATATGATGCGGTTTCTTGTTTTCCTTTGTCTTTAGTGGTACAAGCTGTTTGTGCATAGATAAGATCTGAAAAGCTGCAAAGCTTAAAGTCTCAAAACCAAAGAGATATTTATTATAAAAGTTAAGACTCAGTCACACCTTCCTAAAACGGCTCGTTCAAACACACCCCCACTGGTCCACTTGTCACAGGGTGAGTAGGTTTGCATACCACCGCCCATATGTATATGGAAAGAAGGAAGGCATAACTTTTACCAGCTGTAGTACTGTTGCAGCCACCATGTTGTGGAGACACAGTGTTTCATTGTGAAAGCTAAAGTACATTGTTTGGCCTTCCAAATGAGGACACAACTAGAAATCATTGGTTAAGTTATATTTACATAACTGTTTCGGAACAGAACAATGCAAATATTCGAGTGGGTAATGTGCATTTCACGGAGGACTGTTTCCTGAACCTGGGAGTAAATAATGGGCTAATTTTCATTTTTGGGTGAACGAACCCTTTAACTGCAACAAAGAGAGTTTTCTCAGCAAGTTCTTCATTTGAAAACAAAAAAAAACTTTGTTTTTGGTAGAAAACTCAGCAGCACGAGGTGAGAACATCACATGAGCCCAGCTGGGCTAGAGCTACAAAATCACACACAAGACTACACACTTGAATGCTGTTATACCAATACCCTCCGCTCAGTTCCCCTAAAGGCATGAGGAGATGTTAAAGAGAGGCATTCACCTTCAAACTTTGCCTGCTGCAAGCCACTGCCAGACATGTTTTAAAGCCTAAACTTACACGACTGGACTGGAAGGCATAAAACAAGAGGACAGCGCATGGGGTTATTTTAGGAAAATGCTTTGTGAAATGTTCTTTATCCTCAAGCCAGGAACACAGTGATCTTGTGAATTAAAATCACAACCTTGTTCAACTATGAAAAAGGCAGAACAGCATATCCAGTGCCTGATTCACAAACAGATACGTTTTAAAGAGGTTCTTTTTGTGAATCAAAAACAGGAGCGGAACTAGCATGAAACGACTGGTTCTTTTTGGAAATCCAAAAGATACAGCAAGACCCAATGAGTCTGATTCATGGATTCAAGAATAAATTACTCTTTTGAGTTTGTCCTTGTAATAAATCACTGGTTTTTCTAAAGTAAAACTGTCCAACAGTGACACCAAGCAGGTAAAGTTACAGCGGAAGAGTGCGCATCCCTCGCCTCCCCTAAGCCCATCGAGTTTTAACAGACCCCCTTAAGTGTGTAGAGTTTTATTTTGTCTTCTGGGAAACATGCAACTATCTTTTGTAGATTCTAAAGGGCAGTACTAAAAGAAAAAATATGATATTTAGGTAAATTAAGAAAATTGCTCACATCTTCATTTTGTTCAAAAGTTTTCACCCCTGTCTTTTAATGCTTCGTGTTTCCTTCTAAAGCATCAGTGAGCATTTGAAACTTCTTTAATAGTTGCATATGAGTCTCTCAGTTGTCCTCAGTGTGAAAAGATGGATCTTAAAACCATACAGACATTGTTGGAAAGGGTTCAAATACACAAAAATTCTGAAAAACCAAAGAATTTGTGGGACCTGAAAGATTTTTCTGAAGAACAGCGGACAGTTTAACTGTTCAGGACAAACAAGGGACTCTTGAACAACTATGAAATGTGTGGAAACATTTGAACGGGGTCATTTTTATAAATTCAACTATATGTAAACGTCTTGTATGTGATATATCTTATTAAAAAATAACATACAGTTGTAAGATTCTTTTTATTTTGATAAAATAATTAACAATTCGCAGATTCTGCAAGGTGTATGTAAACTTTTGACTTCAACTATATTATATATATATATATATATATATATATATATATATATGAGGTGTTTCTTGAACACCAAATCAGCATATTAGAATAGTTTCTGAAAGATCATGTGGTAAGTCCAAACTTTACTTTTTAAAGTCAAATATTTCCATCTGAATTGACATCTAATTGAACTGGAACTGAATCCGGAAATCCCAAGATTAATGACGGGACACGTCAAACAATAAGTACAAAGCTGAGGCTGTTCATGACCCGACTGGGTTTGAACCAAATGAGACAGATGATGTTCTTTAATGTAAAGGAAGTGCTGACTACAGTACTACAGTGTTAAGAGCACTCAGCATTCCTTCAGCTTTATGTGTTTTCTTAAGAGTGGCATCACATTATCGTTCCCATGCTCTAAAAAGATCAATCATATGAGGGTAAAACAAGATAAATATCATACAAGGCTAAGAAACAGGGTGTGCGTTTAAAGAGTCGGCTATGATTTCTTTCATCAAACACACACACATGAATCAATGTGTCAAAGTGAGACAAACTGTCCATAAATTAATTATACTATCTTCCCTGCCTTATTTCTGTGGAATACAGCCAAAGGGTTGTTCCTTGGGATAAACGTCAGGTTGAATTTGATTTATAAGGTTTTTTTCCACAGGTGGAGACCTCCTGACATAACCCCGCTGAGCCGCGAGTCTCTGTTCATGAGGCCAGGTGGAGCTGGGGTCGTCCTCGGAGCATTTAAAACCCCATCAAACTTCCTATCCCCTAAAGACAGATTAAGTCAATCAAAGCCTTCAATGGCTCTTAACTAATCCTTTTCTTTGAGCTTGTTTACAGCGCCGCTCAAGAAAGCCGCATGGGCCGCCGATTGAAGCATTGTGTTGCAAAGTGCCGCCCACCACCCATCTCCACTTTTCCATCAGCCCCGACCTCAGAAACAAGAGCAGCGTTGAATACAGAGAGTGCTAATTGAGAGTCAAGAGGTTACGACCTTTGGATAGGGGTCCACGTGACCCCACCCTACACCCCAGAGAGGGAACTACGGCCTGGATTGGGAGGGGTGTCCGGGTATGGTTGGAAACTGGGGTCACGTGGACCGTCCTCTTGGTTTATCAAGAGATCTAGCAGCAGGGTTTGGTTGGATTTGCATTCGGCCAGAGGAGCTTTCATCCCCCCTTCTCTTGGTCCATCCAAGGGGGGGGCTTGGGGTGATGGGACGGCCTCTCAATGCTCCTTTCATCTGGATCTGCTGGAGAGGTTGGAAGACAGAGCTGGGCTTAGACAGCAGGCAGGACTCCCATGTGGAGAAGCTGGGCCGTAACCTCACACACAGGGGTCAAGGAGCCGAGAGGAGATAGGGTCAGCGAGGCCACTGCTCAGGGCCGCAGATAGAGAGAGAGAGAGAGTGAAAGAGAACAGAGAAAGATCTTATCCGTCTTCATTCGGAGAAACCTCCCCCGTTCTCCCTCCAAGGCCTCTTTAAAAGCATTGGACACTGTATCAGAACATTACAAAGACAAGGCCAGTGTTTAAGACCACTGTAGGCAACCAGAATCCTTTAAATGTCACGTCGGCCCAGGGGTGAATTTCACCAAAACTTTGTCGGGAGCACAAGCAGGTCGTATTTCTCCCCCCAAACAAACAAAAGCCTAAAAATGCAATGGTTATTGTTCGAAATGTGGCAGGTGAACATGGAAGTTTCTAATGGATGCAATGGAAAAAAGAGATGTTCAGAATAAATTCAGAATAATTGCAGCAAGGAAAATCACTAAAATTAACAGAAATAAAATGTAAAAAAAAAATTAAATAAAGAAAAGGCGCATAATATGTTGTTAAATATATTTATATATAATAAAAATTGTAGAATGAATATAAATATATTCATGTAAATTCCAGTAAATATTTTCAAAATACTATGTGTGAGTCTTTATCTATGCATAATAAATATACACACTACACAAACATTTAATTATATAAACAGAAACTTTTATTTTGGATGCGATTAGTTATGATTAATCGTTGCCCGGCACAAGAAAATAATTATGTAAAAATGTAAAAAACAAAAAATATTTGAATACTTTTTGCCCTTTCAACTTTGGGGTGAAATTTGATCTAGATATTTTTATGAGATTTACTGTATTAAAAAAGTAACTTGCATTACTGTGATAAAAAATTTAAAAATAACAGAAATAAAACTTAAACAAATAAAATAAAAAACAGATGCATAGCATTACTGTGAATGTATGGGACAATGTACTTGAAAAAAATGAAATAATGAAAATAATAGTGCTGGGAAATTATTAATCGTGATTACACAGCATGTGTGTGTACTGTGTATATTTATTATATTTATTATTATTATATATTTAAAAAATATATGTTATGTTTATATATTAAATATCATAGAAATTGTATGAATATAAATATATATATATATTACTGAGATAAATATAAATAAACATGAAAATATTAATAAGAGAAAATAAATCACTAAAAATAACAAAATAAAATAAACTAAATAAAAACCAGATGCATAATAGAATGAATGTATGAGAAATAATAATGTATAAAATAATTTTTAATTATTAAATTAATAGTGCTGGGCAACGATTAATCGTGATTAATCCCATCCAAAATAAAAGTTTTTGTGTGCATAATATGTGTTTGTACTGTGTATATTTATTATCATATATATATACACACGCATGTATATATTTAAGAAAAATAAGTTCTATTTATATATTAAATATATTAATATATAAAAATTATATAAATATAAATATTTATTATATAAAGAAAAACTTTTATTTTTGAATCTGATTAATCGTTGCCCAACACTAGAAAATAATTATGTGAAGATTTGAAAATGTAAAAATATTTTGCCAAAATTTTTTAAATACTTTTTTCCCTTTGAATGTATAGGACAGTGTACTTTGTATAATGTATAATTTTTAATTATGAAAATAATTATGTAAAAACTTTAAAATGTAAAAAAAAAAAAAAAACTATTTTTTTCCAACTTATTTTTAATACTTATTTTCCCTTTCAACTTTGGGGTGAAATGTCTAGACATTTTTCATGAGATTCACATGAACTGGTAAAAAAAAAAAAAAAAAAAAAAAAACTTCAAATCTGACTTTATTATATTCTGCTGAATTGTATTTTAGGGGGTTTAATGCAATATTGCCAGCACCTGTTGGATAACAATAATCATGCAAAAATATGTTAATTAAAAAAAAAAACTTTTTTTTTTAAAAGTATATAATATAATTTCTTAATTTTGTCTTTTGCTATTAGGGTAAAATGTGACCTAGATGTTTTAGCAAAATTTACCCAAATTTAGTCAGTAATCTGACTGTATTACATTCTGCTTAATGACACTTAGAAGTCTTTAATGTACTATTTACCACCATCTGCTGGATTGATTATATTAGCCCAGCATAACCAGAGGGGTTAAAATACTCTCTCACACACAGAGACCACAGCAGAACAACTAAACTTTGCTAGAGAGGGATTTCTGTGAGTCAGTTTTCTGGCAACACTGAATTATAATATATTAACCCAAGTTTTCCATCCAGCAAAGATGCATTTCACAGGAGCCACGTTGATCGGGGCTTTCAAAAGCATGCCAGAATAAAGCCATAGACAGTGAACTGATGTGGACACTCCTTTGGACTGATGGTTATTTTTAGATAAGTAGGTTATTTGTCCCAAGAGAATCCCGGGGACCTTCAGAGACCGAGCCTCAAAAATGGCTGAGAATAAAAAAAACCTCCTATGGACCAGTTTCAAAGCAGGTCAAACAGAAAGGTAAAATAATTGAGAAATCGGCTCTGCTCCAGAAAGAGCTCCGCCAGGTTGGCCTTTCTCTCGCCAAACTCTGATTTAATGAGCTTTCCTTTAACACAAAAGAAAACAACAGACGTCCTTTTTCATTCAGTCTGTGAATGGTTACGTCTAGAATACTAAATGAAGTCTTCTTTTTTTACTACTCTGACAATACTACAATAGGCTAGAGAAAATATGCAACAAACTGCTTGTATAAATGTAATCATATTTAATCTCAGCTAAGTAGCTGTAATGGTATAATGCTGTTTAAATAACATAATGATAGTCATTTGAATGTGTTGAATGAAGAATTATGTTGGTAGTGATAAGCTTAATTTCTCACTATGAGTTATTCTTAAAATATACCAGCTACAGTCCTATTTCCACAAACACACACGCAATAATATTGCAGCACTCAGGTTAAAAGGGTCAGAAACTTTTCCCCCCTTCATTAAGGTCTATAGCCTCGTTCAGACTGTCAGCCCAAATCCGATTTGTATGCAAATCCGATTGAAATCCGATCATATTTAGGTAGTCTGAACAGCAACGAACTACATGAAATCTGATTTGGTCAAATCCGTTTCGAGCTTCATTCGTATGTGGTTTGGAATCCTATTCAAATCGGATTTCTGCTTTTTCACGTTTTCATGCCACATAAAACGTAAACACGTCAGACGTTTTTGTGGAAAACATAACAAAAGTCTTTGCAGAAACAAGCTTGTGTTGCGAACTGCAAATCAAGCGGGAAAAGACAATATACAGCTAGTATACGCACCTCTTTGAGTTTTGATACCAGTAGAGACGGCAGCACAGAATAATGTCGCACATTCCAGCTTCCTGCGTTTCTGCCGCTGCTTTAGAAGACAAAATATAATCCAGCGCGACGGCAACGTTGTCATATCGCAAGACAGCATCTATATTGCAAACTGTAATGCTGTTATTGTTTTTAGCGTTGGCATAATAATGCAACGGCATTGCCATAGAAACCAACGCACATTCCGTAAAACGAAAGAACGCTTATGGACACACAAATCGGATTTGAACAGTTGCGATATGACTGTGTGGACAGTCAGTTGTTCAAATCTGATTCCATCCAGATCTAGACAAAATCGGATTTGGGCTGACAGTCTGAACGAGGCTTATGTATGCTATTCAAATGCTTTTTTAGACATGCACTACCAGTCAAAAGTTTTTGAACAGTAAGTTTTTTTAAAGAAGTCTCTTCTATGGAAGTCCTTTTTCACCACTGAATAAAAAATATAAAAGGTAATTGCGACTTTTTATCTCACAATTCTGACTTATTTCTCAGAACTGAGACTGCGAGTTAAAAAGTCAGAACTAAAGTTAGAATTGCAAGATATAAACTCACAATTCTGACTTTTTTCTCGCAATCGCAAGTTTGTATCTCTCAATTCTGACTTTTTTTTTTCCAGAATTGTGAGATATAAACTCGCAATTGCGAGTTATAAAGTCCATTTCTGAAGAGAAAAAAAAATACTGATATGTTCAGAATTGTGAGTGTGTATCACGCATTTCTGAGAAGAAAAAAGTCTAAATTGTGAGATAAAAAGTCGTAAAACCTATTTTTATGTTTCATTCATTGGCGGAAACAGGCTTCCATACTCTTCTGCTCACCAAACCTGCATTTATTTGATCCAAAAGTACAGCAAAAACAGTAAAATTATGAAATATTTTTACTATTTAAAATAACTGGTTTCTATTTGAATATATTTTAAAATGTAATTTATCCCTGCGATTTCAAAGCTAGATTTTTAACATCATTACTCCAGTCACACAAATCATTTCAATATTCTGATTTGCTGCTCAAAAACATTTATTATTATTATTATTATGATGTTGAAAACAGCTTTATAGAATAGTTTTTTATGTTTCTTTGATGAATAGAAAGTTCAGAAGAACAGCGTTTATCTAAAACTGGAGTTATGATGTTGAAAATTTAGCTTTGATCACAGGAAATAAATGACATTTTAACATATATTCAAATAGTAAGCAGTTACTTTAAATATGAAAAATATTTCACAATATTTCTGCTTTTGCTGTATTTGGATCAAACAGCTTGGTGAGCAAAAGAGACTTAATTAAAAAAACATTAAAAATCTTAGTGTTCAAAAACTTTTGACTGGTAGTGTAATTAATTTTAAAATATTGACACTTCTTTGCCTTTCAATAATAATATATATTTTTAAACTATTGTATAAAGTTAAATTGAGTTTTTCCATGACCATATTCCCACATCGTCCTGACCCAAATTGAGCAAAGTAAATGCCCCCTTTGAGCATAAAATGAGCTTGCTGTCTGCTCCAATATAGTTTTCTTTGCAAATAGCTGCATTAAATTATGAGAGAATCACAAAGCAATCCATAATGTCGCATTCAAACTGTGAAGATCAAACTGAGAAATATAGTTAAAAATAAACTTGATTAAAAAAAGCTGTACTGTAAAAGTAAGATTTTCTATGCAGTACATTAACAAAATATTATTTCACATTTTTAAGTATTACTTGTCATTTCTTTGTAATTATTTATGAAATTTAATAACCTTTTCTGAATGTTTTTCTTCTCAGTAAATCCTACACCAATTATTTTCATTTGGACAATTTTTTAAGTCACTTTTTGCATCCAATTTATGTTCTTTTTTTTTAAGTTCGTGGAAATTTTTATTTTTCATGATATGATCTATGATCTTTTAATATCTCAAAAGAGCAGTTAGAAACTCTCCCATGGCTTACACTGAGTCAGATATACATAATTTAAAGCAAAAATAAGATAAATCCCATGAAGCTGCTTTAAAACAATTTTTGATTGTCCACACCCTCTCTTGATGTGTGTCTGCCAGCCGTACGTTAGATCTGCGTTCTCACGCAGCGTCACACTCCCATAGACCTTTTCAACTCTATAATGGCAGCCTGAAATCAAGCAGACTTGCAGGAGATCACATGACATTTTACCTAAAAACTATTTACTATCTGCCCCAGCCAGCAAAGCATTATATTGGCTTAGCACACCTTCAGATCTGGTCATTAACAGGCATGCCTTTGAAAAGTAAGCCGTCAGCTCCGATCAAGCCGTTTCAGTCTGGAACGCTGCTCTGTTGAAGGCCTGCCGAGCGTATCGCAGGTATGTGGGGGCCTCAGCAATCACTGAGGGGTGCCCGGGTGCGCCTGTGGGCGAGCAGCCCGGACTCTCAGCCATCTGTGAACAGGACAGCATCTGTCTATAGAGCCAAAATTATCTGGAATGAGGGGGAGTGACAGAAAGGCATCTATGTGTGATTGAAACATATTGGTGGCACACACACACAAACACGGATCTCTTGCAATGCATGATGGGACAACCTTGCAGGGGAGAAACCTTATGGCCGGTAAAGGTTAAGAACGGAAAGCAGAGAAGATGTTTGGTGGCAGCACTTGGATGCGATCCTGGGATCTGTGTCGGAGCAGCAGGCGCATGTGACAGCACTGATAGATTCAAGATGCCGGGCTGGTCCTAGGGAATCGGGTGTGAGCCAGGATTTTGATAGGACACTGGAGTCCATTCCAGTACACCCGCAGGGAGGAGAGGAGAGGAGAGGAGGGATGGAAGAAGGAAAGGAAGAGAGAGAGAGGGTGAGGTTGACAGGTTGGCAGCGAGAGCAGGTCTGATAGGAAACAGATGAGTGGAGAGAGACTCATGACTGTCTGGCTCTAGCCGCAAACACTTACCTATGAAATGAAACACTGAGCCTTG